>NC_140174.1:40671406-40738906 GCF_963971535.1 Notolepis coatsorum | reverse complement strand
TCAAAGACAATTGAGGTCACCCTCATTTTATTTATTTTTTAAACTTACATTTTTATTATGAGGTCACCCTCATTTTCAATGTCGTCAAGACTTTACAGACATTTCAATAAACACATTTCTACAATATAACAATAATAAATATTAATAACTATCTATATAGTATAACATTAACATAGGCATAAAATCAGCTCAGCACACAGATTGACAGAATAAAAACCAATGTATAAATTGCAGACATAAGAATAGGTATAAAAGTAGTGCAATGTAAACGTGCAGACTTAATAATGGCATAAAATAAGTACAAAAATACAATGTCGCTCGAAGGCATGTGAAGTAACCCTCCCGGAACAGTCAGTCCCCCCAAAACACCCACACATCCCTACATCAATCCCTACCACATCCCCATCCAAGGTGCACCCCCCGATAAAGCTGTTTAAGGAACAAATGTCCTCATTCTCGAACGGACCTACGAGAAAGTTACCAAGGAATTCCTTTGTAACTCGATTAACGAATTTATTCTGCATTCTCGAATGGCTTCGTATTGTAAATTCGTTGTAGGATTTATGTAGGATTTACGAACTCGAAAAGGCAGTCGTATAATAATAATAATAATAATACTTTGTTTTATATAGCGCCTTTCAGAGGACCCAAGGTCGCTTTACATAAGGGGGGGGGGGGAGATAACAAATTAACAAACATAGTGGACAGACACAACATATACATATAAAGTGAGAAAGTTAGGGGTTGAAGGCCAGGTTGAAGAGGTGGGTTTTGAGCAGTTTTTTAAATGAGTCCAGAGTTGGGGTGGTGCGGAGTTCTGCGGGGAGGGAGTTCCAGAGGGTGGGAGCTGCCACACTGAAAGCGCTGTCCCCGAACGTCCGTAGTCTGGTTCGGGGGATGGAGAGCTGACCAGTGTCCGTGGATCGCAGGGACCGTGACTGAGTGTAGGGGTGGAGGAGGTCAGTGAGGTACTGAGGTGCCAGGGCGTGAAGGGATTTGTAGGTGAGCAGGAGGGTTTTGTAGGTCGTAAGTCGGATGTAAGTCGGACAGACCGGTGTGCGTGTCCTCTCCTGTGCATCTCCTCTCCCGACACCTGAGACAGAAAGTATTCATTTAGCCACTCCATAAAGTAAAGCACAAAGGCAAAAAGGACAACAAGCCAAAAATAGACAAGTCAAACAGTGAGCAGGTGAGACTCTGGAGAGCTGAGATCTCTTGTGAAGTGGGAGACTTGACAACTGCTGCAGCCTGCACTCTGCACTGCATTTGTAGGGCGTGGTGCCTCATCACCACACCTGTGATAAATTAGAAAGCGGCCATTTTAAACACAAGCAAAATGACAACAGAAAGAAAACAGTGTGTCAATCAAACCACCAATTACTGACAACACACTACTACCACAATGTGAATATGCACCACAGACAGTAAGTATCCCTCCACCATGTGAAAGTAATACGTAACACCCCCACACCGAAAATGTATGTTCTTCTCCCAACTATAGCCCAAAGAAACCATCACCAAGAGAATGAACATAAATAAATAAGGGGATACTTACCAACCTTACCTATCAAAAATGCAACTACACATACTAACATGCGTAGTGCCTGTACGGTGTTGAGTGTGAGCCCCGGTCAAGAGTCACACTCAACTGTACACCAAAAAAAACTGTGACCCACGAATTTGGAATTACCGTGAGTCACTACCACAAAGTGATAATGGGTCGGCCCCTGTCGAACACGACCTTCAACTTAACCGAATGATCCCCACTGGAGAACATTCGACAATGTTGTTTAACATAAACAACACTTCCCCGACTCCCTGGCAAATGAGACCTCACAAAAGGTTCCATCGCAGCAATTGGCTGGAAAATCCCACCCAACTCATCCTCTACTGAGGCGTAAGGCCTAGGATTCCATTCCCACACCAACAAACCATCACAAAACAAATGCTTAACCCTAACAGGTCTCCCCACCGATACAGACCTGTAAAACAGAGACAATAAACTGGAATCAGCATGAGAGCTAAGCTCACTGCGCTCAGGACAGCAAACAGGAAAACAAAAAGAAACATGTCTCCATGGCACCGCCACCGAGTCCGCCTCCCCCACTCCTGGCATCACCAGTTCAGGAGATGGTAAAGCAGGATGAACCGCCACAGGCACGTCATCCTCACTGCTGGAACACAGTAAACCATCATTCACAGAAACAGACATGACATTTCCACCACTCAAAACGGTGGCACAAAAATTTGCACGGCCATCAGCAACAAACTTCACTTTAACAGGCCGCTCCACCGATACCGACCCGCCAAAAGGGGACAGCAAACTGGAAGTATTCCCCTGAAAAAAAGTAAACTCATTGCGCTTAACAGGACAGCAAACAGGGAAACAAAAATCAGCACATTTCCCTGGTACCATCACAGCGCCCATCACCTTCCCTTCTGGCACTGTTAGTACAGGAGACTGCACTGAGGGCTGTACCCATGTTAGCTGTACAGGAGACTGCGATACACGAAAATCCAGAGCAGGATGTACCGCCTCAGGTACATCCTCACCGTCCCTGGAACATAGCAACACATCGGTCACAAAAGCACTTGGATCACCATTCAAAATGGCGTCACAAAAAATAACATGGTCAGGATCCAAAATGGTGTCAGTCAAAATAACATCAACAGGACCCAAAATGGTGTCACTCAAATTAGAACTGTCATGAGCAACAATGGTGTCACACACAGCAACAGCGTCAGGATCCAACATGGTGGCACACACATTGTGCAGCTTTCTATTGTGGTGGTGGAGTTTAGGTGCACTTTAGTCTGTGTGTAAATAAGTAATGTTTTGTGGTGTTTTTTATGCTGTGCATTTATGTGAATGTTTAGTGGTAGTTGAGCTATGATTGTAATTATGTTTTCATTTTCGGATGTATGGAGGCACTGTATGCTTGATTAAAGTTGTGAATGGAGATGTAGTCATTTCACATGTGATCCAGGGATGTAGCGAGTAGTGGGCTGTAATTGGTCGAGATACGTCACGTGGTGTCAGTGAAACTATACAGGAAGTCGCGGGGAATTTGACAGCAGCGAAGGGAGACGATTGAGAACCGGTGAGTGGATGTGTGTAAGCGATTTGTTTTAAGAATGATAGTAGTATTGTGGTAGTTATTGATTGAATGTGTGTCTTGTTTCAAGGTTTGTAACCTGTTGGAGGAAGAATTAAAAGCTTTTTGCAACTGAGTGGCATCCTGTTCATCCCTTCACCCCAGCTGCGGGAGTAAAGCAGCACAGTTACAAACCGCGGGCGGCGGCAGAAGAGTGGCTGAACGCGCCGTCAGATAAGGACAAAACAACCGAGGGATATGAGGTACTCCTGTGTCGTTGTAAATGAAATAACTCGCGCATCAGGCCATACGGGTCAGCGAGCAGGAACGTTCACCTGGTTCAAATGCTAAATACAAGAAGCAACGCAGCTAAATCAGTGAATGAATGAAAACGGTGTTTGACAGATGTCAGTGCTAACGTCAAATGCGATCAGGAGTAATGCCAAGCTACTGAAAGTAACTATCAAATAGCATACCAACACTAACGTGGACAAACATGAAGGCAGCTAAAGATAAAAAACTATAGCTCATTACTAGCCCTGTGATGGTGCCAATTATATTATTTAGGTATAGATGATTTAGTAGCCCTCTAATGTCAAGACCTTTAGCTTAGTTTGAGTGTACCCGGGTAGCAAGCCGGCGGGAGAAGGTGAAACCTACTCCACTTTGTTTATTTGTATTGTTTTCCATTTTTGGGCGGTATCCCTGGGGGGACCTCTGGTGAGCCTGGTAACGCCGCTGAAGACTAGTTAGGTTAGGATAGTCAGGGAAGAAGCTTCTGAGCTAGTTTAGGCAGCTAGAGAGGGCGGAAGACACAAGGTAGATAAGGAGTTACGGGTACGCTCAATTAGGTTATTATTTTATTGGGTTATTTATCATTACAATTATTTATTTTATGGTCAAATAAATAATAAATAAATAAAAATAAATAAAAATGGATCAATTAAAGAAAGAGAGGGCCAAAGTGAAGGCAGCTTTCACAAGAAAAGCCAACAGCATTTTGCGAATGGCGCCAACTATGCTGCGAGAGGAATTGAAAAGTGAGTGGAAATCCCTTTCTGAGGACGCAGAAAGGCTTCATGCAGCTAATTATGTTTGTGAGGCCTGTCTGATTGATGAAGCAGGCGACATGGAGGCTGTGGATGAAAAAGCCAAAGCAAACTTGGAGAGGGTAACCATAGAGTGTGATACAACATTAAAAGAGGTGAAGCAGGCAATCCATTCCAACCTTTGGTCAAAATATGCAGAGACCGAGCTAAAAGCAGCCATTGGACGGGCAGAAAGAAGCTATGAAGGTGCGGGAGAAGTTAACCTGGAAACAATCACCTATGAAAATGGTAAAGAACAAGTCACACTCGTGGAATCTCTCATCACCAAGGCAGGAAGTCTGCTAGCTGTCTGGGAAGGGTGGATCCCTGAAGGCGCTGCATGCGAGGTTAGTAAGAAGCTGCAAGTGCTGGAGGACAAGAGAATTGACCTCTGGCAAAGGTGGGTAGTTGATTTCGGCAGGGTCCAGAAAGAGCAGGCTGATAGAGCCATTGAAATCAGGCAAAAGGCCACCTCTGACATCGCAGAAGCTGAAAAGGGAGGCGCTGAGGCTGAAAGAAGAGCCGCCGAGACCAGGCTTAAGGCAGCCGAAGTTAGCGCTGGGTCTGAGGAGAGGGCCGCAGAGGCCAGAGAAAAGGCAGCTGGGATTCAGTTGGAAATGGCAGAGGCCGCCGCAGAAGAGCGTGCCGAGCTGGCCAAGGGGCAGCGGAAAGCATGGGAGGAAGCACAGAGTGCTAGCCTGGCGAACCTGGGAGCAGGAGGCTCGCAAGCATCAGCCTCACCAAGAGTTCGGCTCCAGCCAATAAAACTACCAAAATTCAACGGTTGCATGCGAGACTTTCACCGTTGGCGAAGAGACTGGGAAAACCTCCAGCGACAGGGAGATCCATCTGGGTCAGCCGAAGTGAAGAAATTCCAGCTCCTAGACAGTGTGGAGGAGAGAGTCGTCAGTGGCGTTAGGCTCTCAAGCTACGACACAGCTCATGACATGTTTAGGGTCCTTGAAAACCGGTTCGGGAATAAGACCACCATCGCTATTCAAATAATTGAAGAGTTGGAGAAGTTGCCGGTGGCAAAAGGTAACCAGCCGAGGAAAACAATAGAGCTCATCCAAGCTGTTGAGAAGGCCCTTACTGACCTGACAGACTTGGGGAGCATTGATGCTATAAAGAATCCACTTATTATCAAATCTATTGAGAGCAAGCTGCCTGAATGTGAGCTGAGGAGCTGGCTCACCTTCAAAGCTGCACCTGTGAATAATGTCACCCCTGAAGGCCACTTTGACGCTCTCCTAAAATTTCTAAAAAACGAAGAAGTAGTCCTTGAGGCATTGGTGCAGCTAAGACCCTCGGAGGTATTCGAGAAGCCAAGCAAGCCAGAGTGGAAGGCGTTCACAAGGGCCACAGGAAAGGGTGCGGCTGGAGAAGAATGCAGCGTGTGGGGATGAGAAACACGGAGGCAGGATTTTCTTCTGTAAAAAGTTCAAAACGCTCAGTCTGGCTGAGAAGAGAGACATTGTCGAAAAGAATGAAGCCTGCCAGAGATGTTTGGCATCCCATCATGAGGATGGAGAATGCAGCGACAGGTTCCTCTGCAGGAAAAGGTGCTGCCAAAAGGGAGAGACCTCCGACCACCACTACCTCATGTGCTCTGCGGAAGGGGGGCAGAGAGGAGATGAGAGGAAAAGGGGAAGGCAAAGGGTGGAAACAAGTGGCGCAAACGCGGGAACGCTCTCAGATGAACAACAGAGGGCGCTTGCTAATATCTCCCCCGAAGCAGCAGACCAGATTATAAAGGCATTCACCAACCAAACAACGGTGTCAATGAGTACAAACACTTGGAGTGGTAGTCTCCTTGAAGAGATTGGCCTGAGGGAGCATCCTGTGCTTATGATGATCATGGAGGTCACGACAAACGGGGGGCAAACTATTGGGACCCTGGTAGACCTCGCGTCCGACACTAACTACATAACCCACCAAGCTGCCGAAAGACTCAGACTGAGAGGGGAGAAAATAACGTTGGTCGTGCATGGGGTTGGAGGAATGAAGGTGAGAGTCGAGACTGAAAGGTACCTGCTCAAGGTCAGGATGCGCATTTCAGAGGACATGTGGAGTCCCCACCAGATAGTCTGTTATGGCCTGAATGAAATCGCCCGAGCAGGCAAGGTCGTTAGCCCAAAGCAGCTTCAAAAGTTCTTCCCAGAGGTCAAGACGGAGGAGCTGGTCCGGCCAGAGAAGATCGAGCTCTTGATCAGCCACCGGGAGGGTCGGCTTGCTCCACAGCGGATGAAAAGAGTGGGAGACCTGGTGCTGTGGGACGGCCCACTAGGGAAGACTGTGGGGGGAGCGCACCCTGATCTGTTTGAGGAGATGGAGATGTCAATTCACAACTCGAGGACTCATTTTGCACGTTCTATGAGAACAAAGGCAGTCAAGGTGGAGGAGATCTCCTGTGAGCTGGTAAACACCAGAAAAGGGGCTCAGGGCCCGGAGCAAGAAAGTAAGGAGGTCAGAAACACAGCCACGACCAGCAAAGAAGTTCTTGAATGGTGGAGGTGGGATAGCATCGGAGCCGCCTGCGAGCCAAAGTGCGGGGGATGTCGGTGCGGGACTTGCCAGCCAGGGGGAAAGGAGATGACTCTAGTAGAAGAAAGGGAACTAGAAAAGATCAAAGAAGGTCTGTCCTATGTGACCACTGACAACCATAGCAACTCACCTCACTGGGATGCAGGATACCCCTGGACAGAAGATCCTGTTTCGCTTCCATACAACAGGAAGGTGGTGGAAGCGACGTTCCTGAGGACCGAAAAGCGCCTCATGAAGGACCCATTATGGAGAACGGCGTATACAGCACAAGTTCATGAGATGGTGGAAAGAGGAGCAGCCATCGAGTTGGAGAAGAACATGATCAGCAGTTGGAGAGGGCCTGTTTGGTACGTGAGTCATCTAATCGCACCAAACCCACATTCTGTCACTACGCCAGTGCGCCTTGTCTGGAACAGCAGCCAGGAGTTCAAAGGGACAAGTATGAACAGCATTCTGCTGAAGGGTCCAGATGTTCTAAATCCCATCCGGGCGGTCCTGCTCAGGTTCAGGACAGGAGAGCATGCGGCCATAGGAGATATTAGAAAGATGTATAATTCTGTGTGGTTAAATGAAAGAGAGGTCCACCTTCATCGGTTCCTCTGGAGGGACTCACCAGAGGAAGAGATCAAAGATTTCGCCATCACTCGGGTCAACATCGGAGACAGGCCAGCTGGGTGCATAGCACAGCTGGCTATGAGGGAAACGGCGAGGCTTCCCAAGTTCTCTCATATGGATGAGGAGAGGAGGGTCCTTGAGGAGGACAGCTATGTGGACGATATCCTCACATCCCACAATGACCGAGGGAAGCTGGACAAGATCACGAGAGGAGTGGAAGAGATCCTCACCGCTGGAGGCTTTTCTCTCAAGCCATGGGTTCGGTCCGGTCAAAGTGGGAGGCGTGAATGAAGTCAGCCCAAGCAATCTATTGAGACTCCGAATATGGCGCTCCAAACCCTGGTGTTGCCCAACCAGCTAGGGCAGGAAGACAACAAGGCCCTCGGCGTTGGCTACTATGTTGATAGTGACAGGCTCTTCCTGATGGTCTCGATAAATTTCTCCAAAAGAAAGCAGAAGATGAGGACAGGGGTTGACCTTCTTGAGGGGGAGGTCAGAGAGCAGACGCCAGATCCTCTGACCAGAAGGGAGCTCCTGAGTCAGGTGGCAGGGCTCTATGACCCTATCGGGCTTGCTACCCCGGTCAAAGAGAAAGGGGCCATTCTGGTGAGGAGAGCTTTCCAGGTGGCTGGGGGAGGGGGCTCGAAGAAAGACACGTGGGACCATCCTCTTCCAGCAGACCTCCGAACAGAAGCTATCAAGCTCTTTGAGGAGTACAGTCGACTTCGTCAAGTTGGTTTTGAGAGAAGCCTCACTCCTTCCGGATGGAGAGGGAGGCCGTGGGGTGTGACATTTTCTGATGGAAGTGATGATGCTTTCGGAGCTGTCCTGTATCTGAGGTGGGAGACATCAGCAGGGGTGGACACTCGTCTCGTCGAGTCGAAGGCCAAGCTGACACCCCTTGACCAGAAGGGTGATGTAATCAAAGCAGAGATCTGTGGTGCAGTCTTTGCAGCCAGATTGAAAGGGTTCTGGGAGAGGCAAGGCCGTCTGGAGGTAGAGAAGTGGTTTCACTTTGTAGACAGCCAAACTATACTGGGAGCAATTCAGAGGGAGAGTTACGGGTATCAGACGTTCTTTGCGAACAGGGTTGGGGAGATTCAGAAGGCAGGGCCAGTAGCCGACTGGTGGTGGATCCCAGGGGATCTGAATGTCGCTGACCTTGTCACTCGAGGATGTCCCCCGGAAGACCTGGATGAAGGTTCCAAGTGGCAAAAGGGACCCGAGTTTCTAATAAGGCCTGTGGAAGAGTGGCCCATGAAGTCCGCGGCAGAGGTAGCGGCTAACACCAGAGAGGCTGTGTGTAGGCTCCAGAGGAGGGCGTTCACAGCGGTTCTTACTCGAGCCCAGCTGAAAAAGGCGTCAAGTTCGTCCGAGAAATCTCCGAACGAGGCGGACAAGGCTCCCGGGCTCTCTAAGAAAGGAGAAAAAGAGCCCTCTAGCGAGTCCGGAAGCGAGGAAAAGCTCTGGGGGGCAGCCATCGTCAATCTCGTCAAACCTGAGAAGTTCAGCAGCTTGACCAAGCTCTGTGGAGTGATCAGCTGGGTCCGCCGAGCGGTGAACAAGTGGCTAATCCGAGGAAGAGCCATAGAGAGAGCAGAGTGGGAGGCCAAGCACTCAAAAGAGAAAGAGGGCAAGCCTGTCCTCGACGCATGGGAGCTTGGGGCCGCTTTCCGAGAACTTTGTTTGGCAGCTCAAAAAGGGGTAGCATTCCCTGAGTCAACACTGAACAGGCTCGTGGTAGTCAGGGAGGAGGTGTCAGGGCTTCTGATGTGCTTTGGAAGGGCCCGGGCAGCGGGGGAGTCAGGAGTGCCTCTGGTTCCCTATAGAGCTTGGGTCAGCACCCTCGTGGCGCGAGAGTCTCATGAAACCAACCATGAGGGAGTCGCTGGTACTATGTTGCGGATGAGGAGGAAGGCTTGGGTAGTTCAGGCTCAGCGGGTTGCAAGGAAGGTTGGGGACTGTTGCGTCTCCTGCCGGAAGACCAGAGCAAAGATGTGCCAGCAGGTTATGGCTGACCTTCCCTCTGAGCGGACTGAGCCGGCTGCCCCATTTGAGTTTACAACTCTGGATCTGTTTGGCCCATACATGGTCAGGGATGTGGTAAAGAAGAGGTCTAGGATGAAAGTCTGGGGTGTGGTGTTCTCTTGTATGGCTTCTAGAGCTATGCACGCCGATATGGTGGAGGGACTGTCCACAGAGAGCTTCATGGGCACTTACCAGAGATTCACAGCGCTCAGAGGACACCCGAAGAAAATCTGGTCAGACCGGGGCACAAACTTTGTTGGAGCTCGGCCTGCACTGAAGGAACTCTATGTTTTCCTAGAAAGTCTCGACAAGGAACCGAGTGGATCTGGGTGTTCCACCCAGCCGACTCACCTCACAGGAATGGTGCGGCGGAAGCAGCAGTCCGCATTCTCAAGCAAGCGCTGAGTAATGTGGGAGGTGGCGGGGACCTCACAGGACTAGAGTTCCAAACTATGCTCTACATGGCAGCCAACTTATCGAATGAGAGACCGATCGGCGCCAGACTCCAGGTCCAAGATGACGCGGTAGAGGTGATCACCCCCAACACCCTGCTACTGGGGAGGGCTAGACCCACAGGGGACTCACGGAGCTACGAGTTCCAGGGCTACCCATTTGTGAGATTGAGAGCAGTCCAGACTGAAGTAAACAAGTTCTGGCAGCGGTGGAGCCAGCTTGCTGGACCAGGCTTGTTTATCAGGCCTAAGTGGCATAGTAAGGCTCGCAATGTGGCAGTCGGAGATCTTGTTTGGCTTGCCGATCAGAACGCGCTAAGGGGTCAGTTCAGACTGGGCCGGGTTGTGGAGGTGGCCCCTGACGTGAATGGGGTCGTCCGTGATGTCAAAGTGAGAACGTGCCCCAGCTGTCCAGTGGCCTCGGGCAAGCGTCCGGAGAAGATCAGCAGCGATCATAGACTCTCTATTGTCCTCAGCAGAGACGTCCGAAGACTCGTGGTGCTCTTACCTGTAGAAGAGCAATAACAGCACCCCATGAGAAGGTTGATCCGAAGATTCCACCGCCAAAGGAGAGCGGTTATTTGTTGTGGTCTCCTTGGGTCTAAAGACCAGGATACCAAGTGGGAGGTGTGCAGCTTTCTATTGTGGTGGTGGAGTTTAGGTGCACTTTAGTCTGTGTGTAAATAAGTAATGTTTTGTGGTGTTTTTTATGCTGTGCATTTATGTGAATGTTTAGTGGTAGTTGAGCTATGATTGTAATTATGTTTTCATTTTCGGATGTATGGAGGCACTGTATGCTTGATTAAAGTTGTGAATGGAGATGTAGTCATTTCACATGTGATCCAGGGATGTAGCGAGTAGTGGGCTGTAATTGGTTGAGATACGTCACGTGGTGTCAGTGAAACTGTATACAGGAAGTCGCGGGGAATTTGACAGCAGCGAAGGGAGACGATTGAGAACCGGTGAGTGGATGTGTGTAAGCGATTTGTTTTAAGAATGATAGTAGTATTGTGGTAGTTATTGATTGAATGTGTGTCTTGTTTCAAGGTTTGTAACCTGTTGGAGGAAGAATTAAAAGCTTTTTGCAACTGAGTGGCATCCTGTTCATCCCTTCACCCCAGCTGCGGGAGTAAAGCAGCACACACATCAACTTCGTCACGATCAAAATAGCCACTCCCCTCAGACGCAACTGTAGTTTTTTCACATAGCGAGGAAAATAATACTGTCGGACAATCTAACAATAATTAACACATTTACAAGTCGTATTAAGTTTTGCAAATAAGGAGACATAGAGAATATTTCAAAGCACTCAAAATTGCAAATATCTCCATTTCAACCTATTTCTGAATTGCGCACATTTTGGGGTTTTCTGAGGAATCGTGAGCTCCTTAACAAGACGGGTTAGACTGTGCCGGGTCACAAATGTGTTAGTACAAACTTTTCACCAAGATATTTACAAAGGTACTTACGTACATATTTGAGAATGAGGACCATTGTTACTTACCCTATAGGCTGCCAGAGTTATACCCTTCCTGCTGACTTGTACAGAACTTGTAAGTCGCTTTGGATAAAAGCGTCAGCTAAATGACTAAATGTAAATGTAAATGAAAAGTATGCAGAAGATGTCTCTCACGGGTGGCGTTAGGATAAGATAAGGGTCCCATGTTTGATCTTGAAACGGGCAACTGAATGCAACGCAGCGGGCTGGAAGGGGTCAAGTACACAAGACTCTCCTCGCTCACTCATAACTCATCATTTGTTTTAGACTCTTCCCTCCTGCTCATCTTGTAGCAGCATGTCTTTAGTATCATTAATGTGCATCGACAGATCACTATGAGCACGGCTCAAACCCATAGAAGAGTCTCTAATGGGAAGCATGGTCCTAATCCAGTAGCAGGAAGACAATGTCCGATCAAATGTCTCTAATGCGGACGGAACAGCAGACGGACAAATTGTGGTACAAACGGACGTGTTTCAACACACAGCCCTCATCCACGTTTGGACTCCCGAAGTCAGTAAGACTCTCCTCATTCATAACCTCTTTTGTTTTTTTTTTTTGATCCACTTTTTCTCCATTTTCTATATTTTCTCCCATCCCAATTTCGTATCATCCAATTCAACCCTCCCCTGTCACGAACGCTGTTTCTTGCCTCCCACAAGCCGGCTGCAGTGAGGACTAAGTCATACATAGCACAAGTCCCCTCCGGTACTTGAGGTAACAGCAGTCGCATCTTTTCACCTGCGCAGCTCGACCTCTCAGTGTCGAGGAGTAACGCGTGGGAGGCTCACGCTGCCCCCGACACTTCCTGATTCTACTGCGCAGGCGCACCAACCGACTTGTAGGAGTCGCTTGTTCACAACGTTCGATCCCCACCCTTCAGTTTTTCCCTCCCCGTAATACGGCCAATGTGTATTACTGCGGACGACCAGCCAAACTGAAAAACAATGTGGAGAGCTGGATTCGAACACGCGAATCCTAGCGTCTCCACACTGGTGGCGAGTGCCTTAGACCACTACGCCACCTAGCCGCAACCTCTTTTGTTTTTATTGCCCCCACACACACACACTCACCTCGCGGCGTCATTTCCTCAGTATCATTGCTATGCATAAACGGATAGATGTATCCACGGAGACGGATAGCCATCACGGCTCTGCCGACGCTCTGGGAACGGAGAGCGGGGGTGGGGTGGGGGGAGGGATAATGAGATCCAGTTCATCATTATTACACTGAGGGGTACGGAGGGGGTAGGGGGGCAGTAAAACTGCAAGCTGTCCCACTGCCAGGCAGCCAGCTGCACATCTGCATAGAGAGAGCTGACTGCTTCCTGCTCACATTGGTCACGGCCGGCGGTAGCATCTCTCCTTTCCCATCAATCCCTCCCTCTCTGCTAAATGAGAACAGACTGCTGTCTCTCACCCTTAGAGATTATATCGCCCCCAGGCGTATGTGCACACACATGCATGCACATACACACACACACACGGACGCACACACAGATTTATGCAAGCATGCACACAGGTTTGTGCACACACACACTCACACTCTCTCTTTCTGTCTTTCTCCTGTGGTGTAATATAGTACACAAGTCCATTGGTTCTCAAACCTTTTCATGTCAAGGACCCCTAAATTGACAGCTAATAGGCCAGGGACCCCAATTAGATTTCGTCTCAAGGTCCCCCATCTGAGAAGATATTTGTTGTTAGATGAGATTTAGTCCAGAATTCTGGATGTCTATACTGTAGGTAAGAAAATAACAGTGGAGAGAGTGAAACCTATGATCAGAATATTCATTCTTATACATTATCTCATTGGGATAAACTACTAGTGAATAAAATATTAGTGAAATTAAACGATTACAAATTTAGCTGGTCCCTGGACCCCTTCTTTGAGAACCTTTGAGAGACTTCCGGTGATGAGCATGGCACAACACTCTGTGTAGACATGCCAAAAATTCTCATAAACAGCTTAAATTTAAAAATCTCCTTCATCAATCGCTGTCTATGCCAATGCTCAATGTTCATGCGCAATTTTAGATAGATCGGCCAACGCATTGAGGAAAAAAATGGATGCAGACAGACGGACATTTTATAGTCTGATGCAAACCCATAAGCATGCCGCATGCACCCACACATTTAAGAAGTGTCGGTTCACACACATCGAGTATACACACATACACGCACATGCTCGCACACACACACACACACACACACACACACACACACACACACACACACACACACACACACACTCACACACTTTATTTCGCTCTCTCTCTTTCTCCTACACTGAACGCCTGCTGGACTGACTGAGCTTTACATCAGCCCCCCCCGCCCCCCCACACTTCGCCCCTCCCTCTCTCCCTCCCAGTGTAATGGATCAGCCCCCTTAACAAGCTGATGAACACATGGGCAGCAGCCCTGGATCACTGACAGACACGTTCATTCATCCATTTCCCCCCTGTCATAAAATCATCACATCTTGTCATAGGAAGTGAATCAGGCAGCCTGCGACAGGCCAGTGACCATGGAAACGTGACCCGTGCCCCGCTGCGGGCGCAGGCACACCCTAACCCCATTTCCCTTAATTGGGTCCGTGGGGAAATCAATGGGACAGGACTCTTCAGTATTACGTTAGCCAGACCGCCAGGCACCAAGGGGGCACAGCAGATCATATCACTTAGGCAACACCGCGAAACAACATACATCTAATTCAGCCTCGGGTGAGTGCAGCGTTTACGAAGTGGGAATATAGCCTCGCCGCCTTCCATGTTTCCGGTTCCCAGATCATCTTGGGATTTCAGGATTAGCTGCGTCAAAAAGGGACGTCATCGACCATACGGTGATATTTTCTTTTGAGAAATTAAAACATTTCCGGGGGAGGGGGGTGGGGGCGATAAGAGATTAAGGAGATTCAGTGAATCCTGAAATCCAGCACAGCATTGCTATTTCCAGTCTGTAGTACTTACTGTACATTTACTGTATATGTTGGCCTCAGGCTCCATTAAATGAGATGTATGTTATTTGATGGTGTTGCTTTTCCTCTAATGTAGTCACCCAGAGCTCAGGATCTGCAGCAGGGGGCCTTAAGCCTTTGAAGTCCAAGGCCCACATTAAGTAGTTTAATGTAGTCTTGTGCCCTGAGACCATTAAAACCTACTTGTACTTGTGTCATGAGGATTGCCACCCATTTTGGGCCCTAGCCAAGAGTGTAAGAAGCCCCTGCACTACAGCAATGAGCTGAGCTGTAAACGAGTTACTTGAATATGCAGTGAATTGACTTTGACGTTTTTTTTGGAGTATTTTGGACCCGTTGCCATGGTCAGCTTAGTGTTTGCATTCACTCACATTTATTGCAGGGTATCATATTCCCCCTAAACGCAGTAAAAATTTGATAACAGATGTCAAATAATGACACATTCACAATCGGTATTTGTGCAACAACGTCCTCCTCAATGTTCTCAAGGTCCTCGGAAAGTCTTTTGGCAGATTTATCCTTGGAAAGTCTTTTGGCAGATTTATCCTTGGAAAGTCTTTTGGCAGATCCGATCCACCGTGAGATTTAAATGGGGCTGATCAGTGTTTTATAGCTGGCACCATGTGATAGATATTGTCTGGGTTGGACGGGATCCTCTGCGTTCTCTTTAATCTGACCTACGTGGACGGCCTGGCTATGGGCGCTGTCTCTAGTTCCTCCTGAACTACTGCAGGTTAAAAGATGGATTTTATTTTATTGTTGATAGTAAGATGGCTCTTTGGCCAGTGTGTAATCTATGACCCAGATGAAGAAAAACACACTTCAATATGTGAAATAATAAAAACCTTCATACTCTTTTTAGTCTTTTACTATTATACACTTTGCTACTAAGGAATATGCCTATATTAATATCTACTATGCTAATATGTCTATACTTGTATGCACTCACGTCAGTAGCACTCAAGTTCTACACTGTACAATGTCACTTACCTTTAGCTGCCAGAGTTGTACCCTTCCTGCTGACTTGTTGTACAGAGCTTGTAAGTCGCTTTGGATAAAAGCGTCAGCTAAATGACAAAATGTAAATATAAATTAAATGTATGCAGAAGATGTCTCTCACGGGTGGTGTTAGGATAAGATAAGGGTCCCATGTTTGATCTTGAAACGGGCAACTAAATGCAACGCAGCGGGCTGGAAGGGGTCAAGTACACAAGACTCTCCTCGCTCACTCATAACCTTGTCTTGTTTTGCATTTGGACTTGTAAGTCGCTTTGGATAAAAGCGTCAGATAAATGAAAAAATCTAAATCTAAATGTAAATTAAGTTGCTGTGATGATGTGTGGTTTGCTGGTAATAGCCATAGGGAATAGCAGCCAAATTTATTCTAAATAAATGGGAGTCTTAAAGGGATAATTCGGATATTCTTTACACAAAGTGGCATGAAATAGGCTACTTGCCAGTAGTGTGATCTATGCACAGCCATTAGCTGCCATCCTGAGTCCTGTAGTGGCAGCCTGTGTTCTGAGCGAGCCAGGCAGCTTCAGATGGGCAGCACATGGAGACGGGTAACACAGAGGTTTTAAGCAACACCACGATATGCAAACAATCGTGGTGTTGCTTAAAGGTCCTGTGTCTTATAAATGGCCTTTTCCAGTGTTTAGCATTGTTTCCTAGCCATGGGGGATTATATCAATGTGGTCTGTGTCTCTAATTATCATTTTGACTCATCAGTCTAGTCTTCCCTCACTCAACTAAGCCATTCTGATTTGACTGTTTTGCTGACGTGAATAAGGCACTGGTTGTACTCACCGCCCACAATCAACAATTCTCTCAACAACAGTGGAATTACTTCCTCAAACAGAGGGTGCCGACAGAGAGGGAGAGAAATAGATAGATAGGGAGAGAGATAGAGAGGGAGAGAGAGAGAGAGAGAGAGAGATAGAGAGCGAGAGAGCGAGGGACAGGAGCTTCTCTCTCTTGGGGAAGCACACGCATTTTACACACAACCTCGACCGGTACGCGGGGAAGCACACACGCATTTTACACACAACCTCGACCGGCGCACTGGGAAGCACACACGCATTTTACACACAACCTCGACCGGCGCGCGGGGAAGCACACACGCATTTTACACACAACCTCGACCGGCGCGCGGGGAAGCACACACGCATTTTACACACAACCTCGACCGGCGCGCGGGGAAGCACACACGCATTTTACACACAACCTCGACCGGCGTGTGGGGAAGCACACACGCATTTTACACACAACCTCAACTGGCGTGCAGGGTGGGGCTTCTCCCTGGGAGCACTCACATATCACTGTCAAAATATCTTTGACTCCCACGCGAGCGCCCGTATTCCGATCCGTGCAATAATATTCACAGGGGTATATACTGTCATTTGAAACAAGTTACCAATGCATTGTCCCGTGGGATTATGCCCCCCTGTGGCGAAATTAATTATTATCCCCCTCTATCTCTCTATCTCTCTCTCTGTCTCTCTGTCTGCCAGTCGCAGACTGTGGGTGACTATCACTCAAAGCGCTTATGGGCGGAGCCAGGCCAAAACAGCTTGGAATCTTAAAGTGGAAAAATGCTGCTTTTGAATACTTGATTAGAAATACAAAACAATACATTTTTTGGAGAAAAAAATTACAGATGTGTTCCATAGACTCACAGGAATTGTGTAAAGTTGCCCAAATAGTGAAAGGAATAGCAAGACATGTCCCCTTTAAAACCTCTGTGTTACTCCAACCAGCTAATCAGCTAATCGATTACACTACTGACATAGTGATGACGTATTTCATACCACTTTATGTAAAAAGAAAAATTATAAAAAAAATTATCTGGGCACTTGCAGGTGTGAAATCTGGAACAATAGGAGTCACAAAATCAGTTTGGAGTGGAGTGGTGGAGTAGTGGTAGAGGAGCAGTAGAGGTTTGATTTTTCAGGGCTGTATCTGTACACGCACGTGCTCGCACACACACACACACACACACACTCACACACTTTATTTCGCTCTTTCTCTTTCTCCTACACTGAACCCCTGCTGGACTGACTGAGCTTTACATCATATGTTTTAAAAATATTATATTTATATAGGTATTTTTTATTATTGTAATATGTGTTGTTTATATAAGTGTTGATATAAGTGTTGTTGATTGTGTTTTGTTCAGGCAATTTCTACATTGAATTTCAGTCGCACCTGGACCCGCATGCCAGTCCTTCTAAAACTCTCTTAATGCCATAGACACACATCTCCCGAGCACACCTAATTATGGATTGATCCTAAATGACACATTCAGCCTGGGACAATCATACAAAGAGGAGAGAGAAATTATGAAAACCCGCTGGGCTGCAGGAGCAAATTGCATTAACTTTAAGGCTTGGGGGTGGATTGGACAAATTCGGTAGATTTAATTAGATTTTAATTAAGTCATTAGCCCTCCGCAGGCGGCAAGTTTCACCCAGGGTTGTCGGGAAAGTGATTGTTACCTCATAATGCATGTCATTTTAGGTCTTCATTCGAGATGTTCGTGTGACCAGATGACTGTACCGTTAACGGCTGCACATTAAGGGTGAACACCTGCAAGCTGAATGGGAATGCGATGATTTCATACTGGGCTGGAATCACACCGTGGCACCATCTACCTTGGGCCTTAATTGCAAAACCAATAGGCGGCTGCCGATGTTTGGCAACATTTTTGATTTCTTATTATATCTTGACATTAATCGATAGTATTAAAAAAAATAAGACATTTGACACCGGAATAAACCCTCTATCAAATCCTCTAGTTACACAGGTGCTTGCTATGTGCATAACAGTTGCGTATGCACTGTGTACACAAAGGCCTGCTTCTAACACATAGCTGCCTGCTAGCTACCTAGCGGGCTTGGTTTTGGAGGCATACTGATGCATTTGGTGAGGAAGGGCATCGTCGAATTCAGTGTCCTGTAAGACCCTCGTTTGCAAAATTACAACATCACTTTTAGCTTTTAGCTATTTTTAAAAAGTATTTATATTTTTGGAGCACATTTACATAGTCAAGTTCTGCCCCAAATCAACCTGTTGCTCCTTTAAAGCAGTGGTCCCCAGGGGGTTTCAGGGGTCCCCAGGAAAGTGAGTAATAGTTTAATTTCACTAATATTTTATTCACTATAAATTAACACAACAAAAAAATTTATAACAATGACTATTCTGATCTCAGGTTCCACTCCCTCCTCTTTTAATCTCCTCACTTACATATTATACAGTTAAGGGAATTCTGGACTAAATCACTTTTAACAGCAATTATCTTCTCAGACGGGGGTCCCTGAGACTATATATTATCAAATTGGGGTCCCTGACCTATTATGTGTCAATTTGGGGGGGTCCTTGACAAGAAAAGGTTTGCGTACCAATGGATTGAATTACTAAATGTAGTAAAAGATCAAATAAAATAAACACTTGATCATTTGGGTCTGGAATAATTATATCAGGCTATCATTCTGGACACGGTAATACGGGAGGGGTCGCTACATCACTGTCCTGATCTCCCCTGGCGATTACAATGTTGTCTGAAGGGGGCTAATTAAACATTTCAAACACATTGCTCTTGACCTTTTGTTTATAATTCCTTTTTCTATTTTTTTAATGTTTTTTTTTATTTGTTGTTATGATTGTTTGGTTTGACGGAACAAGATACCGTGATTTTTTTTGGAGGAAATGGAGAATTACATTTCATTCATTCATTCATTCATTTCGGATTTAATTTCTTGACATTATTCAAACAAACTCTCCAGGTGCACCTGAATTAATTCCGCAGCAAATTAGTAAACATCAAAACATTGACTGAGTACCACTCAGTTATACTCTTAGGTTGAAGAACCTTTTCACTATCACATCAAATAAATTAATTTCAATTAATCACGGGGGGGGGGGGGGGGGCACACACAATAAAAATATAATATGCAATTTGGAAGTGAGCTGTCGTGACTCAAAAGGCCTAAAAGAAGGGTTTTTTGTTTATAAACATACCGTGTTCGAGCCAATCAGCAGTACCCGCTGAATCATGTGACTGAGTTGCCCACTACCTGTGCGAACTGCGGCGCAAGAAAATTACAAACGGGGCTCTATGGAGAAACCATGGCACTCCCCTGACTAAAAGTAATTTAAATAAAAAAAACGGCTGGATGTCATTTTGCCAAATCAGCATGGCTGTGAGTGTGAGTCTATCACCTTTTACATATCCTGCTTTGGCATGGATTGATTGTTTAGATCACTAGCATGGCTAACAAAGAAGATTGTAGTCTGCCCCATTGTTGTGACCAGGATTAAGTTCCTTTTTGTCTCCCCGATGCGAACGCACACCGAGTCTGACGTGGATGAGAAACCCCTCTATAGATCCCTTCCAAAAGGGAAGGGGTCAGCCGTCACAGCAGTGGTTAATCTCTCATATGGCCGTGTCCTGGTCACCCAACAGCAAGGCTCTGGTGGAGCTGGAGAGCCTTTATCTCTTTAGTGTTATCAGGGTAGTGGGGGGGGGGGGGGGGCTAGGGCAGATCAGAGCAGCCAGTAATAGATCTGGGACTCGCTGCCCTTATCTCTCTACACCTCTGGCAGGCTCTTCAAAGCCCTTCCTGGTGGCTTCTGTGTGGCTGAGTGGCAGGGGTTCGCTCCCCCCCCACTACTGACAGTCACTGACCACTACTGTGGAGCACTAGGATCAGATATTGATATAACACGTGAGGTAGTTGAGAGCAGAGGAGAGGAGGAATTGATCTCGGCATGGAGCAGAGCAGAATGGAACAGAATGAAAGAGCGGAAATGGAACAGAACACAATACAACAAAACAGAAGAGAATAAAGTCCCCCCCCCCACTGTGCAGGGATGGTGGACGCCTGTCTGTCCTTCTCTAGGCATTCTGTCATAACAGCATGGGAACCAGCCTAGAGGTCTGGGGAGAGGTCTCCTATTGAGACGGTTGCTATAGATGTTGTCTGGAGAGTCTCCTGCCGCCTGCCGTGAGCCACAGACATCAGGCCCACCGCGACCACAACACGGCGCTGGCGAGGACAACACTCGCCCCCAGGGACCACAGCTGTTAAATGCCATCCGCAGCAATTCATCGTTTCCTCTGCCCATTTGCAGCGATTACTGTGCCATTCTTAAACCGTTGGAGCGCTGAACAATTACTCTCTGCTTTGCCCCCCACTTCTCTCTCTCTCTTTTTCTCTCTCTCCATCACTAAGTGCAGCTGGATCCTCAGTTGCACTTGTATTTTGGAGTGAATAAAAAGGGGGTTGTGCCTTACATCATGGGGTAAATGGCTAAAAGAGAGGAGACAAATGGAGCTAGTTAGGGGGCTGCGGAGGAGGCGGGGGGGGGGTGGGGGGGGGCAAGGGGAAGGAAAAGAGGAAATCAGTAACAGCGGTTGCTAAGGAAGTGGTCGGCATGTTTCAAACAACAGCCTCAGCAGCTGTTTGTCATAGTTGGACCCCTAATGGCGCTCCGAGAAGAGGAGGGAGGGAGGGAGGGAGGGAGGGAGGGAGGGTTTGAAATCTCGTCTCGGTTGTTACAGCTTTCCTTCGTATTACTCTTTCCGCTCGCCGTTTCACCTCATTACTAATCCACTCTGATCTTTCACTTCGATCCACAGCGTCTGGAGTCCCGCTACTCGCGCCGTGAGGGTACGCCGCCTACGCCCTGCGCAACCTCTGGCGGAATAATATTGATGTTAGATTGCGGGAGGGTTTGGCCGCGGCTGGGGTCAGCAGTGGGGGGCTGATGTAAGCTGCCCCCCCCCCCCCCCCCACACACACACACGCATTGTAGAAATCAAAGGCAAACTGGGAATCATTATAATATCATGTGAAAGCGTTAATGCAATGCTGTTGCATATTTACATTCACATTGAGTGTATGAATCTAATCAGAACGGAAAGGACTTGAAGGACTTTGAACGACTTGTGTTTGTGAGCGAGAGAGTGACGTGTGTTGTTCTCCTTGGAAACCGAGAACCATCCCGGGTTTATAGCTGTCGCGGTCGTTTGGACGTTTCAACAGCTCACGGGAACAAAGGCCTCTCAGTGTGATCACTGGACCGAAGCCGGCACCACCCGGCCGACCTGTCGTGTCCCTCTCGTAAACACCTCCGACCGCTCGTCAGGAACTGGAATGTGATTTTAGTGACACGGCGGTTTGTCTTGGGGGGCCTTTATGTCGTCGTCGTCGTCCCCCCCCCCTCTTGTTTGTTGAAATATGGAGGCTGAGATGTGTACAGTAAATATGAGAAACGATGCTGCGGTCGTGTCGCCTTTCATTCACCACCGTCTCTGGGAACCCGACAGAAGGGGAAAAAAGAAAAAACGATCTTGGAACCGACAGCCCCATCAGTTATGTTATATCCAACTCCGTTGGGAACAATTTCACTAAATATTGGTGAATCATGAGTCCCCCATGAGTCCTTCCCTGGGCAGATAGCGTACGGCTGATATACGGTGGGCACTGCAGCTTGCTTGTTTTGGCTGTGGAATCGTAAATGGGTCTGAAGCGAGTAGCATGTCAGCAACACATTAAAATTCATGTCTGTGTTCACGGGTGTGTACGCATGTTTGTGTGTGTGTGTATATAGTGTGTGTGTGTCAGTGTATAGTTTGTGTGAGCGAGTGTATAGTGTGTGTGTGTGTGTGTGTGTGTGTGTGTGTGTGTGTGTGTGTGTGTGTGTGTGTGTGTGTGTGTGTGTGTGTGTTTGTGTGTGTGTATTGGAGGGGGGCGGGGGGGCGAACAAGCCCGGTCAGGCATGCGGTTGGAATGGATGACTCCCCTGACATCCAGCTGTTGGGTGGGCTCAGTGGGCTGCTGCCGCTGCTGCGGGGGGCGACAAGCCTGGTCTGTGAGCAGAACACAGGGAACGGTGACAAGACAAAGTCACACTGGCCCATGGGTATGAGAGGGAGCGGTGCATCCAGATGGGCGTCGGGTTGGAGGGAGGGCTGTGGTGCGGGGGGGTGTGTGTGTGTGGGGGGTGGGGGGGGGGGATGGCGCTGCTTCCGCGGCCATGTCCCAAAAGCCTGTCACATGGCTCCTCCAGAGAGCCTGTTGAATGGCATGTTCTGGCATTTAGAACTGTAGCTGGACCCCTCCCCCCTGCTGTTATATGCACACACATTCACACACACAGACACGTACCCAGGCTGAGGATCTTATAATGAATTCTGTGGCGTGTGGGGAGAGCTATCATAAACCTCACACTTTGCCGACTGTGGGGCCAGGGCGAAACACAAGCCACGTTCACATCTTTATATTATGCACGCACGCACGCACGCACACACACACACACATGCAGCACGCACACTAACATGTACGCCACACACTGTCATCCGGCACACTATATTACCAGAGTAAAGCTCGGTGAAGCGGCATGGGGTCTGCAACAAAGGGTTTGGCAGACGCCGGGTTTGGGGCTGTGTGTTGAACGTTCTCCCTGCGGAGCAGACCACCCTCCAAAAACAATATTAAAAACACACCCCCCACACACACACCCACCCACCTCCTCTCTCCCACCGTCATGAGTGTTGCAATCCTTGTGAGGGAAGAGCCCCGTTAGTTGAGAGTCTTTATGGTCCTCTGTCTCATAAAACACGTCTTATCAGATCCCTCTCCTCGGGAGGAGAGGACAGCGGCGGAGCCCCTGGTGGAAGTCGTCTGGTGGAGGTGGCTCAGCTCTAGTGGTTAATTGATTTTGTGATTAGCGGCAATTAGCGCTGATTACATCAGACTGAAAAGGGGCCTCTTATGGGTGATCGCTCTTCCCTTCCTCCCTCTTCCCTCTCTCTTCTCTTTTCCCTCCCCCCTCTCTCTCTCTCTTCCATCTTCCGCTCTCTTTCCTCTTTATCTCTCTCCGGTCTCCCTTTTTCTCTCTCTTTAACTTTCTCTGTCCCTCTCTCTCTCTCTCTCTCTTTGGCTTTCTCTCCCTGTCTCTCTCTCGCTCTCTCACCTCTCTCTCTCTCTCTCTCTCTCTCTCTCTCACACACCTTTCTCTCTCACCTCTCCCTCTCTCTCACACACACCTTTCTCTCTCACCTCTCTCTCTCTTTATCTCTCTCCCTCGCTCACACCTCTCTTTCTCCCTCTCTCTTTATCTCTCTATCCCTCTCTCTTTTACCTCTTTCTCCCTCTCTCTCTCACCTCTCTCTCTCTCTCTCTCTCTCTCTCTCTCACACACACCTATCTCTCTTTCTCTCTCTCCATGCAGGTATCCATTCCCCACAGTGTTCAGCAGCTGCAGTAAGAAGGACCTGACAGCCAGCTTTGAGAAAGGGGTGGGGATGTGTCTGTTCAACATGCCTGAGGTCAAGGTGCTCTACGGGGGTCAGAAGTGTGGCAACGGCTACGTGGAGGAGGGAGAGGAGTGCGACTGTGGAGAACCAGAGGTATATATGAGTGCTGTTTGGAGGAGGGAGAGGAGTGCGACTGGAGAACCGGAGGTATATATGAGTGCTGTTTGGAGGAGGGAGAGGAGTGCGACTGTGGAGAACCAGAGGTATATATGAGTGCTGTTTGGAGGAGGCAGAGGAGTGCGACTGGAGAACCAGAGGTATACAGTATATGAGTGCTGTTTGGAGGAGAGAGAGGAGTGCGACTGTGGAGAACCAGAGGTATATATGAGTGCTGTTTGGAGGAGGCAGAGGAGTGCGACTGTGGAGAACCAGAGGTATATATGAGTGCTGTTTGGAGGAGGGAGAGGAGTGCGACTGGAGAACCGGAGGTATATATGAGTGCTGTTTGGAGGAGAGAGAGGAGTGCGACTGTGGAGAACCGGAGGTATATATGAGTGCTGTTTGGAGGAGGGAGAGGAGTGAGACTGGAGAACCAGAGGTATATATGAGTGCTGTTTGGAGCAGGGAGAGGAGTGCGACTGTGGAGAACCGGAGGTATATATGAGTGCTGTTTGGAGGAGGGAGAGGAGTGAGACTGGAGAACTAGAGGTATATATGAGTGCTGTTTGGAGGAGGGAGAGGAGTGAGACTGGAGAACTGGAGGTATATATGAGTGCCATGGGTCATGGATGGCTAACATGTAATGTTGGTATGAAAGCAGAGACTTGCTAAGCCTAAACCGATACAGCAGTACCGATCCCGATCCATTACATTCACTGAACTGTATAGATGCTTCTATGTGTTCCTAACATGCTTGTAAATGCAGAAAATCAAGTTGCTTTGATTTGATTTCTAACACATGCCTCTTGGTATCCGATTTAAATGTTGTGGAAGCTCGTTATCAGCCCCGATATATATAATACCGGTATATGTTTTATCGCTGCATCGCTACTCTCATCCATCCCAGGCAGCTTTGACATGTAATTGTTGCTTTCCAACGTTCTCTGTTCTGCTCTGAATCATAGATCATCGTTAAAGCACTCTGTCCGCGTTTGACAAACAAAATAAACAACAACAAAAAGAACCTTGGTGAGGCTTATTTGTAGCTTTTGCCTTTCAGAAAAACAACGCAGGCTAATATTTCACAGAGCAAACATAAATATACGAGTACATCTGGTTTGCAGAAGGTACACAGCACAGAGCTCTTGGAATATGCTAACCCAGCTTTGAGAGAAGGGGCTTAGAGATATGAGTGTGAATTTATTCAACGTGTTTGTGTGTGTGTGTGTGTGTGTGTGTGTGTGTGTGTGTGTGTGTGTGTGTGTGTGTGTGTGTGTGTGTGTGTGTGTGTGTGTGTGTGTGTGTGTGTGTGTGTGTGTGTGTGTGTGTGTGTGTGTGTGTGTGTTTCTGTACCGTGTCGATGTATTTGTTTGGGTGGAGAATGTCTGATTATAATACGATTCGCTGAGAGGAAAGATCACTGGAAGCTCCATGCTGTCAACCGGTGAATTATTCAAATGAGCGTGCATTGGCATGCACATATGTAATGATGGCACACACATTTCAGACTTGCGAGGAAATCTATTTTTCATCACGATCCTACTGACAGTCACCAAAGTTGTGCTGACAAGAGCAGTATTATGAAACACAAGGTGTAACGTGATGGGATGTATAATGTCTCCAGACGACTTGGCGGGAGAATGTCTGCCATGTGCCGTCTTGCGGTGAGCAAATGGAGGGCATTCTAATCTATATCCCTATGGTTCCATCTAGGGCTGGGCGATATAACGATAATTATCGCGATATATTTTAATAATCAATACCAAAAGAAAAAAAAATCGGAAAAAGATTATCGAATTGTTAAACCCAGAGACAGTGGACAGGCTTGTCTTTCTTGCCTGCAACTTAAAGTAATGGCTTTGCTTGTCCAAATGACAATACTGACCAAATTGAGATTTATTTTTATCTTGTCCATTTATTTTGTTTGCTTTCTAATGTAAAATACAGTTTGAAACCGTCTGTAGGCTATGTGTGCTAGCAGAGCTAGTCTCCAGTCACGAGTCACGGTGTCCACCAAAAAATAATTGCTGCAGAATAAACATACATCTGTTGTTTATAAAAAAAAAATAAAAAAAATAATGTAATACTTATAACTATATCGATAATTATCGATATCGCGTGATATGATATTGTTATGAATATCGTTATCGCGATATAATTTTTGCCCATATCCCCCAGCCCTAGTTCCATCAGCCCTAGACTATGGGGGTGACAGTGGCTCAGGAGGTAGAGCAGTCGTCTGGTAATCCGGAGGTTCCCGGTTCGATTCCCGCACCTCCTGGCCAGTGTGTAGAAGTGTCCTTGAGCAAGACACTTAACCCCTAATTGCTCCCGATGAGCAGGTTGGCACCTTGCATGGTTGTGTGGGATATTCTGAAGAAGAATGTTTCTCAGTCAACCGAGGTTTGGATAATAAAGGTTTATTAACCAAACAGATAGAATACATAGAGAGAATGGCTGAGGGCTTCCCCCCAGGTGATCAGCTGAATTTACCCAGGTAAGAAGACCTGGATAGATCTCGGGAGGAGACCTATATAGTTAACAAGGGGGGGATGTGGTCCCATTTGATAGGTCAGATGGGGGGGGGGGGGTACAGGTAATGGGGACGCAGGGGAGGGGAGTGTCTTATTCCACAGAGAGGGGGGGGGCACAGGTAAAGGGGACATTTACATGAGGACATATTATACCACAATACTCACTTTTCTTTCTTATAATGTGGGTGAGATTAATGTATAATATACCAGGATTGTTTGGAACAGGTAAAAGTGGGGACCGATGTAATCCATCGGTTATCAGATAATGAATAAAATAGAAAATAATTAAAATAATGAAAATGTTGGCCAATGTGTTCTGTTGGTTGGCCTAATAGTTTAAACTAGTATTATTTATATACATGATTCATGACATGATCGACTGGACTGCGGTCTGTGTTATTTTGATATCAGAGATGTGGGAATAGATATCACCCTTTTCTTTTATTAATCGCTCAAAATACCTATATCAATGAGTGGTCCTCATCTCTGATATCAAACAACAATTAACATAATCATTAGAAGCTATCGCTGTGCAAATATCTTGGCATACCTTCAGTTGTTCATGTCGTGACTGACGGGGAGCTAATGTGATTGTTGTGCATACAGGCATCGTAATAAACCAATTAAATACATGCACTGTCTCTGTGTGGTCAGAGTGCACAGGGTGAAAAAACAAAATTGTGTGCATAATTATTAGGAATAGGATTTACACATAAGGATTAACTTAGTGGCTAATGTGTACAAAAACATTTAAAACCGTTAATCTAGTGGTTTGTATAAAAACTGATATAAAAGGTGATTATGATAATCGTTATGCATTGTTCTAGTATTTTGCTGTGGTGTATACTATCAATGGTCAAAACAAACTTGGTGACTTGGAATAAACCAACTGGTTCTGTCTTGTTAACAATATAATTTTCAATGTGACTCTGTGATCATTCCTTATTGTTATTATAAATTGGTTATTGCAATCTTATTGGTTGTATTTCATCATATTCTTAGTTCATAATTTTCTTGATACATATGAACTTTGTGAAACAGCTCTTGTTTGTGAATCTGACAGTTGCTGCGTCGCTGTTGACCATCTGTTCTCTGCCAGGGATGTGTCCTTCTGTGGTGACCTGCTGTGTGTTGAACGTATCGTACATTCAGTTGATGTTTCTGTGAGCCTGTCGTGTGGCAGCAAGACAGTAAAAAGTAAATAAATACATAACAATTTGGACAATGTGTGTTCAGAAGTCTCTTGGTCCACAGGTCTCATTTGCTATGTGTCTCATCTTGACGATGCAGTCGGGAATATTCACTGGTCGCCGTCCATTCCCTGTCAAGGGTCACTTTTAGCAGTCAACTATAGTGGTCTTGCAGACTCTTTTCCTAGAGCCTGCGCTGCTCTCCTTCACCACCGCACATCCGCTACTGTGCTCACGCTTGGCCTTTATCAGGCCTTGAGGCATGGCGGTAGGGTGGTCTTGAACGTGCTGTGTGGTGGTTGGTCCCCCGCTCCCCGTCATCGCGGTACCAGAGGGGCGAGGGTTTGCTGGTGTAGTGGCCTGTCTGTAGGACGCTCTCTCTCGCACGGATGACAATCTTGTCATGGGAATCCACCTTGATGGTCGGGGCTTTGGTTCCCTTTTGCAGATGGTCTGCCGCGGGTCGCTGGGGTGAGGCTGCATGTCGTCCTTTCTGTCTCTGCTCCCCTTCCTTTGGGGACGTCTGTGTTGTGTGGGCTGGTGGTTCTCCCACGGTTGTTGTCGTCGCCCTGGTTGTGTCCGCAGCTCCTTGGCGGCGTCTCTGGTGGTAGTATGCTGTCGTGGGTCGCTCAGGTCGCTGGGTTGTGTTCCTCGTCCTGTCCTCTCACCAATTCGTGATCTGAGGATGATAAAAACTGCCTTAGAAAACTCCTCACATAAATGATTCAACGCCTTTCTGCTACAGAGGAAAATCATTTAGGGTTAATTCAATTTATTGTAAATAAAATCACTTAATTGAAAATAGGAAATGCAAGCCAATTGCATTAGCAGTGATTCCTTGTGTCAAGAAGGTCACATTCACTACAATCTTATCAGATCTTGTATCTAACTAGATCTTACAGCATTAGGCTTTAAATAAAATTTGTAAATGAATGGCCAAAGTCTTGAATCAGATAAAATAGTCTGTGATGTTAAATTGAAGTTGATCTTACCTCAGGATGCGTTGGGTGTGCCTCAGGATACTTACCTCGCCACGACTTCTCTGGCGTTATTCACGTCTCAGTGTGGCTCGTCATAATTTAGCATGGGGAAAAAACATAAAATCTAGGTAGCCAGTTAATTTTGCATGAAAAACAATCATTCGTTTTGTCATCTAACCCTAACTAACCTTACTGTCATGCATTTGTCCTAATAAACTAACCTACACTGTAGCACTCAACACTTTGATGACCATTGTTACTCAGCTGATAGAGGTGTGCCCTGCCTGATGTCCTGTCGCACAGAACCTGTGCGTCGCTTTGGATAAAAGTGTCAGCTAAATGACCAATGTACCTTTACCTTGTACATTTAGATAATTGTGTTTCAATTTTGGTGGTTGATAATTTGCAGTCATGGAAATGTATTAGTTGTTAAAAGAATAGTCTAAAGAATAGTCATGCATGTTATTGGTTATAAACAGAGAATAGAAGGAGGAGATTGTAAGTAAAGTTGTTTTCATCATTAATCTTTCATCTCGGGCACATATTACTTTGTCTGGTTTTATTCAGAATTCATCTCTAATTCGTGTGCCTCTTGAAAAGAGATGATGAAAACGACTGGTTAGTTATTGTTAGTATGGGAATTAGGTAGATTTTCATGACTGCAACATCATCACCTGTGTTTATACTATACTACAGGGCTATTCAACTGGCGGCCCGCGGGCCAGATCCGGCCCGCGGGATGATTCTGACCGGCCCGCCAAAGATTACATGATAATAAAAAAAAATAAAAAAAAAATAAAAATTTTTTTTATTTTTTAACATTTTTTTTTAATATTTTTTTTTTTTATTATTTTCTTTTCATGTCAACGTTAACACGCACAATTGAGCCAAAAGTCACTCAATTATTGATAGATTTCATTGATAAATTGAGGGAAAACTTTGCAAGTCGATTTGATGAATTTGACATGTCCAGAGAATTGATGCATTTTGTGAGCAACCCATTTGCCAATGTAGCTGCTATTTCCACAAAAGGACAAGAGTTCCTTGCATCACTTCACATTGATGAAGGTCTCCTGCAACTTGAAATAATTGACATGCAAGCATCATCTGCTCTGAAGCAGGCACTTGAGAATGAATCCACCACAACATTTTGGATAAAGTGTATTCATGTCAAGACATTCCCCAAAATAAAAACGCTGGCAATATCTGTGCTAACAATGTTTGGCTCAACATACACCTGTGAATCCAGTTTCTCTCACATGAATGCCATTAAAACAAGCAACGTGCCTCCTTGACAAATGAGCATTTGCATCACTGTTTGCGGGTAGCCCTCACTTCCTATGAACCCTCTTTCTCTGCCATTGCCCAGTCAAAGAAGTGCAATCGCTCTCATTAGATGTGTGTATGTAGGCTAGGCCTGTCTGCCCCCCACCCCCCTGATGTTTGAGAGTTAAGAGTGGACAATAAGTGCTAATAAGATGCTGTGATTTGCTGTTGTTGCACAGACATGAAGCACTTTTTCATAAGCTCAGCTGCACTATAAATGTGTTTTTTTGTTCAAGTGTTGATGTTAGAATGTTCAGATGCACATCATGCACTTGTTTGTTTTTTATTTTATTTTTATATTGAAATGTTGAAGAGGAGATGTTGCAGTTGTTGCACAGTCATAAATGAAGCACTTTCTGCAGGAGATGTTGCAGATGTGGCACATAAATGAAGCACTTTTTTTGAAAAGTATACTACTTTTGCAATGTAGTTAAATAAAAGTTGTGAAAATGTGGTTGCGTGTTGTGTCAAGTGTACATATATTCATAGCACGGGGAGGCGCCGTGGCAGTCCGGCCCCTGGCCCCTTGGGTTTCTGACAATGTGGCCCCCTGAACAATTTAGTTGAATAGCCCTGCTATACTAAGTTGAGTCTCTAGGTGTGGTCATAGTGCAGAGCATTTGCATTGCTTTGTTTCTCTTACACCATACCCTGTGGGTTTCCAGTGCCCATCTTGAATAGTGTCTGCTATCGTCTCTCTTGATTGTCTGTTTGCTTCCTGTAAACACAATTTACATGTGGGTATTTGGATGCAGATTTGTTTTAAATGGTCAATCGATTGTCTCTCAGCTCTGCACTGTCTCTCGGTTGACATGCAAATTGTTGGATTTTCTGTCTTTTGTGATACAATTTGGGTGTAGTCATGCACTGTTTTGCATCTCGCCTCAGCGCCAGATCTGTAAATACAAACACATGTTAATTTTCCACTCTTTTCTAAGATTCTGGGTGAATCCTCTTTGACTGTCTGTGTGCTCAACAAACATTAGCTAGTCCTTCTCTATTTCATCATCTCACTCATCAATGTTACTGTGGAAAAAGAGGAGGCATGATTTTGGCCTCATTTAAACATTATCTGCATTTATTCATTATCTCTAAAGAAAGGTTGTTATTCTTTCTTTAGCTTTTAGATCAAATCTATCCAATTGATTAGAATCCTATTTAAAACTAGCTTTATGTGACTTATAACGTGTAAATTAAAGCAACATAAACACTCAAGTGATCTGAGATAGTTGTAATTTGCTGTAACTGAGATGATAGTTGTGTATGTACAGTTTCTACGTCAAATGACTCCCTTTTCTTGACTCCTTTTGTATCACAAACAGTACTGAATTTGCAAATCTGGTATGTCATAAATGTATAGATGTAGCAGTACTGACTATCTGTATGTCATGTATGTCATAATATGTCCTGATGAATTGAAAATGGGGGACCCTGATGTAAACAAATCTGGTATTGAAAATGGGGGACCCTGATGTAAACAAGACTAAAGTCTCTCTCTGGTCTGCATCCCTTTAACAATTGTGTATTGAGCTGTGCTGTATTGTACCCATTCTGCAATCTGTTAATAAAGTTTTCAATCAATCAATCAAAGCATCTATATTTATGATTTTCATACTCACCGGGGACAGCTGTTGTGTTGACGTTGGATCCGTTACGTGTCGTCAATGCAATGTTCGGTTCGTTTCTCCGGTGGTCTGGGATAATGCAACCCGCATCTCGCCACCGCAACTCAACATTTTGCAATAGCAGCGCGCACATACATATACAAATAAAACATATACTACAAGTGGATTTCACGCACCTTCGGCCTTGGGCACATTAAACTTTACGTTCGCCTATGGATAGTTTAATATAAAATCATAGCTTCACGGCGCGCATAGCGTGACGTCATCGCTCCAATGCGACGTTCGTGCGTTCTCATTCGCCTCGGAAATAACGCTTTGCAATTCATACAGTATTTTTCCAACGAGCTCTCAATAGCCTGGAATTCCTAAACCAGCGTTTTGTTACCGAATGAACGCGCCTGTTCATATGTGAAAACGTAAACAAACTGAAACGATAAACTATACTTCCCCAAATGGTCGTTCCCGTGGGCCGTTTTGTTGATTCCGGAAATTACTATCCTAGTTTGTCGCGTGAACTGCACTTCAATGTTATTCTCTATATAACGGTACTAGTCTCTCAATGCTCGGCGCACGCAAATACAAACGAGACTTTAAACAGACAAAACAACAATAATACATATAAGTTAACGTGCGTGTATATCTGACTAGGGATGGGTATCGTTAGGATTTTATCGATACTACTACTCTTATCGATACTGCTTAACGGTTCGGTACTTTATCGATACTCTTATCGGTTCTTTTTGGTTCTTTTTTTGCAAGAAAAAAAGACAATTAATTAAGAACAGAATCAACATTGCTTTATTATTTATAAATACAACTTTATAAATAAGTATTATAAATAAATATAATTTCTTCAGCAACAGCAGCAGCAATGTTCTTTTATATAACTTTATAAATAAATATAATAAATTAATATAATTTCTTCAGCAACAGCAGCAACAATGTTTTAAATGTGTCTGACTCTGAATTATAGACTTTTTATAATAAACAACAAATGCAAAAGGCTAACAGAACTGTGACACTCGTTCACCCTATCCTCTGTCATCCTTCCTCTAGCTGCTAGGGAGAAAGGACTTTGGGTGGTGGAGGGAGGTAGAGGGAGGATATGTGTGGTGGCCCTGGGCTCACTGGCCTGGGACACATTGGTGGCTGACGCCTCAGCTTGACGATCTATAAAAAGTTTAGATTGTAGTATTTGTAGCTAAACAATTGTTTTGTTTATTAGCCTATTTGTAATAATTCGTTATTAGCCTAGGCAACTCCGTATCTTGGCTTACGGTTACGGCTGCAGTGGATGCAGATGGAACACTGCGCGCAAGGCAGTCGAATACGCGCATTTCTGCACACTAATATCATGTTTTGCCAACAGATGTTTTGATAAATTGATTTGCTCGTATTGCCACCCTTACTGGCAAATGTTTTGTTGCACTTGTGGCAACGTGCATTGTCGGCATTGACCCTTGTAAAGTATATCCATACTTTAGAACGCTTCGCTCTATCCGCCATGATCACGACTCAGTGCATGCAGAGCTGCTGTCTGTGTGCAGAGCGCTATAGCACGGGGCGTCGGGGACTTTCATTAAGGAGTACCCGTATGTAGTACCCGTATGTCTATGTGTAGCACTAGCGAGCGACTCGCGAGGAGTGTGTGTAATAATTGACTCGCTGGCTGCGGCTCGCTTCTCGTGCAGAGACAGAGAGGATCGTTCGCAACTTTTAAATAATAATAATAATAATAATAATTTCTCTAGAGTATCGATAGCAGTACCGAGGACGTCAGAGCTTATAAATACTCCGGTATTTTCTAATATAGTACCGGTTCCCGTTTAAAACCGGGGTCCGGGGGGCATCCCTATATCTGACTGTATTGGACCGCTGTACGTTTAGTCGGCCAGCATCTGCTGCGACAAGGCATTTATCCCTTGATATATAACTACACATCGTTATTAAAGTCATAACGACCGAACCTGACTTCGAAATTTACCAGCGATATATTAGATTATATATACCTTTTAATCATACTCTCGGTCCCTGGACCCGCGACTAATGTCCCGTTAAATGTACATTCACGTACTACCGAGGCATCGCAGGTCATCTTCCCGCTATCTGTATAATCATTTGGTTATTTCAATCCAAATACATCGTTTTCAGGAATGGAAGAGATTGTGGGCTTAGTTTGAGGTTGAAACAATGAATATTTTGACGCTACTCTGGTAATTAATAGGTTCCAATAGAGTAGCGTTTTCCAAGGATATCACATCATAATAAGCCCACGTTTCTTGCCTTGTTGCCTATATTTTAGCCTGCATCAGCTAGACTTGGGTTAGCAAACCAACAACCTTATTTTGTGCCCTAACTTTCGGTTTGGCAACAGCTCAAATCCGGGAATAGCACAGACAACCCATCCTCTCAGAACATCTGTCCAGATAAGGACCCAGGTACACGCGTTTCCCCGGTACGATTCTCAATACAGATCAGATATATTAATGCACATTATTCTTACTCAGCCATGATCTCAATATTTGACAACATTCTGTAATGTTCACCTGGCACAGAGAAAAGCGGGAAGGTTTTAATTCCTTGCCATACAATTTTGGTCGACCATCCTATTATACTCACTTTTCTCTGTATAGTTGAAATGATACAGCACGCCGGGAGGACGCAAAAGTCCGTCACAAGTTCGTAGACGCCAATTGTGGGATATTCTGAAGAAGAATGTTTCTCAGTCAACCGAGGTTTGGATAATAACAAAGGTTTATTAACCAAACAGATAGAATACATAGAGAGAATGGCTGAGGGCTTCCCCCCAGGTGATCAGCTGAATTTACCCAGGTAAGAAGACCTGGATAGATCTCGGGAGGAGACCTATATAGTTAACAAGGGGGGGATGTGGTCCCATTTGATAGGTCAGATGGGGGGGGGGGTACAGGTAATGGGGACGCAGGGGAGGGGAGTGTCTTATTCCACAGAGAGGGGGGGGGGCACAGGTAAAGGGGACATTTACATGAGGACATGTAGGTTAGTTTATTAGGACAAATGCATGACAGTAAGGTTAGTTAGGGTTAGATGACAAAACGAATGATTGTTTTTCATGCAAAATTTATAAGAAAGAAAAGTGAGTATTGTGGTATAATATGTCCTCATGTAAATGTCCCCTTTACCTGTGCCCCCCCCCCCTCTCTGTGGAATAAGACACTCCCCTCCCCTGCGTCCCCATTACCTGTACCCCCCCCCCCCCCATCTGACCTATCAAATGGGACCACATCCCCCCCTTGTTAACTATATAGGTCTCCTCCTTAGATCTATCCAGGTCTTCTTACCTGGGTAAATTCAGCTGATCACCTGGGGGGAAGCCCTCAGCCATTCTCTCTATGTATTCTATCTGTTTGGTTAATAAACCTTTGTTATTATCCAAACCTCGGTTGACTGAGAAACATTCTTCTTCAGAATATCCCACAGATGCCTCTGCCGTCGGTGTGTGAATGTGTGATTGTGATCAAATGTGAGGAACAAATTGTAAAGCAATTTTTTTTTACTATGGGTGCTTGGCAGTGCTGTTAAAGATCACGCTTTACTAGGTTATATGTAGTGCAGGCAAAAGTGTTTTGGGGCATTCTGCACCACCTCTGATTCCGTCCCTGCTGGCTGAGATGGGTCCCAGGGTTGAGATGGGTCCCACGGTTGAGACCCCGTTAAGGCTAAGGCGTACAAAGTTATGAAGCGTTACATTATGTGGGGAAGACACAAGGGCAGGATTTGCAATGTATATTCCTGACCTGCAGATCACTCAGAGGGTAGCGGCTGTCAGAAGGGGTGTCAGTATTCACCTCAGAGGCTATGGTACAGTATGGGCGCTGGAATTGGGTAGAGGAAGCGAGACGGCAGCAGGTAGTTATTTGTTCAGACTCAGGCTGCTGCACTGACGCCTCTGCAGGGGGGGGTAGACCACGGGTCAGGCACGACCTCATCTCTCAGAACCTTTATTATCGTTATACAGAGTCGATTTTGGCTGGAAGTAGGGTGGGATTTTTTTTTAATGGGACCCAGCTCTCGTGGGGATGGAAGGTAATGATGCTGTATATAATAGCAGCCAAGGAGGCGTTGAAACGGAAGGAGGTAGACTCGAGAGCGGCCTTGGGGGGGATCCGAGCGCCGCAGTCGTACAAAGGAGGAGATGATGACAAGGAGGTGGCAGAGCGAGTGGCAGATGGAGAAGAGAAGAAGACATTATTAATATAGAATACAAGGGAGAGTCAGAGGGGGGGGGGCATGTTCCTGGGGAATGATAGGAGAGAACAAGTAATTATGACAAGATTAAGACTATGATAGGAGAGAACAAGTAATTATGACAAGATTAAGACTTGGACACTGTGGACTGGCATGGGAACTGACTCGTATTCGTATACATGAGGATGTGAGAGCTGTGGGAAGGAAGAGACCATACAATACTCTTATCTTGTACTCTTATGGAGTGTAAAGAGGAGAGAAGTGCACCATTCCTTCTATACGGATGCGGGCATATCTACTGTTTCTATGAAAGACCTACTGGGACCCGTGGAACATTAATATGAAGTGGTGAAAGCAGTGATTAAATCCATCCTCCCTACTGGCTGCACCTCAGGGTGTGAGGCCAGAGAAAGAACACTGTGCAGTATAGAATAGGAGTCATCACTGAAAATGCAACACATGTCCTTTGCGTCATTAGCAAAACTGCAAATAGCAAATAGCAATCAACTGCTTAAATATCAGGAATGTCAATTTCAATATTGTAAATAAATATGTTCTCAAGTTGATGTCAAAACTAGCCAAATCGTTATCCTAGTAGTATGAGATCCCTTTAAAAGTTTCAAAAGTCAATGTTTCGAAGACAAAAGTAAAAATAAGAATACAAATAAAAATGGAAAGTATATATATGTGTATATACAGTATATACATATATACTTTACATTTGTATTGTATAGTTGGGTCAAGAACCAACATTCTGTGACCATTCTCTGGCTAAGATGTTTTGATGATTGATTTGACTTCTATGGACCTTTTATAAAATATTTAGCCCCCGTGTCCCTCTGAAAAATCCCGGCATTTTTTGTCAGATGGCCAAATCCAAAATGCCTGTTGACGCCATCTTGAAAAATTTACTTTTGATCCAGAGCACCTAGAATCATGTATGAATACACTTTTTTGTGTAAGTCAACCATGACAATTCCAATTCTGACATCAGTTTGACTCTATGACATCAATTTGACCCAGAAATCCAATATGGCCACCATCTAGTAGAGCGAAAATGTAACTTTTAATGTCAAAACCAATTTTACCATGGTACTGCTGTACTTTAAACAAACTACCTTCATAAGGATCTCAGCAAATTAATTGATGAATGTACAGTATGACAAGATAACTAATTATCCTTCAAAATATGCTCTCTTAAATAGCTGTAACTTGAACAGGTTAACAATGAAACCACTTTAAACATGTCATGATCAGTCCGAATCAGAGCATTCTGCCTCACTAGATTCTGAATCATCAGATTCCAATGAATCACCCCTCCTCCTCCATACATCATCATCTCCCTTCTCATCATCATCCTCCTCACTCTCCTCTTCCTCACTCTCCTCTTCCTCACTTTCTTCAGCTGGCCCTGGTGCAGGTAGATGTGTTGGGAGAGCAGGTCGTGTGTGGCGGACAAGGCGACAGCGACCACCCACCACCTCCCAGCCATGTCCGAGTGGCGAAGGGTGTCGCTTCAGGGAGGGGTGGTGCACTAGATATGCCAAGTAGTTGGCACGGAGGCAGTGTTGGCGTAGGCTATCTGCATCTGGAGGGAGATAGATGAATGATTTGTTCTTCATTCTCTTCCACTTTGTGGCATGGGCCTCAGCCATGGTGCTACTCTTCTTGTCGCCATAAATAACATGTTGTGTGAACTCAAACAGCTCCGCTAGCATCTCCTCCTCAAGGTCAAGGCTATCTCCACACCGCGAGAGCAGCCGTCGTGCCACAGGGCTCTTTGCCACCTTGTCATACACCGACGACTTACCCTTGCCATAGAAGCCTGAGTTGGCATCACAGCCTGTAATACAGTGTAGCTGCACAATACAATCTGCCATCTCCTCAGTAATCAGGCCACGGCAGAAGACTGTCCTGATTTCTCTTGATACAGAACATACCGGGCAGCTGTTGAGAGATGGCCGCTGCCGTGACATAGGCATCGGTGTCGGCTGCATCAATGACAACAGGGCCACTGTAGCCTGACTCACGTAGAACTGTGTAAGTAGAGAAGAGGATGGTGTCAGCCTCAGACTGGTCAAACAGTAGTTCTGCATTGGTTGCTGGGTTGACAAGTTGGTGCAGTGGGAGCCAACAGAGTAGATGATCTCTGTATCTACACCCTGTGCAACAAGGTCAGTCAGATAGCTGCATATTACTTTTTGTAGCCGTTCCTTGTTGCTGACGCTACACAGCAGTGTTTTGAACTCTCTGGCAGAGGGGAAGGGGTCGCCCAGCTTCATGTATGTGTTGGGGACATGTACCTTACCTTGTACCCGCAGGTCTCGCTCATCATCTTTAGTTGAGTATGCTGCGTCGTACGGGTCATTTACACAGAAAATACGGTCAGCATCACCATGGCGGGCAAGGATGATGGATGATACCTTGTGGACATAGTCCAACCACTTGTATGGAGTGCCATCTTGTGTCTGCCAATCTTCTGCTGATGGGGTTGCCATCCTCCAGATCATGCCCATGTCGACAAGAGTGGTGTAGGGTTCTTGCAGATCTACAGATTGGAGAGAGCTTCTGAATGAGCTTGCTCTTCTGTGTCTTCCTATATGTGCCGTCATAGTTGTGGCCGTCATAGTTGAATAAGGCCACACATTCCTCGACAACACGATGTTCCAGCAACTCGGAGAGATTCACAAGTTGACTGACCTCAACCAGGTCGATCACTGCCTTGAGAGCACTCCGCTCCATCTCAGCAGCTCTTGCTTTGAGTTCCTCCCCGCGCTTCTCCATGCAGGGCCGCTTGGCAAATGTCAAACGTTTCCTCAGAGGGACAGGTGCATGGAGGCAGGTTTTCTTACTGAACACCCAGTCTCACAAGAAGCTGGTCAACTTCTACTCTGCCACAGCATGGGCTGAGTTGAAGTCCGCAATGAGTTCATCGGAGGCAGGCATGGCTGACTGTAGGGTGCAGAGGGTGGGTGAGGCTGGATCAAATAGGAAGGAATCAAACTCATGCATGCATGCGACCAGGTCCTGCACACACTGCTCATCTTCTCTCATCCTTTTCGGACCACATTCTATGTGCTTCCTCTTGGCTTTTTTTTTTGTGAGTCACCCGGATCTTGGCCAAATTGTTCACATTTCTGGAGTGCACCAGCAGCTGCTTCTCATTCTGGAGGATGAAGAGCCAGCCAGACTTCATTTTGCTGCCCTTGTTCATTGTACACTCGATCCACATGTCCCAGGCCATGTTGGAGTAGGGGTTGCCTGTGATGGACTGAGTGAAGTCAGTACGAAGGAAGGCGACCTGATCAGCAGGGAGAGCTGTCAGCATTGCCCAGAAGTCAGGCAGCCACCTTCCATACCTATTGTTGTCGTACACTACCATCCATGGCAGCATGGCACGCAGAGAGCTGGCATACTCATCCCAGTTGCCGGTATGTGCTGCATGCACATTCTGCATGAGTGCATCTGTCATAGACAGGAAGTCCCTCCAGTAGTCCGCCATGTCACTGGCCTCCACCTGGGTGAATAAATTGGTGATGAGGCTCTCGAGGTCAGTATCATCCTCCAGTGCCGCATGTGCAGCTGCACAGGGTTCTTGGGAGAGACTCATATCTCTCAGAATCTCAAGGTTCTCCCTTGTCTCATCAGCCAGGTTGGGCATGAGCCTCCCCTTTACCAGCTGACTCATGAGTGCCTCATAGATGAGCCTCAAGCAACGCAGCCCCCTCTTGTAATGCTTGCCTTTCAGTGCACGGTCAACGGAGCCCTCTGCAATAACTCCTCCTGCCATGAGTACATCTCCTAGCTCACTCCCCTTGTAGCGCTTTGTAGATAGCGCTCATCATCACACACTGTGTATGGAAGGGACCAAGAAAGGGTACAATGTCATCATGGTACTTGTTTGGGTTCTCGGCCTTGAGCAGAGTGATGAGGACGTACACAGGATGATCTCCCACTAAGAAGGCGAAGGGCATGTGCTTAGTGGCGATGATGGTAGACCGAAGTCATTCACAACTGACTTGTTGGGCGGTTGATTGTAAGATGTATGAGAATAAGCCTTGCTCTTCCTCTGCTCCATATTCAAGCCAGCGTGAAACCCATTGTATGAAGGGATGCATGTTATTAATGGACAATACCATGGCTGAGGCCCATGCCACAAAGTGGAAGAGAATGAAATCATTCATCCATCTCCCTCCAGATGCAGATAGCCTATGCCAACACTGCCTCCGTGCCAACTACTTGGCATATCTAGTGCGCCACCCCTCCCTGAATCGACACCCTTCGCCACTCGGACATGGCTGGGTGCTGGTGGGTGGTCGCTGTCGCCCTGTCCGCCACACACAACCTGCTCTCCCAACACATCTACCTGCACCAGGGCCAGCTGAAGAAAGTGAGGAAGAGGAGAGTGAGGAGGATGATGATGAGAAGGGAGATGATGTATGGAGGAGGAGGGGTGATTCATTGGAATCTGATGATTCAGAATCTAGTGAGGCAGAATGCTCTGATTCGGACTGATCATGACATGTTTAAAGTGGTTTCATTGTTAACCTGTTCAAGTTACAGCTATTTAAGAGAGCATATTTTGAAGGATAATTAGTTATCTTGTCATACTGTACATTCATCAATTATTTAGCTGAGATTCTTATGAAGGTAGTTTGTTTAAAGTACAGCAGTACCATGGTAAAATTGGTTTTGACATTAAAAGTTACATTTTCGCTCTACTAGATGGTGGCCATCTTGGATTTCTGGGTCAAATTGATGTCATAGAGTCAAACTGATGTCAGATTTGGAATCGTCGTGGTTGATTTACACAAAAAAGTGTATTCATACATGATTCTATGTGCTCTGGATCAAAAGTAAATTTTTCAAGATGGCGTCAGCAGGTATTTTGGATTTGGCCATCTGACAAAGGGGACACGGGGGCTAAATATTTTATAAAAGGTCCATAGAAGTCAAATCAATCATCAAAACATCTTAGCCAGAGAATGGTCACAGAATGTTGGTTCTTGACCCAACTATGTATTCTTATTTTTATTTGACACTGTAAAGTGTTTTGAGTATACTATAGAAATAAAATGTATTATTATTATTATTATTATTATTATTATTATTATTATTATTATTATTATTATTATTATTATTATTATTATTATTATTATTATTATTATTATTATTATTATTATTATTATTATTAATAAGTTTCAACAAAGTTTCAGCAAAGGGGGTGGGATGTCAATGCAACTGTCCCTTTCCAACAACAACCATTAGCCATTTGGTACTTATTGCTATCTATCCATCCCCAATTCAACATCAATGTCTCTTTCCAGAAATCATGACTTGGTTACTAAAATAATCCACAGACCTTGTTGTGAGCAGTTTTATGTTGGAACAATTTTCTACCAAACTACATCCCCCATAGTGATGTAGGGGGGTGTACGTCAGTAGAAAATACAGTAGTTACCAAACTCTCGCTGCGTGCGCTTCCTGTAACGATAGCCGGCCCTGGGCGAGTGGGGTGTGCGAGGCTGCTGCGTGTGGCAGGGGGAGGAGCCGTGTGGCAGGGGGAGGAGCCATGTGGCAGGGGGAGGAGCCGCAGAAAGCTTCCTGGCAGCAGGTGCAGAAGTAGACTGGAAGGTGAAGGTGACTGGAGCGTGTGCAGATGGCATGGGCTGGTTTGTCCTTCTCTTGTTTGTTTAGAGCGGTCACACCTCCCTGCCCAGTGACAGTCTTGTCTGGTCCACTAGAGATGCTCTGGCTGGAGCCCCGGTCGTGTCAGAAGAATCCAAACAAAAGCACAGACACAAGCCTATCGGACCTGAGCCAGCAGCGCTGATTAGGACTGTCCTTGTCAACTAATAATCATAGGATTTTGTTGACTAATCGACTAGTTGATTTAATCAAATCTGTAAAATGTTGTTTTCCTATGAGCTATATCACACAGGAGGACCTTTTTAGATCTGGTGTGTACAAGAGATGTGCTTCAAAATAGTGTGATGTGCAAACCATAGCTAATATGAGTCATTCAGCATAGAAATGATGAAAATAGACTTGTAAAAGACTTGGCCGACTAATTGAGAGGAGAGCCCTGGTGCTAATAAAGCGTCTCCACATAGCCGAGGCGAACCCGTTCCAGCCCGTGTCAGATCACATGGCCCAGGCACCTCTCTCAAACCCCTCAGCCCCTGCTCCCCTGCAAACACAGGCCCCCTTATTGTTCCAGCATGACTCCTCTGCCCCCCGACGTCCGCTCCTGGGACCATGGGAACTGCCCTTGACGGCTCAGGAAGGCCCGTGGAGTCAGCCCCGTCCCCCTGACAGTTCCCCCTGTTCCTCCCCTCCCGGCTGCCCTCTCCCTCTCCGCAGTGTACAGAGTGTCCAGACCAGGCTGTGAGGCTTAGTGGTAACAAGGATTGAGGTAACCCCTGTGCTTCCATTTAGTCTGCCTGTTGTATGTGAGAGCAAACACACACACACACACACACACACACACACACACACACACACACACACACACACACACACACACACACACACACACACACACACACACACACCACACACACACTTTCTCTTCCTCTCACACAATCTTTCTCTCTCACACACACACACACACACACACACACACACACACACACACACACACACACACACACACACACACACACGTATATACAACACCCACCCTCTATATACCAGGGTTTAGAGTAGAGAGTTACTGATTAGTACAGTGCATGGTTTGTAATATAGACTAACATGAAGCAGATGGTGTGTAGAGTGATATGTTACACTGGGGACTTTCTATCTATGTATCTACAGTGTCTGTCTGTCTGTCTGTCTGTCTGTCTGTCTGTCTGTCTGTCTGTCTGTCTGTCTGTCTGTCTGTCTGTCTGTCTGTCTGTCTGTCTGTCTGTCTGTCTGTCTGTCTGTCTATATATTATCTACTGTATCTGTCTGTTTCTCTCTCTCTCCTTCCTCATTGTTTCTCTGTCTCATCTTTTTCTGTTCAATGCCCCCCCCTCTCTCTCTCTATCTCTGTATCTCTCTCTCTCTCTTCTCTCTCTCTCTCTCTCTCTCTCTCTCTCTCTCTCTCTCTCTCTCTCTCTCTCTCTCTCTCTCTCTCTCTCTCTCTCTCTCACTGCCCTCCTGGTTCATATTACAGGTCGGGGGGGGGGGGGGGGGGGGGGGGGGGGTCCATGAGATGAAGTGGTTGTTTTTTAGGGAACAAGGAAGTAGTGCTTCCTGACCTCTGCCAGATGAGGGAGGAGGTATGGAACATGAACCCTAAGAGGAAAAAAAGACACATGTCTTTTCACTGTTTGAAATTTGCTCCCAAATATGATTTATTTCAGGGGGAGAAATAACATTTCAACCAACCCAGGTCTTCCGGTAGATAGCCTCCCCCCATTCTAACCACACCTATATATAATGTGTGATGTCTCAGTTTCTACGGACACTTTGTTCGAGTCAGGTTTTCATTCCTTGCCTATAGGGAAAAGTTAAAAGTGACCGGTTTTCATTCCCTGCCTATTGGGAAAAGTGAAAAAGCAACAGAGTTTCATTCCCTGCCTATTGGGAAAAGTGAAAAAGCGACAGTTTCATTCCCTGCCTATTGGGAAAAGTGAAAAGGTGACTGGGTTTCATTCCTTTCCTGTAGGGACGAGTGAAAAACAGCAAAGAGCAGCTAGAGCAAGTAGTATGTACTTGCAGGTCGCTGCTAAAAAATTTCAAAAAAAAGTCTTCAACGCTTTCAACCCTTTTCTCCCCTCTGGCGAGAGCAAAGGCCAATCTGTGAGCAGCTGTGCCATGACTTAATATGTTTAGTCTGTTTCAATCAATAAAAAAAAATAATAATAACAAAAGTACATCCACCCTGCCATTAAATCTACATTAAATTTACAATATTAGTACAGATGTTTACAACATTAGTGATTTCATTTTGTTGCATTTGAACTTCAGAGCCCCCCATTTGGCTAAAGCTATACGAAATGATCGAACATGAGCGAATGATCCGCTGAAAGTGTGTCCCCTAGCATAAAAGGGCAAGATACTAAAATTGTATTCGTGTAGGTTCCATACATCAGGCTACACTTCAGAAGAGACGGTCATTTAAACCTGGTTTAGTCGCAAACGCTAGAGTCACCTGTTTTGATTCATCACATTTGGGAACAGTTCCAGAGAATACTTTTTTACGTGCATTAAACTTCTATGTAATGTCAACTTGCCAGGTCCTGGTCCCTCCGATAACATTTTGCTCATGTGGTCTGAGATGAAAACTGATTGTTGTTGTTTCTTTTGCGGTGAGTTAACTTTTCTTCCTCTCTTCCTCTCCGCTCTATTCTTTTCTTGTTCCTCCTCTGAAGGAGTGCATGAACCCCTGCTGCAACGCCACGACCTGCACCCTGAAGGGAGACGCCGTCTGTGCCCACGGTCAATGCTGCCAAGCCTGCCAGGTAGGGAACTCCATGGTCTCGCCGGTTGTCAGACGTTTGATTTATTACCAAGGAAAGCCTATATACCCCACTGATTGGTATTGTCATCTCGGATGCCCTTATTTAATCTCGCTCATCCGTCACAGTTTCTCGCCGACCCTGTTCCTGTCTAAACTCTCCCCTGTCTGTCTCTCTTCTGTGTGTGTCCGTCTGCAGCTGAAGCCAGCCGGCACGTCGTGCCGAGAATCCGCCAACGCCTGTGATCTGCCGGAGTTCTGCACTGGCACCGCCCCCCACTGTCCCGCCAACGTTTACCTGCACGACGGCCACGCCTGCCACAGCGTGGACGGTCACTGCTACAACGGCATCTGCCAGACCCATGAGCAGCAGTGCATCACGCTATGGGGCCTAGGTCAGTGGAGGGGGGAGGCCCTGATTTTACCGTTGCAGCTACAGGCTACGTGTGAGTTAATGTTTTTGCTATGTGTGCCACAGGAGCCAAGCCAGCCCCGGGCATCTGCTTTGAAAGGGTCAACTCTGCGGGGGATCCCTATGGCAACTGTGGGAAGGACTCCAAGGGATCCTTTGCCAAATGTGAAGCGCGGTGAGGCCGACGACTCCCTTTTACTGCACCGACTCTGTAATCGCTAGTGTAGCCGGGAAAACAGAGTGTAATGAATGCACTCGTCGATTATTATGAGAAATGAGCTCTCCTGTTATTAAAATGTGTATGGGATTCACGCAGTGGCTTTTAAATGGATTATATTTAGTTCTGTATGAATATTCCCTTTAGTTGTCCTTGGCAGGGGTGGTATCAACCACCGTAATTTGCTCTAATGACAGAGGACTGGATTGGACGTCATGCATGGAGATTCTTTTAGACTGAAACAAGGGGACAGAGTCACTCCGACTAATGCAGCTGTTGGCTAAAAGTGCACAAACAAGCAGAATGTTTTTCAATTTCCCTAATTGGTGTGCTGGAAGTTACAGGAAAATAATTGCGTTGATGCGTAAATCCCGGAAAGTGTTATTGTATTAACACATTTTCTGTCTGCGCCGGTGGCGGTGGTTTGTTGTGTTGTGTTGAGCTCACAGGGATGCTAAGTGTGGCAAAATCCAGTGTCAAGGAGGAGCCAATCGTCCTGTAATTGGTACCAACGCCGTTTCCATAGAAACCAACATCCCCCTGCAGGAAGGGGGGCGGATCCTGTGCCGGGGGACCCACGTCTACCTCGGCGACGACATGCCTGATCCTGGCCTGGTGCTGACGGGCACCAAGTGTGGTGATGGCATGGTGAGAGTGTGTTCAGACAGACCCAGTAGAGTAGACTAACGGTCCAGTCACTTGGCCCAATGCAGACGGCTTTAAGAATATGGTGGAAGTCTGTGTTGCCCAAACCATTGGGCAGTGGCGGTGGAAAACGAGGGCGGTGCCGAGTGACATCAGGCTATGACTTAAGATGTGGGTTTGGAAAGGCGTGTCTGCACATGTAAGTCTGGGCAGCAGAGACAAATATACAGCGAATATGCCACAGATGCTAAGTGCAGTTATCATTAATCAGACCTGGACTGTTCCAATTATTAAAACCATCACTCACCGCATTGATCCAGTTGGTCTATTAAAGGCAGCTTTACTCTTTTTTCTTTTCTATAAGCCTCCACCCATTAGGAAAGAGCCAGCCCCTGCCCTCATCTGTCAGTCTGGAAGTCCCTTCTCTTGCCCACTGCTGCCAAGTCCATCCAGCTTGCTTTTATTTGGGTGGTTGATGCTTCATGTTCAACCCAGATTCGGCTCAAACAAGGGACTAAATACAATTCGCAATTATCCCGCAACAATGTGGAACACCCTACCCACAGCCGTAAAATAATGTGAATCCCTACCCTCCTTCAAAACCGCTCTCAAAGAGCACCTACAGGAGGCTGCAATTCGAAACTGGCCTCAGTAAATGTCCAAACCACCCACCCACTCAACCCCCTCCAATGTACAGTTTCTTTCCCCTCGAATGTATATATTTCCTTTTATAATCTCCGTCTCTTAAGTACTGTATTTGTATATCTTGTATGTCATAAATGTCTGGATGAATTGAAAATGGGGGACCCTGATGTAAACAAGACGAAAGTCGTTCTCTGGTCTGAAGAATCCCCTTAACAATTGTGTGTATTGAGCCGTACTGTATTGTACCCATTCTGCAATCTGTTAATAAAGTTTTCAATCAATCAATCAATCAAGGAGTCCACAGTCCACGCCACCAAACAACTCGTAAACGGCTTTAAATATGCTTGAGAGAGAAAATAAGAAGAAGTGTCAACATTACATTTCATCCTAAGCTGTTTTTATTGCCGGAGTGTTATAGTCGGTGGCTCATTAACTGCGAGAGCAGAGGTGGCTCATTTTAGTATTTTTTACTCCTCGCCAGATGAATGGATTTACGGTGTTATACGGAGACACTCTGTGACCTCACACCCCCACGTCTGTGTTGTCTGCCTTTTAGATGTGTCTGAATCGACAGTGCCAGAACGTCAGCGTCTTCGGCGTACACGAGTGCTCGGCAAAGTGCAGCGGTCGAGGGGTAAGTACAGCCAGCGCGGCGGCACCTCCCTCTCCTTCCCGGTCTGACGCACCGAAGCACCACCTGGCATATTGAATACGTTTTGATATCCAGAAGATACCCGCTTCGCTGTCACTTATCACACGGCCCCCCCTGTTCTCGCGCGGCACGTCGGGCTGCACTGTTGGTTCTTTTCAGAATGGCCCGGTTGCACGGTGGGTGCAATGCCTCGCAATCAATCATCCCAGTTGCTGAAAGGTTCAATCAGTTAGATATAATGGCTTCATTTATGTTCAGCTTTAAGGGCCATTCATCATAGTTTCACACTCCCAGGCAGTCGTCCTTGTCCCAAAACCTGTGTTAGAATGTGAGGCAAAGGCTATATTGGATTTATGTTTTTTCTTTTGGGTGTTTGTTTTTTTCCTCTCCTGCATGTCTCAAATGCCACCCATCCTACTCCTGTTGGGTGGCCCCCGCTTGAGGTGAAATGCGCGGCGGTTAGTGGTGTGGTAGTTGAAGTCCCCACCGCGGCTTTGATTTTGGCTGGTTAAAAAAGTGGTTCTCTTAATCCAAATAAACAACAGATAGCATCACTTTTACCATCGCTTAAAAAAGGACCCCCTCCGAGTCGTCACAGGGGCGGGTTTGTTTACTCAAGTCTTATCTCCCTATAAAGCTCTTAAAGAGTTACGCAGCTCGCAGACAGAAAGAGATTGCCGCCCCTGTAGCAGAGACAGTGTACCCATAGATCGGAACAAGATGTTGCCTTCGAGAAAAGGCCCACAGCTGCTGCCCATTAACCCTACTAGGGAATCCTATTGGACTTTTGTCCTGTACGGAGCAGGGAGACACAAGAGGAAAGAGAGAGGGAGAGGGTGTGTGTGTGTGTTTGTGTGTGTTTAGGGATGAAGGGGGGGGGGGGGGGGCGAGTCCTCTGCTTCTCATGTGCTAGACAGCCTTGCCATGTGGACCCAGGCAGCGGGGTGACATAGTGGAGGGAGACGCGAGCGCTGCGTCGTGCCGTAAATGGAGCATGCAGAGACATCTGTGTCTGTTTGCCATGCCGTCATTCCAGTCTGGACCCAATCTTGTAAACTTGACTCGCGCACTTTTTGTCACCTGTTAACTGCGTGTCCCGTCGCGCCGGTTGATTCGGTTTGCCATATTTACGAGAACCGTGCGCCAGGCTGGGCACTTTTACCAAATATTTTATGCACTATTGCACACACACTTGCTGGAACCTATACTGAAAGGGACAAGTTGATTACGTTGTGCGTCTCGAGTGTCTCTAACTCATTACTCTTCTGTGGAAAACACAGGTGTGCAACAACATCAAGAATTGCCACTGCGAGGCCCACTGGGCCCCTCCGTTCTGCGACAAAGGAGGGTTTGGCGGGAGTCTGGACAGTGGTCCTATGAGACAAACAGGTAACTCCCCAAAAGCTATAAGCACATGGTAAATGGAGTGCATTTATATAAAGCTTTTGTCCAAAGCGCTTTACAACTTATGCCTCACATTCACCCATTCACTCACACATTCACACACCGACGGCGGAAGCAACCATGCAAGGTGCCAACCTGCTCATCAGGAGCAGTTAGGGGTCAAGTGCCTTGCTCAAGGACATTTCTACATGCTGCCAGGAGGAGCTGGAATCAAACCGGGAACCTTCCGATTACCAGGCGACACAAAATTATGAAATGTATCCTCTTGATGAACTCATTATAATTTATGGGTGGAGGACGACTTGGTGGCCTAGATCCTCAACTACCTCACTAGCAGACCACAGTCTGTCAAACTGCAGGGGTGTCACTCGGACGTGCTGATCTGCAACCCTATTTTAGCATTTTTTATCCCTATGTATTTGTCCATCTTGTTTTTAACACATACTAATAAGTGTATGTTATGTATTAACTGTTTTTACTGTTTTTAAATTGCTGTTATGCTGTGTAAAGGACATATTTATCTCCCCTTGGGGATAAATAAAGGTTTTCAAACAATCAAATTAATGTAAAAAAAAGGGGGGGGGAAATCAGGAAAAATAACATTTAATCTCACCAGCATCATCTATATTTTTAAATAACACACATTGATGTGGCTTCACTCATTGTTGGCCATGTCATCTGAACATATCCACTCAGCTGTTCTCAGCTGCCAGTGACCTGCTAATCCCCACTCTGTACCCTGCAGTATAATCTATTGTTTCCATACAAAGCCAAAAAGCAGGAACTTCAACTGCTGCCTGCTTGTGTAGGGCAGAGCCCTCTGCATGTGTATATATACCACTATATCTGTACCCCACTACATGTGTATGTATACAACTATATCTGTACCCCTCTGCATGTGTATATATACCACTATATCTGTACCCCTCTGCATGTGTATATATACCACTATATCTGTACCCCTCTGCATGTGTATGTATACCACTATATCTGTACCCCTCTGCATGTGTATGTATACCACTATATCTGTACCCCTCTGCATGTGTATGTATACCACTATATCTGTACCCCTCTGCATGTGTATGTATACCACTATATCTGTACCCCCACTACATGTGTATGTATACAACTATATCTGTACCCCTCTGCATGTGTATATATACCACTATATCTGTACCCCCACTACATGTGTATGTATACAACTATATCTGTACCCCTCTGCATGTGTATGTATACCACTATATCTGTACCCCTCTGCATGTGTATGTATACCACTATATCTGTACCCCCACTACATGTGTATGTATACAACTATATCTGTACCCCTCTGCATGTGTATATATACCACTATATCTGTACCCCCACTACATGTGTATGTATACAACTATATCTGTACCCCTCTGCATGTGTATATATACCACTATATCTGTACCCCTCTGCATGTGTATATATACCACTATATCTGTACCCCTCTGCATGTGTATATATACCACTATATCTGTACCCCTCTGCATGTGTATATATACCACTATATCTGTACCCCTCTACATGTGTATGTATACCACTATATCTGTACCCCCACTACATGTGTATGTATACCACTATATCTGTACCCCTCTGCATGTGTATATATACCACTATATCTGTACCCCTCTGCATGTGTATGTATACCACTATATCTGTACCCCTCTGCATGTGTATATATACCACTATATCTGTACCCCCACTACATGTGTATGTATACCACTATATCTGTACCCCCACTACATGTCTATGTATACCACTATATCTGTACCCTCACTACATGTGTATATATACCACTATATCTGTACCCCTCTGCATGTGTATGTATAACTCTATATCTGTACCCCTCTACATGTGTATATATACCACTATATCTGTACCCCTCTACATGTGTATATATACCACTATATCTGTACCCCTCTACATGTGGATATATACAACTATATCTGTACCCCCACTACATGTGTATATATACCACTATATCTGTACCCCCACTACATGTGTATGTATACCACTATATCTGTACCCCTCTACATGTGTATATATACCACTATATCTGTACCCCTCTACATGTGTATATATACCACTATATCTGTACCCCTCTACATGTGGATATATACCACTATATCTGTACCCCACTACATGTGTATGTATACCACTATATCTGTACCCTCACTACATGTGTATATATACCACTATATCTGTACCCCTCTGCATGTGTATGTATAACTCTATATCTGTACCCCTCTACATGTGTATATATACCACTATATCTGTACCCCTCTACATGTGTATATATACCACTATATCTGTACCCCACTACATGTGTATATATACCAATATATCTGTACCCCTCTGCATGTGTATGTATAACTCTATATCTGTACCCCTCTACATGTGTATGTATAACTCTATATCTGTACCCCTCTGCATGTGTATGTATAACTCTATATCTGTACCCCTCTACATGTGTATATATACCACTATATCTGTACCCCACTACATGTGTATATATACCACTATATCTGTACCCCCTCTACATGTGTATATATACCACTATATCTGTACCCCTATGCATGTGTATATATACCACTATATCTGTACCCCTCTGCATGTGTATGTATAACTCTATATCTGTACCCCTCTACATGTGTATATATATGACTATATCTGTACCCCTCTACATGTGTATGTATACAACTATATCTGTACCCTCTGCATGTGTATGTATACCACTATATTTGTACCCCTCTGCATGTGTATGTATACCACTATATCTGTACCCCCACTACATGTGTATGTATACCACTATATCTGTACCCCACTGCATGTGTATGTATACCACTATATCTGTACCCCTCTGCATGTGTATGTATACCACTATATCTGTACCCCCACTACATGTGTATGTATACCACTATATCTCTGCATGTGTATGTATACCACTATATCTGTACCCCTCTGCATGTGTATGTATACCACTATATCTGTACCCCCACTACATGTGTATGTATACCACTATATCTGTACCCCTCTACATGTGTATATATATGACTATATCTGTACCCCTCTACATGTGTATGTATACCACTATATCTGTACCCTCTGCATGTGTATGTATACCACTATATCTGTACCCCACTACATGTGTATGTATACCACTATATCTGTACCCTCACTACATGTGTATGTATACAACTATATCTGTACCCCACTACATGTGTATGTATACCACTATATCTGTACCCTCACTACATGTGTATGTATACAACTATATCTGTACCCCTCTACATGTGTATATATACCACTATATATGTACCCCTCTACATGTGTATATATATACCACTATATCTGTACCCCACTACATGTGTATATATACCACTATATCTGTACCCCTCTACATGTGTATATATACCACTATATCTGTACCCCACTACATGTGTATATATACCACTATATCTGTACCCCACTACATGTGTATATATACCACTATATCTGTACCCCTCTACATGTGTATATATACCACTATATCTGTACCCCTCTACATGTGTATGTATACCACTATATCTGTACCCCTCTACATGTGTGTATATACCACTATATCTGTACCCCTCTACATGTGTGTATATACCACTATATCTGTACCCCTCTACATGTGTATGTATGACTATGTCTGTACACCTTCATGTGTGTATGTACTACACCTATAAGTATAGTATATATCAGTAGTAGATATATCAGGTGTATATCAGTACTCTATATAATGCCCTGGTATAAGGCAGCATATTGGACACTAGAAGGTAACCTCACCTCCTCTTGTGTGCTGTGACGGAGCAGACAGTGGGAGCCTGACGGTGGGGATCCTGGTGGCTCTGCTCAGCCTCCTGGGTGCCGTCCTCATCGTTTGCATCAAGAGGAAGACTCTGCTGGGTCTGCTCTGCGCCAACAAGAAGAACACCATCGAGAAGCTCAGGTGCTTTGATAGCAGACGTTCTTGGGGCTCCGTGAGCTAGAAGTCAGATGACGACAGAGAGAGACACCTGCACACCCTTATCTTCGGGCTTTAACAGCCTCAAGATGTCTACACGTTGAGATTATTGCGGAAAGTATCGTGTTTTATGAATGTTTTGTCTCCTCGTCTGTACGCGTTCCTGGAGAACATTCTTTGCTAGTAGCACGTGAAACATCTGCTGATTCACCCGTTCAGTTTCGTCAGTGCAGATGTCTTAATAAAAGACAATATTTCACTGTACTAATCTCAGTCATGTGGACTATATTTTTTTATGAGGCTGTTTAGCCCAAGGATATACTTGGTGTGAGGATGTCTCGACCTCTGACCTATCCTGTGTGTTTCCTCCAACGAGACAAACCTTTGATGCCTAGTGTAGCAGATTAGTCCTGCCTGAAGCCTAGTAAGCCTAATATCTCCCTCAGCTGGGGGGGGTCCTCCCTTTGGCTGAGCGGTAGATATTTGGTTCCCCATGTATGTCCGGGGACCTGGGTTTGAATCCAGGTGGGTTGCTCTCTAGTGGCGCAGTATCCTGGATTCCTGGCTGTTACCTTATCCACGATAGCAGTCCTTGCCTTTTACATGCTGTCTGTCTGTAAAGCTGCTTCACTGTTTCACATTAACCATCAGTGTGATAGTGAAAGTGTTAACCCTTTGTAGTGTGGTAGTGAACGGTTAACCTTCTGTGGTGTGGTGGTGAAAGTGTTAACCCTTTGTAGTGTGGTGGTGAAAGGGTTAACCCTTTGTCGTGTGGTGGTGAAAGGGTTAACCCTTTGTCGTGTGGCGGTGAAAAGGTTAACCATTTGTAGTGTGGTGGTGAACGGGTTAACCCTTTGTCACGTGGCGGTGAAAGGGTTAACCCTTTGCCGTGTGGCGGTGAAAGGGTTAACCATTTGTAGTGGTGGTGAAAGGGTTAACCCTTTGTCGTGTGGCGGTGAAAGGGTTAACCCTTTGCCGTGTGGCGGTGAAAGGGTTAACCCTTTGTAGTGTGGTAGTGAAAGGGTTAAGAGCAGTTGTTTGGAGGGAGTGTGTGCGTGTGCGCTACAGTTGCCACCCTGCATGTTACACATTGATCTAAGTGCTTCTGTGTAGCTAATAATGCGTAACGTTGTGCGTCAGGTCGGTGAGTTCTGGCACCAACAGGCCGTCCAGTCCCAGCCAGCCCCAGTCTGTGTGCAGAACCTCTCCACCTCGCCAGGCCCCGGCTCCGCCCCACGGCACCAGCATGTTCAAGGTTAGTATATAGGCTACTGTTCTCTCCTCGGCAGGTACCAGCACACACATGCACACATGCACACAACTGTAAACAAAGACATTCACACAGAGAAAGACACACATCAACATACACACATGTTCTCACTTCTCACACACACATTTGAATGTATTTATTTATGTCCACATAAATACAAGTATGTCAAGGACATAAACACTAATAATAATGCAATCATATATTGAGAGACAATTAGTTACAAAAGTGCCTGAATGGCCACAGTGTTGCACACAGACAGGATAATAACACACATAATAGAATAGAATAATAAGTAACAGTAGCCGGTGAAAAGGTAATCGACACACACACATACGTACAGAAACTCATGCATACATAAGCATGCATGTACATTTGCATGTGTGCGCGCACACACACACACACACACACACGTATATAAATGATGAACATGGAGAGAAAGTCGGACACAAACACAAAGCTCATTTAATGATACACCCCCCTTCACCCCCTCCTCTCAGGGATCCACGGCAGATATCTCTTCCTGTCTATCCTCCTTGGAAACATCGGCACCGTTTTCAATGGAACAAATCACCATCCGCCGGAGTGACACATTGCTTTCACATAAACGGCAGCTCATTCAAATCCAATTAAATAATCCCTCGCTACGCGGCCACGTGGCGGGGGTGTTGATAACGTGGGCCTGTGGTGAGCGCTGTATTTCTGACACCCCGATACCTCTCACATCATTAGAGAGAGGCGCCTGGTAAAGAGAGAGGGACTTGATTTATCTCTGTGTGTCGCCCACATACAGGGAATGGTCTGTTGTTCTTGTTGTTGGTGTTATTATTATAATAAAGTCTAACAAACGGCTAACAGCCATAGGACTTTATCCAGCTACCATATTAGTTGATTTAATGGACAGATCTGTATACATGAAATCATGCAGAAGGAGCTCTTTAACTCTAAGTAAGTGGGGACAGGCCTAATTTAGTAACACTGTGCTTCAGCCACATTGAGACAGGCAGGAACAGCCCAGTGCAGCGAGGCAGGGAAAAGATCGCCGGAGCAAACCTTTATTAGATTAAACTGGACTTTGAAGAAGTCTTTATTCATTCCACACATTGACAATGTCGTAATGCAGTGACACACACATGCGATGGGCGGCATGCAATTATTTCTTTTCTTTTGGCTCGCAGATGAAATGTTCCTCTCTGCGTTTGCCCCATCCCGTCATCCTTCCCCCCAAGGGCAGCTGGGAGCAGACATGGGCCGCACCCGGGGACCAATCCAAGTGCTCCTGCCCATCTTCGCCAGGGACGCGACAGCATTAGCGATCTGTTGTGCATGTTTTTCCATTGGGTTTATCTTATCGGGAGGTGAAACCCTTGCGAGCACAGGGGGAGAACATGCAAACTCCACACAGAAAGGCCCGGGAGATACCCCACCTGGGTAACTTGCAACGCAGCAACCTGGTCCCCAAGCGGGAATCGAACCCTGGACCTTCTAGCTGTGAGGCGACAGTGTTAACCACTACACCACCGTGCCGGTTTATTCCTTGTGCTTGAATTGACAAGGATCAAGAAAAGAGGGGCGGGATTTAAGATCGGTCCACTGACCAACGTTTTGACGCTGACTGCATATTCGTCAGAGATGGGGACGTCTGCCATGTGCACCAGTGATATTTCCCCTGTCCTATTCTAATATTTCCCAGACAAAAGCTTACAACAGTCATCGGTATGCGATCTATTGAGCTAGGGGTACAGTAATAGGAGAAGCGGTGTTAGAATTGACATTTTGTGTTGCGGACTGGCACACACGCATCCAGCAAGCTGTTGTCCATTACTGGGGATTGGGTGTTTTGAGTTACTGGGCCCTGTAGCATATGGTTTTCATTGGGTCTCGCTGGTAAGGGGAGAAAGGATGTAAGCCTGTTTGATGTGAGCAGAGTGCAGGTGAGGTCATTTTCCAGTTGTCAGGAGCTGTGTTAAATCGGTGTGTGTGTGTGTGTGTGTGTGTGTGTGTGTGTGTGTGTGTGTGTGTGTGTGTGTGTGTGTGTGTGTGTGTGTGTGTGTGTGTGTGTGTGTGTGTGTGTGTGTGTGTGTGTGTGTGTGTGTGTGTGTGTGTGTGCGCGCGCGCGCGTGTGTGTGTGTGTGTGTGTGTGTGTGTGTGTGTGTGTGTGTGCGTGCGTGCATGCGTGTCTGTGTCTACACTGTGTGTGCCCTTCTGTATGTGTATTGATGTGTGCTTGCTTGTGCAGTCCACATCTGGTCCAGGGGGTGAGTAAGAGGCAGACTCATATTCCGCTCTGTCTATTTGAGTGTGTGTGTGTGTGTGTGTGGGGTCTGTTGTCTCCCCAGGCCAGACGGGTGCTCGTGGCACGGCCTCTTGTCTCTAACCTTTGCTACCCGAGGAGGACCTGGGGGAAGAGTGAATGCACTTGATTTATGCACCTCTGACAGCCTCGGGAAGAAAGGCAGAGGGGTGGAGACGAGGAGGAGGTTAACGTGACTGCTGCTGATGGGAAGCAGACGGTCCTTTCTGACTGTCTCTGTCTCCCGTCTCTCCACAGCCTCCTCACCTGGGCCCCGAGGCTCTGCTGCCACCGGCCCCCTACCCCTCCTCCCACGGCCTGCGCAGACTGCCCCAGTGCCCCCCGGTTCACCTCAGCCACCCCGTCCCTCTGTCCCTCACCCTGTCCCTCTCTCCCGCACCCAACCCCGGGCAGCCGAGGCCCCCGGCCCCTCCTCCGCACCGGGTCCCTGCCCCTCACGTCCACGCCCACATCCCACCCAGAGGGGCGTCGTTCCGCAGCAAGCCGCACCACAACTCCTGCAGGATGGTCATGGTGAGTGAGCGCCCCTGTTCGCTACACTTCAATTCACAGACATGGAAAGGGTTTACACTGCGCTGTAATTTCTCTTGAGGGAGACTTTTCTTTTTTAACTGACTACCACAACCAATAACACCTAAACTGGGGAAAGGTTGCTCACTGTGTCTTCAGATGTCATGTGGCCCAATTTCATGGTTCTTTTGTGTCCCATAAAAGTCTATACGTGTTGACAGTTACACACGGTCCAATAAAAGAGCGAGGTTAACCCCAGGGTTTGCGCCATCCGTGCGAGACTTCAACCCCATAAACCAGCCGCATTTATAATTAAAATGGAGCGTGTGAAGGGGAGGGCACAGCGGGGAGATGAAACACCATTCGGCACGTATTATGTCTTTCCAATATCGCAGAGTGTGGTGGACTTGCCCCCCCCGAGAAGTGTTTCCTTAGAGCTCTGCTCGTGGCAATCAGAGGCAACGTTACGGAGAGGGGGGGGGGGGGGGGAAGCCTGGGCTTCCGGGTGATTAATCCCTCAAACTCAGTGATTCTCCCTAGGCCCTTATCTCCCTTTAATCCAGTTTGGTTTTTCCGCAGGGGCCGTGCAGCCTCCTAGGGGAAGAGAGAGACAGAGAAGGGGAGAGAGGGAGAGAGAGAAAATTAGGGAGCAAGAAGAGGTGTAAAAGTGGAGGAAGAAGACAAATAGTTAAGAGGTAAAAAGTACTTTTTTTTTAAGACAAGATGATAGTTGCATAAAGTATTCAATAAAAATAAAAATAAAATTATCAAATTGTCTTTATTTTAGGCGGCTGGGTGGCGCAGTGGACTAAGCGCTCATCACCAACGCAAGAGACACTGGTATCGAATCCGGCTGTCAGCGTTGCCTCCGGCTTGGCCGGCCGTCATACTGGCTCAATTGGCAGAGTCAGCGGGAGGGAAGCCGGTGGGTGGTAATCTGGTTGTTGTAAAACAGCGACCCCTACAGGTCGGTCAGGGCGCCTGCACAGCGAGGAAGGGAGATGGTGAGGGTAGTGTGAGCCTCCCACACGTTACACCTCACCAATGAGAGTCCGCGCTGGCAGGTGAAAAGAAGTGGCTGGCTGACTCCGCATGTATCGGAGGGGACATATGATAGTATCTATCAACCCTCCCTAGACCGACCAGTGGGGGGCACATGCGAGCAACGACCAGGAAGGGGAGGGGGGAATTGGCATGACTAAATTGGGATGGGAGAAAAACACAGAAAAAACAGGAGGAGAAAAAGTGGATAACATTTTTTTTTCTTTATTTTCTCATTTTCCACATGAAACAAGACACAGCACAATACAGTAATAATAATAATAATACACAACACATCACAGGACAGTAACATCAATAATAGGAATAATAACAATAATGATAAGACAATTCAATCAAATTAAATCAATAAAGTAGTTATAGTATAAATTAAATATATAAAGTTCAGCAGACCAGAACACCACAGGAGAGTCCACCCACCCCTGCTATCCAACCCAAAAAACAGGACCCCCACAGATCACAGGCCCACCACACATAAAGCTGAGTACCCCTTAAAGCCCCCAGCCCGACACCCCGGTCCACGAGAACCCCCACGTCCAGCATCCCAGGGAACCAGAGCACCACGCCTCAATGGCACTCCCCGAGACCCCGAACCCGGGGCCCCCACGGCCCAGAGCCTAGACCATCAAAACCACAGCAACCGAGGGCCCAAAAAAACCTACCCCACGTGCAGCGATCCCACAACATACGAGACCCCCCCTCCAGAGCCGAACCACCGAAATGATGGCCTCCCCCCCCCGATACTCCTCCCCACTAAGCCGCACCCGCCCAAACGATGGATACATATTACATACTATAAAGTGAAACATCCTGAGCCCCACCCCATCCACCCCAGTCCCGACAGCCACGGTCCCCACCCCATGAGGACCCCGAATCCGGTGCCCCAGCGAATCAGAGCATCATGCCTCTTTAATACTCCGAGACCCCGAACCAGGGGCCCCCACCAGCCCGAGACTGCGACCACCAAACCAACAGCATCAAGGACATAAGTATTAGATTTGTTATAATTGAATGCCTATTTGAAAATTCTAAAAATCATGACCCATCCCTAAAAAGGGAGAGATACACAGGTAGCAACTTTGCGGCAGAAGACGAAGGACAGCAGGGGTAGCCTTGACGACTGCCTCTCAGGCCCAGACATCACACCCACCCACCCTCTCTAACAGTACAGTATATGCTCGAGTTTATGGTAATCATCACAGGGCTCAGAGGCCTTCCCCAGGGACAACATGAGACACAGATACCACTTAGAAGCAAAGGTCAACGGCACTCCACACGAACATCAGGCTAATTAAGAGTGTGTTAAAGCACTAATGACATTCTCTCCCCTTGTCTAGATTAACATTTGGGGTTGGAGATGAGGCCTGGTGGAGTATGTTCAAACTGAGACTTGGTTAAAGAGCTAATAAAGATAATGATGGCACGCGATGGATAAGTTAAAGGGTTATGACACGATGGGAATGGCACCCGACAGACCTATGGTGTAACTGCGTTTCTGGATGTGTGTTTTTCCGCTCGCGGGGTTCGCTTCGCTTGGCGTTGCTCTGGAATTACTTCGCTGAAGTTTCAGTGGAACTTTGGCTTCTTTCAAAGTTCTGTTCTTGGTTATCTAACATGTTCGCAACATGCTACGAGACTCTACCGCTGCCAATATATCACATTTAGGAGATGGTTCTTCCCTCTCAGCTGTTGTTGTTTAAATTAAAACGTGCAAACGTGAAAGCGATGCGTGTTGGAAGCCGTCTCACTGACAGTATCTTTAGCAGCTGTTTGGCACGTCCAGAGAGACTGACCAGGCTGGGGCTTCTGCGCGGCGGAAAACTCTCTACGGGGGGGCTGGCAAACCTTGTCCACAGGGGCTTTAACCGGATAGTGCCCTATGCTACTTGGCAAAGGGAGCGGTCTTATGAGATAGCAACTTACATCACATTTACATTTTGTCATTTAGCTGACGCTTTTATCCAAAGGGACTTACAAGTTTTGTACAACAAGACAGCAGGAAGGGTAAAACTCTATCAGCTGAGTAACAATGTTCATCAACTTTGGTATTGTAAGCCCAGACCATGCTATGCTGTTATTATTGGACTAAGTGAGGTTTCCATGTCTGTTCATCACAAACAGCATCAGACATGCACTTTTTATTTGTCTGCGTTCAATTTAACCACCATTTGATGCTGTAGTGATTCTTTTGGAAGGAGCTCAAGACCCCCCCCCCCCCTTGCATGACTGGCTGCCGAATGTTATCAATTAGCAACAGTGCTACAAGAGAGCGACTTATCATGGATTTTGGCACACTGATGAGGGGAGACATACCCAGTGCTAAGCACTTTATGGATGGGCATAATGAGATCTCTCAAAGGAGCATGAAGTTTCAGAAGAGGAACTTATTGCAAAATGAATTATAGTTTAAATATGTAGTCCCTAATCCACTGACGAGTTGTGAAGTTTGTGTCATTCGTTCGTTCCTTTAACTTCTTAGATGTTCAAAGAGGACTTCTCTCCAGCCTGGGAAGGGAAGGAGGCGAATGGAGACCAGATGTAGAGTAGGTAGCAGGCGTTTATCATGACTTCATCCTTCCAGGGAAGATTAGAACCACATGACGACTCCTCATCACATGTCATGTGGGCAGGGTTGCTGCTGGTGACTGAAGGATGAGGGTACAACAGGCAGAGCCACAGGTGTAATTGGCTGGCTTTGGCCGCCACCTGGTGGTGCTTCTGGGTCATTGTCAATGTGCTTGTCTCGTCTCCTCCAGGAGGTGGAGAAGCCTAGCCCTCCCCAGAAGCCCCTTCCTGCTGATCCCCTGGTGAGGAGCACGCGACTGGTGCGAAGTCCACCTGCAGCACATGGCCCCTCCGTGGTCCGAGGGCCCGGTTTGGTCCAAGGGCCCCCTGTGCTCTGTGGCCTTACCCCGCTCCCTGTTGTCCTTAGACCTGTACGACCTGCCCCACATCCCAACAGGTAAGTTCTTCATTTTGTCATCTTTTACACTTTACAGCATATTGATTTGTGTAAACTCTACACAGTGCAATTTATACTGAGTTTACGAGTTTAAGTAAATTAGTTTACGTTTAACCCACAGTATATTTTCACCCTGTACATACATCTGATTAGCATTACACTCAGTAGTACTCATTTATATATTTTATACCAAGTTTAATCACCTGTACATTGTATATTGCTATTGCACTTTACTGTTACATTTGCACTTTGGTTGGATGCCAAACTTCTTTTCATTGTACTGTACTTGTGCTGTATGATGACAATACATGTGAATCTAATCTAATCTAATCTCTCTCCCCCAGACTCATATCCAAGCAACCTCCAACGCTACCAAAGCCTCATATAGTTGCCAATGTCAAGTACCGCAGCTGAGGGCCGGAAGGGACATTGTTGCGATAAAGACATTACAATTTGCACTATGAAAACTCTGAAGACCTTAAAAAGATGGCAGTATCCCTCTGAGGTTTTAAGACGGGGGGCCTGTCTGTCCCCTTGGTGCTCTGTCTCTAAAAAAATGGTGCTATGAGTCTGAGCTCAGGTACATGTAAAGTATTTATGTTCTGTATTTATTACCACACGGTGCACTGTGCCAGACACTTTTTACTTCATCGTAGCAACTTGGGGATTCTCTTTTATTTTTATGTTCATGTTTGTTGTGTTCATTCATTCTTGCAGGTGAGACAAAAAGACAAAAAAAATTATCTGTGAAATTGTCATGTATAGAAAATGATGTGTGAGGAACGTGATTCACAGTGAAGGGAACCGTGATATGAACATGATGATATGGTTTTGCATCATGGCTGAAGAGCTTCAGAGTGACGTAATCACAGATATATCACAAGGCTTGTCTGCGTGTTGCAGTGACTTAAGACTTAAGGAGGAACAAAGGATTAATTTTCTCTCGATATCAGCCACTCTTCTGTCGGGCTTTTGAAATAACACTTCCAGTTCATTTACAGCCCAATAGAATTGATGGATGGGAGACAGTTTTTGTAAAGGGGCCACACTCTCTGGAGCAACTCCCAGTGGTCTCTAAGCCAGCTTGGCAAGGAAACTACCAAAAGGAGAAAGAGAGCGAGTGAGTCCAGGCATGGCCTGCCATGATAATAATGCAGAGGTCCAGCAATGTGATTGTAAACACATGATTACACTTCTGCTGCACTGTGTAATTACTGAGGAAATGGATGGACCGTAGCCAATCTGTCCGGCCCACTGAGATTTATTTCTGTTTCTCCTCGGTCTTGAGAAGGGCAGAGGAGCCAGTGAAACAGTACAAATGTCGGGGCTTTGTCATCGTTCATTTAACGAGGCCCAGACAGCTCAGTCGAGGGATCGAGGGTTGCCGAGAAGTGAACTGAACAGAGATCTGAAATAGGTTTATATCGCGGAAGTGTGTTCATTCCCCTAGAGACCGTTCCTACGCTGAGATATTGCACTGCTAAAAGGTCATCTGCGCTTTGGCTATCTTCCTACCACTGCCCGTATGCAACGAGGGCCCTTTGCGAAATGCTCTGATTGAATCATTGATCGCTTAACAAAATCCTTACAGGCAGACAAACACAGAGGCTAACTCAACTTTATCAAGACACCCGTCTCTGCCTGAGATTAGGGGGTCAGTGTGTGGATACAGAACGATATGAGGTTACAGGAGGGAATGATACACCTGCCATGGAAGTATCCCTATGCTGCACGCAGCTCTTCCCTCCTGCCTGCAAGTTCAGTAGCTGTCCAGTGGGCAATCATATAAAACTTGACTGCCGTGGCCAAATTGTAGTCATATGTCCTGCATTTACTCTTTTTCTTCAGCTTAATCTTTTGGTTATCACCAAGTATCTTATGTGTCCAAGCGTGTCTTTCAAACCGTTTTAACATGTCAAATATAAAAGATCACATACATGTGGTGATGTATTTATTTACTTTCTCAGCTTTTGCAGTATACATTTTTATTTTGAATTCATTGCAGTACATTGTACGTATACATTCACACAGTGCGACATTTCCTTTAAGCACAGAACTTGTTCACAAAATATCTCGGTCGGAAAAGAAGACGGATAGGATTTTGTGATGCGTCTCTAGTGTTTCTGTGATTGACGGCACAGGATTTCATTGTTGAATAATTGTTACTTTTGATACTGTCCTTTTTTTAAACGATGCACTACTTTTACATTACGTTGTTTACTTTGCTATTGCAAACCCGTGGCTCCATGTACCAGTAGCTGCACCAGTATTATTGTCCAGTCCTGTAACTGTACGTTCATTAACTTCCTTGTCGATTGTGTTACCGGTGAACACGTTTTCATGGAGAGCGCTTTTTCTATGATTATTTGATACATCAAATGTAAAGAAAAAAAAACACTTAAAAAGTGTCAATGTCTGTCTATGGCATTTTGAACACTCAAGCAGTATTAGTAAAAATTGTTTTATCAAACACTGAAACATGTTTGTCATGATTCTTGTGCTCGTCATTCATGATTATCTTTTCCACAAGTACTGTATTTACATTATGCATGTTTCAAACATAATACAGAATAACATAAGGTGCAACACAAATGTTTCAAACATAATGCACAATAACATAAGGTGCAACACAAATGTTTCAAACATGATGCAGAATAACAACATGCAACACGAATGTTTCAAACATAATGCACAATAATATAACATGCAACACAAATGTTTCAAACATGATGCAGAATAACACAACATGCAACACAAATGTTTCAAACAATATACAATAACACAACTGCAAACACAGAATCTCTTCCATTTTACTGGGTTCTTCCCTCCAACAGACGTACGATGTTCTATGGAAAAATATATTGAATTACTTAACAGTACTTACAGATGATGTACTTTCTATATGGAAATGTATATGTATGTGAAATTGTAAAGCCATGACTGATGAATAAGCAATCTATAGAAAGATACCCGTCTCTCAAAGGCTTTAGCCATTTCTGTCGCACTCGAGCCAAACTGCAAATAGAAAGAGAAATGCTCAATATTATTATTATCCTATTATACCCTATTATTATAGGGATTTTAAATGTGTTATTGATTTATTCATTCTAAACCAATAGCCTGGTGTGTTACCTCATTTATGACACGATGGTCTACTCCATACTCTAAAAGCAATTTGACAAGGTCTTCACGGTTATTTAGAACCTGTAAAGAATCTGTATGGCAGACAATGATGGCTCCTTTAAAGAGACCTCACATAGAGCATATTGTGTGTGTATCTGTGTTGTGTTTCTCTGTTGTGCTCTCATCTTTTATTTTGACCAATAATTGTATGTGCTATTGTTACACATGCACTAATTTATTTAATTAACAGTGACAGATGAATACACTTTTCATATAGATAGATAGATAGATAGATAGATAGATAGATAGATAGATAGATAGATAGATAGATAGATAGATAGATAGATAGATAGATAGATAGATAGATAGATAGATAGATAGACAGACAGACAGACTTGGACACACTTGAAACTGCATTCATGCATATTTGTTGACACCGGCGGTGTTTACATCCAATGTGAACACGCTTCAGCCTCTGGGGGTCATGTCACACGCTTCAGCCTCTGGGGGTCATGTCACACGCTTCAGCCTCTGGGGGGGGTGTCACACGCTTCAGCCTCTGGGGGTCATGTCACACGCTTCAGCCTCTGGGGGGGGGGGGGGGGTGTCACACGCTTCAGCCTCTGGGGGGGTCATGTCACACGCTTCAGCCTCTGGGGGGGTCATGTCACACGCTTCAGCCTCTGGGGGGGTCATGTCACACGCTTCAGCCTCTGGGGGTCATGTCACACGCTTCAGCCTCTGGGGGGGGTGTCACACGCTTCAGCCTCTGGGGGTCATGTCACACGCTTCAGCCTCTGGGGGTCATGTCACACGCTTCAGCCTCTGGGGGGGGGTGTCACACGCTTCAGCCTCTGGGGGGGGTGTCACACGCTTCAGCCTCTGGGGGGGGTGTCACACGCTTCAGCCTCTGGGGAGGTGTGTCACACGCTTCAGCCTCTGGGGGGGGTGTCACACGCTTCAGCCTCTGGGGAGGTGTGTCACACGCTTCAGCCTCTGGGGGGGGTGTCACACGCTTCAGCCTCTGGGGGGGGGGGTGTCACACGCTTCAGCCTCTGGGGGTCATGTCACACGCTTCAGCCTCTGGGGAGGTGTGTCACACGCTTCAGCCTCTGGGGGGGGTGTCACACGCTTCAGCCTCTGGGGGGGGGTCACACGCTTCAGCCTCTGGGGGTCATGTCACACGCTTCAGCCTCTGGGGGGGGTGTCACACGCTTCAGCCTCTGGGGGGGTGTCACACGCTTCAGCCTCTCCACAAAGGAAGCCCGGTGCTCTCAGTGTAGGACCATCTAGTTAGTAGCATGGAGTCTCCAGGTAACGTCACTGAACTCAACTCAACTGAAGTTACTGAGACTGTCTGCTGTCTGTGTGGTCTGTTACTGTCTGCTGTCTGTGGTCTGTTACTGTCTGCTGTCTGTGTGGTCTGTTACTGTCTGTGTGGTCTGTTACTGTCTGCTGTCTGTGTGGTCTGTTACTGTCTGTGTGGTCTGTTACTGTCTGCTGTCTGTGTGGTCTGTTACTGTCTGCTGTCTGTGTGGTCTGTTACTGTCTGTGGTCTGTGTGGTCTGTTACTGTCTGCTGTCTGTGTGGTCTGTTACTGTCTGCTGTCTGTGTGGTCTGTTACTGTCTGCTGTCTGTGTGGTCTGTTACTGTCTGTGGTCTGTGTGGTCTGTTACTGTCTGCTGTCTGTGTGGTCTGTTACTGTCTGCTGTCTGTGTGGTCTGTTACTGTCTGCTGTCTGTGTGGTCTGTTACTGTCTGTGTGGTCTGTTACTGTCTGTGGTCTGTTACTGTCTGCTGTCTGTGTGGTCTGTTACTGTCTGCTGTCTGTGTGGTCTGTTACTGTCTGCTGTCTGTGTGGTCTGTTACTGTCTGCTGTCTGTGTGGTCTGTTACTGTCTGTGGTCTGTGTGGTCTGTTACTGTCTGCTGTCTGTGTGGTCTGTTACTGTCTGCTGTCTGTGTGGTCTGTTACTGTCTGTGTGGTCTGTTACTGTCTGTGGTCTGTTACTGTCTGCTGTCTGTGTGGTCTGTTATTGTCTGCTGTCTGTGTGGTCTGTTACTGTCTGTGTGGTCTGTTACTGTCTGCTGTCTGTGTGGTCTGTTACTGTCTGTGTGGTCTGTTACTGTCTGTGGTCTGTTACTGTCTGCTGTCTGTGTGGTCTGTTACTGTCTGTGTGGTCTGTTACTGTCTGTGGTCTGTTACTGTCTGCTGTCTGTGTGGTCTGTTACTGTCTGTGTGGTCTGTTACTGTCTGTGTGGTCTGTTACTGTCTGCTGTCTGTGTGGTCTGTTACTGTCTGTGTGGTCTGTTACTGTCTGTGTGGTCTGTTACTGTCTGTGTGGTCTGTTACTGTCTGCTGTCTGTGTGGTCTGTTACTGTCTGTGTGGTCTGTTACTGTCTGCTGTCTGTGTGGTCTGTTACTGTCTGCTGTCTGTGTGGTCTGTTACTGTCTGTGTGGTCTGTTACTGTCTGCTGTCTGTGTGGTCTGTTACTGTCTGTGTGGTCTGTTACTGTCTGCTGTCTGTGTGGTCTGTTACTGTGCTGTCTGTGTGGTCTGTTACTCTGCTGTCTGTGTGGTCTGTTACTCTGCTGTCTGTGTGGTCTGTTACTGTCTGTGGTCTGTTACTGTCTGTGTGGTCTGTTACTGTCTGCTGTCTGTGTGGTCTGTTACTGTCTGTGGTCTGTTACTGTCTGTGTGGTCTGTTACTGTCTGCTGTCTGTGTGGTCTGTTACTGTCTGTTACTGTCTGTGTGGTCTGTTACTGTCTGCTGTCTGTGTGGTATGTTACTGTCTGTGGTCTGTTACTGTCTGTGTGGTCTGTTACTGTCTGTGTGGTCTGTTACTGTCTGTGGTCTGTTACTGTCTGTGTGGTCTGTTACTGTCTGTGTGGTCTGTTACTGTCTGTGGTCTGTTACTCTGCTGTCTGTGTGGTCTGTTACTGTCTGCTGTCTGTGTGGTCTGTTACTCTGCTGTCTGTGTGGTCTGTTACTGTCTGTGTGGTCTGTTACTGTCTGTGTGGTCTGTTACTGTCTGTGTGGTCTGTTACTGTCTGTGTGGTCTGTTACTCTGCTGTCTGTGTGGTCTGTTACTGTCTGTGTGGTCTGTTACTGTCTGTGTGGTCTGTTACTGTCTGTGTGGTCTGTTACTCTGCTGTCTGTGTGGTCTGTTACTGTCTGTGTGGTCTGTTACTGTCTGTGTGGTCTGTTACTGTCTGTGTGGTCTGTTACTGTCTGTGTGGTCTGTTACTCTCCGCTGTCTGTGTGGTCTGTTACTGTCTGTGTGGTCTGTTACTGTCTGTGTGGTCTGTTACTGTCTGTGTGGTCTGTTACTGTCTGTATGGTCTGTTACTGTCTGTGTGGTCTGTTACTGTCTGTGGTCTGTTACTCTGCTGTCTGTGTGGTCTGTTACTGTCTGTGTGGTCTGTTACTGTCTGTGTGGTCTGTTACTGTCTGTGTGGTCTGTTACTCTGCTCTCTGTGTGGTCTGTTACTCTGCTGTCTGTGTGGTCTGTTACTGTCTGTGTGGTCTGTTACTGTCTGCTGTCTGTGGTCTGTTACTGTCTGTGTGGTCTGTTACTGTCTGTGTGGTCTGTTACTCTCCGCTGTCTGTGTGGTCTGTTACTGTCTGTGTGGTTTGTTACTGTCTGTGTGGTCTGTTACTGTCTGTGTGGTCTGTTACTGTCTGTGTGGTCTGTTATTGTCTGTGTGGTCTGTTACTGTCTGCTGTCTGTGTGGTCTGTTACTGTCTGTGTGGTCTGTTACTGTCTGTGTGGTCTGTTACTGTCTGTGTGGTCTGTTACTGTCTGTGTGGTCTGTTACTGTCTGTGTGGAACGTTACTGTCTGTGGTCTGTTACTGTCTGTGTGGTCTGTTACTGTCTGTGTGGTCTGTTACTCTGCTGTCTGTGTGGTCTGTTACTGTCTGTGTGGTCTGTTACTGTCTGTGTGGTCTGTTACTGTCTGTGTGGTCTGTTACTCTGCTGTCTGTGTGGTCTGTTACTGTCTGTGTGGTCTGTTACTGTCTGTGGTCTGTTACTGTCTGCTGTCTGTGTGGTCTGTTACTGTCTGTGTGGTCTGTTACTCTGCTGTCTGTGTGGTCTGTTACTGTCTGTGTGGTCTGTTACTGTCTGTGTGGTCTGTTACTCTCCGCTGTCTGTGTGGTCTGTTACTGTCTGTGTGGTTTGTTACTGTCTGTGTGGTCTGTTACTGTCTGTGTGGTCTGTTACTGTCTGTGGTC
>NC_140174.1:40446406-40666406 GCF_963971535.1 Notolepis coatsorum | reverse complement strand
ACAGGTCTATAGTCGGGGCTGGCCCAAATACTACTTTTCAGGTTTGAACAAGTAGCTTACATAGATGGGCCTCTCTGTCATCAAAACACCTGTCCGAAATTCGAGGTTCGATTCCCGCTCCTCCCAGGCAGCGTGTCAAAGTGTCCTTGAGCAAGACACTTAACCCCTAATTGCTCCCGATGAGCAGGTTGGCACCTTGCATGTGTAACGGAGGTACCGCGTGTCTATCCACAGTCACGATGGACAGTGTAGTGAAGTGGCTGTGGACGTTAAGCAGTACTGCAAGTAAACTCACTCCCCAGAGGCATCCAGACCCATTAACTCTTTCAGTGCCACTCACAAGATTTCTCGTGTTTTTTTATAGGTGGTTGCTAGCCACTCACGAGATTTCTCGGATTTTTTATTTTTAATTTTTTTTTGCGATCTGAAAAATTATTGCATCACCCGAGCCTACCCGAGTATAGCCGAGGGGCGCCGACGATCACTGTGGAAAAAAGCGCCCCCTGTCGTCTCCCAGATGACATAAGTGATTTTGGAATGGACTCAATGAAAATGAATGGGGAAAAAAATCCGGTACTCCACATTTTCCAGTTCACTGATCCAGCCGGGGTTACCAGAGTTCATTCTGGAGCCTCAGATCCCCGCGGATCATAGAGATCTACTGTGTCGCGTTGGATCCATACACGTATCGATTTTTTCAAATGGTGATCAGGAATTGGAATATACCAGTTGGATACCATCTGATGTCAGGTAAGGACTCTATGTTATCAGTGGTAGGATAATCGGAGTAAGTTTGATGAAGTTATAAGCTGTTTTGTGAAATGTCTTCTTTCGGTTTCACTGTAAAACTCCGTGAGGTAATCAACGGAGCGATTATCAGTGCGCGGCCGTAATGTGCTTGCGTGCACGTATAATATTGATCATCTAGCGTTTATTTGAAAACGATTCATAAAAAGGCCGACGAATATCAACGTTGTGGAATATTCCACTAAAATACGATTTTCATAGAGTGCTCCAGAATGAGCTGTTTTTTATATCAAAACGGGGGCTTTTCTAACTGCTCTGAAATGGAAACGACGCGATAAAAAAACAATCTGTCTTCACAGCACTGACTGGAAAATAGTCTTTGCTAATGCGATGGGCAGATTAGACACATAGCCATAATTTAAAACATAGATTAGGCGATATTAACGTTAACATTGGCGCCGATGGTGGCATTCAAGCGGTAAAACGGAAAACCAGGCGTGGCACTGAAAGAGTTAAGGGCAATTCCAGCGTTATGGATGTTACATTCAGAGAACATTGGAAACTTAACTTAACATTGACAAGGCATCGATTTGAATTGGAAGTATAATTTACACATTTTAGTTACACTTATTGAGATAAAGATGAGCCTGCAGTAAGAAATGTTTTGACCTTTTGGATTTTGAGATAGGTGACAAAATACACAGCGTTATGGATGTTACGGAAATTGACAAGCTTTTCGGACTCACTGAACACATGATGAAAACTCTGTGAATATCTTTTTCAAAGAATAACATGTTTACTATCACTTTGTAGGGAAGGGTTTGACGTACCCAAAAAGCATATTCAGGAAAACCTGGCATTTCCCCTCAAGGAATGAATCACAAAAAAGTGCCGTTATGGATGTTACATTTTTGCGTTATGAATGTTACACGTCTGAAATAGACAAAAAACACTATCAAAAATAGGGCTTTACCCACATGTGTTTAACTTCGGTGGACCATTTTGAGGGTCAAACCATTCTGGATTCGTGTTGTAGTCTGAAAAAATGCCAGGAAATGCTTCTTCTTCTTCTTATTTGAATTTCCGGCAGTGTAGACGCATCGTGGCGTATTACTGCCCTCCACAATTCTTGCTTCGCCCACACTTGAGAAAGTTTACACTCCTCTTCTTCTTCTCATCTTCAAAACACATTTCTATCGTCTCTGTCTCCTTCTTCTCTGCTCCTCTTGTCATACAATCACAATACAAACATCATCTCCTCTCTTGGAGGGCCCCCCCAAGAGGGGGAACCCTCCATCTCATCCCCCCCCCTAGAGAATTGTTGAATATATATAGAACACAAATGTTCTAGAATGTTCGATTATGACATCATACTGTGACATCACAAATGTTCTAGAATGTTTGATTATGACATCATAATGTGACATCACAAATGTTCTAGAATGTTCTATTATGACATCATACTGTGACATCATAAATGTTCTAGAATAGGGGCGGTCAGGTGGCGTAGCGGAGATTGCGTTCGTCACCAACCCCGGAGACGCTAGGATTCAGCTCCGGGGTTGTCACCAGCTTGGTTGGCCGTTCACACTAATACAATTGGCAGTATTAGAGGGTGGGAGAAGCTGGCGGGGTGGGTCCGGGTCGTTGTAAACAGCGACTCCTACAGTTCGGTCGGGGCGCCTGCTAAGCGCGTGTTACGACCCTGGCTCAAAGGCACGCAACCTATGTGCAAAACCAACACCAAAACCCGTGTTTAACCCAAGAAGACTACTTTAACAAGGAAATACTAATACAAACTAAAGAACCAAGAATAGAAGAACGTGATAACTCTCTGTTAACCCACACTCCTCTAACCACAGACCCTGCATGTGTGACTCAAGGGCTGGTTTTAAACTGCCAGCAGGTAACCAATCAGCAGCAATTAGCTAATTAGCAGCCCTCACCTGCATGCCCAGTGACACAGGAGTGATCAGGCTCCTGGTACATAACACCTCCCCCACCAAACTGGTTGCCCAAGAGGCAACCACAACACATAAACCCATAAACAAAACTAAAAAAACGTGACCCATTAGTTGCCAGGGCCACTACCACAACAGCGATAATGGGCCGGCCCCGGTCGAACACGACCACCAACCGTGTTGTATGCTCTTCAGCGTGGAACATTTGCCAATGCTGTGTAAAACAAAAAACAACCCTGTCCCGACTCTCGGGCAAGCTAGACCTCACAAAAGGTTCCGCCACTGCGGTACATGGCTGCAGTGGGGCAGGCGCCTCCTCCGCTGAGGCGTAAGACTTAGGACCCCGTTGACCAACCAAGAAGACCGTATCATATATGAGCTCCCTTTCAACAGGCCCCTCCACCAATACCGACCTGTCAAAAATAGACTGCAAACCAAAATCTATTTGAGAACTAATCTCACTGCGCTCAGGACAGAACACAGAAAAACAAAAACCATAGATCTCTGATACCACCACCACGCCCATATCCATCCCACCTGGCACTGGCAGTTCAGGATACCGCAAACCGTGAACATCCAGAGTAGCATGTACCGCCTCAGGTACAGCCCCACCGTCCCTGGAACATGGCAATACGTCAGTCACAAAAGCGTCTGCAACACCATCCAAAATGGCGTCACACAAAATAACATTGTCCTGATCAAAATGGCTGCCACTCAACAGACCAGGTCGCGAAGGCGGCTCCTGCTCCACAGGACACAGGTAACTAGGTTGACCATCACACCTAGTGCATGGCAGAGAATCAGTGTGGACACGTGGATCAATGTCAGAATCATCAACTGACATACTGGGACCATCCCTGCCCACAAGTGAAACATTAGGGACAATAGAGCTACTGTGGGAAGGCTGGCAGCCTAAAGGCCCTCCCATAGTCGAGCAGACTGTACACAGAGCAGACTCCGCGGAGGTCCGCGCGGCTCTTTGAGCTTTGATCTCAGCGGACAGCAGACCCACAGGTGCGAAGCTACTATTTTCTGACGCGCGGACATCCGCGCCGCTGACTTGGTGTCACACAAAACGCTGCTCGGTGTTTTGGTTGACATCGAACTGCATTTAATGTGACGCCGATCTGCATTTTACTCTGACCACTCGCTCCGTGCCAAGAGAGATGTTTGAATGGCTTTTCTAAATGAAGTGTGTAAAATTGCCAGTTTTATTTCGAAATATTGGAAACGGAGATAACATAGAATGTTATCTCCGTTTCCAATATTTTGAAATAAAACTGGTGCTTTTATTTCATGCAAAGCGTGTTTGTCATTTCAGCACCAGCGCTGTCCACCTCAAGCCTATACGGTACATTGCATCTCGCTGCCTATATACCTGTTATTCAAGTGCGTAAAACTGCCCATTTTATTATCGAAATATTGGAAACGGAGATAACACTCTTTATTTTGACATCGGATGACGACGACATGACAGAAGTTGAACAGCGTGGGGACAATTGTGTAAACTGGCGCGTGACATGTAGGAAATTGGTCCGCGGAGGTCCGCTCGACTATGAAGGCTCAAAGAGTCCAGTGGACCTCCGCGGAGTCTGCTCTGTGTACAGTCTGCTCGACTATGGGAGGGCCTTAAGTCAGGCCTAGTAGCCCCTTCAACTAGAACGGTGTCACATGAACCAACAGCACCTCTCATAGCATCCTTCCCACACTCATCCTCCAATTCGTTCGTGGCCTCAGCCACCGTACAGGCTGGGAAGACCTTGAGACACTGCGCTGCCAGATCATCTCCTACCACATGCCTCTCCGGCACGCATGTCAACCCTGGTTTCACCACCGGGCCTAACACAAAGGCACAATCAAGAGAATAATTATGCAGAGGTACATCCACAGTGTGCTTTCCAAAATTCTCAACAGGTACACTTTTCAATTCAACAAAGAATGTGTCACCAAGTGTAATGTCCCAGGTCGAAGTATCAACAACATCATTTTTGTCCTTTGACATGGCCCGTGTCACAGCACACACAGGGAACACTCCTGGATGTTTCTGTGCCAGCTCAGTAGGGACCTCAGAAACCACAGGAATGGGAGTTACAACTGGAGTAGCCAACACTTTGTCACCAGCCAAATCATTCCCTAGAATGAAGGACATAATAATAATAATGCAGGACCTGCTCAGAGTCCCCCTCTTATGGGAATGTGAGAACATACCCCCACAACAACATTGCCTGATACTAAGGGAGAATTGAGCGTGACCTCATGCAAAGGTGCATCCACAAATCCACCCCCAAAGCCCCGAACAACGACACCGGAATGCAAAGAAGAGTTTTCTGAAAACGGCAAAACCCCCTCCAGAATGAGGGACTGAAAAGCACCGGTATCTCTCCAAATTGTTATAGCCTGTTTGGACTCTAGTGCATTAGTCAGGGAAACAAATCCATCCATCATAAATCTTGAGGAACACTCGAGCTCTTTGTCCACACGTTTGATACTTCCCCCATCACCATCTAACGTTGGTAAAGGTGTTCTGCATATGGTTTCTACCAGAGCCACCGTTCTGACATTTTTCTGCTCAAGCACCGGGCACCCAGCAACGATATGACCAGGTTCTTTACAGTAGAAACAGATAATCCCTTCTGGGAATGCACCAGCAGAACCACCCCGCCTAGGAGGTGAAGTTAACTGACCAGCAGACACAGGTTTTGGGAAACGGCCCCCCTGAACAGGACGCCTATCCCTGGACTCAACACGGTAGTCCTCCAAAAAAACGGACTTGTGTGTCAACACAAACTCATCAGCGAAGACAGCGGCGTCGCCTATCTTCGATACCCTACGCTCGTTTAGATGAGTGGAAACGGTATCAGGAACACATCTTTTAAATTCCTCTAGGAGAATCAACTGTCTAAGCTGCTCTCTTGACTCTGCTTTCTGAGAAGTGCACCACCTGTCAAACAGGTTCTCCTTCTCTCTTCCAAATTCAACATAAGACTGTCCTTCCGACCTGCGATAGGCTCTAAAACGCTGACGATAGGCCTCGGGACCAACTCATAAGCCCTCAATATGGAAGCTTTAACAAGCTCATAGTCAGCGCTTTGTTCAAGGAACAGAGCAGTATAGGCTTCTTGAGCCCTACCAACAAGAACACATTGCAGCAGCAGTGTCCAGGCTATATCAGGCCACTTCAATGTGGTTGCCACCCGTTCAAAAAGGGGAAATATCTTTCCACCTCTTTCTCAAAAAAAGGAGGCACCATCCTAATATTCCTGCCTACATCAAAACCGGAACGCGACTCTGACTGCAGAGCCCCCGCCTGTAAGGCAGCATGCTTAAATTCAAGCTCCTTCTGCGCACGCTCGTGCTCCAGCAACATGTGTTTCTCCTTAAGCTCACGCTCCTCTCTCCTCTCCTCACGCTCCTCTCTCCTCTCCTTAAGCTCACGCTCCTCTCTCCTCTCCTCATGCTCTTGTAGCAGCTGTCTTTCCTTAAACTCCAACTCCCTAAGCCTCCACTCACCCTCCGCACCAGATAGCAGCAGAGACGCGTCAGACAAAGTAGGCTCCTCCACCCTCGCCACAAGCACCTGCTCCCTAACGAGCAAAACCCTCAAAGCACCCAAGGTAGTTGGTTTCAAACGTTTCTCACTGGGAGTAAGCTCTACCTTGTAGTGCACAGCAAGCTCCAAAAGCTGTTCTTTGGAAAACCTCTCCAACATGTCATGTGAAGGGTGATCAACAAAATCCCTAATGGAAGCCATCTTTTCTGCACCAGCGCCACAACCCGTTCACTTTAGAGTCACCAAAAAGCTGCCAAAAGCACCCTAGTACACACACAATCTACCTAAAGAACCACCAAAGAGCCACTAAAGAACCACTGAAGACACACTACAGAACCACTGAAGAACCACTGAAGAACCATAAAGAATGCTAATGCCACTACTAATAATCATAAAGGGACGCGGTGGAAATGTGAGCTCTACTGAGCGCACCTTTCTAATTTGCAAAAATAAATAAAAAAAACAACCACCCTGAAATAAATAGATGTGCCATACGCGCAGGAGATCAGGTGCTAACAGGTAGGCTATCCAAACACTCAAAACAAACAAAATAAATACAACAAACAAATTCAAACAGGTGCCCCTTCTAACCTGATATGACTACTTACGCTTCTACATCTAAACTGCAGTCAAAATGGCCCACCACATGTCTACCCTAAAGAAAACACTAAATCAGAACCTGTGTTTTCTGGCCCCCTATCCTACCTACCCTTAAACTAATGCCCTGTAGACCTAACCCTCTTCAACCACACCTGCTACCAGCCAGAGATCATATTTGACCATCCACCCGTCAAGTACATGGTATGGTACAAGACAAGCAGATGGTACTAATCACTTCTCTGACTGCCCCAGGAGTATGTGGTGCACAGGAAGCTAACCAACAACCAGAAAATAATGTCCCTATCTACATGTGGTGTGCACTAAACTATATATTTTAACAGCAGTAGGTAGTCACATCAAGTTACAAACAAATACGGGCATACTCACCTGTTTGATGAACGGCTCCAGCCCCCACGTTACACAATATGTAACGAACACCACCCCACCATAGCACCATGACACACCATGCAAAACCCCCACAAAAAAAAACACCAAACAATTTCTAGGGGTAAATATCCCGGACGAGCGTCCAACTGTTACGACCCTGGCTCAAAGGCACGCAACCTATGTGCAAAACCGACACCAAAACCCGTGTTTAACCCAAGAAGACTACTTTAACAAGGAAATACTAATACAAACTAAAGAACCAAGAATAAAAGAACGTGATAACTCTCTGTTAACCCACACTCCTCTAACCACAGACCCTGCATGTGTGACTCAAGGGCTGGTTTTAAACTGCCAGCAGGTAACCAATCAGCAGCAATTAGCTAATTAGCAGCCCTCACCTGCATGCCCAGTGACACAGGAGTGATCAGGCTCCTGGTACATAACAGCGCGGATAGGATCTAAGTGGGATAGTGTGATCCTTCCACACGCTACGCCCTCTCAGTGAGATTCCGCGCTGCCAGGTGAAAAGAAGCGGTTGATTGGCTAGACGTGTGTCGGAGGAAGCACGTGATAGCCTCCACTCTCCCAGACCGACTGTGGGGGGTAAGTGCGCAGCGACCAGGAAGGGGATTGGGAATTGGCATAACGACTAACATTGGGATGGGAGAAAATCAGAGGAAAAAGGAGGGGGTAAACCTGGAGGAGGGGGAAACCTGGATGCCTGTAGAAAACAACAAGTGATATAATTTAAGGGTAACCATTCTCTATAAAAGGTTGTGTTGGCTAAAACGTGCAAAGCAAATTAAAACCTACCCAAAGACCGGTGTGGTGGTCTCCGGTAGCTATACTGAGTTGCCTTGTGTGCCGATTCCCTTCGTGGCTCAGAGGGTGGAAGATCGGGTTCAGATGATGGGCTAGCTTCCTCCTCTTCCATCATCATCGGCTCCTCTGTCACGTCAGGAGTCGCAGAGTGGGTTTGAAGATGTTGTAAAAAAAAGAAAAAAAAGGAGCATTCAGTGTTTACAGTGTTTGTGGTTCTCAACTATTATTAATTACACTCCAACACCTAGACCACAGGCAGGGCACAGACTGTGGACCTAGCTCAGTGGTTCTCAACCTTTTCAAATATTGGAAATAATTGTATATCTTCAACCCCTACACTAAAGTTACAGAACTAAGGAATGTTCATAATATGCAATCTACTTGATCTGATCATAACCTTGCTTTCAATTAATCAAACTCACTCTGGCCTGTGCTCTTACACAGTGGTAAAAAAAACATTTGTAGCCTGCTCCAAACGCCATGAGAAACACTTTGATCATTACAGACTTTCCATACAAGATAGTCTACAGTACAAAATATTTACGTCATAAACAACAGTTCTGCGAACTTGGAACATCTCTTCAACACTGCATTGTACACACACACACACACACACACACACACAGACACACACACAGACACACACACACACAACGACACACAGACACACACACAACCACACACAACCACACACACAGACAGACACACACACACACACAACCACACACACACATACACAACGACACAACCACACACCACACACACAACCACACACACAGACACACACACACACAACGACACACACAGACACAACCACACACAACGACACACACACACACAGACACAACCACACACACACACCACGACACACACACACAACGACACACACAGACACACACACAGACACAACCACACACACACACAACCACACACACACACACACGTTAGCATCAAAAAGCTAGTTCGGTTAGATCCACTTACCCGAGACAAACCAAGTTTGTGAACTGCAGCAGCGGAGCGTGCACTCACAGAGGGCTGGCCAGGTGACTATAGATGGCACAGCACTAGCCCCTTTCGTGACTTTCGGTTTGCAAGCCTGGGGCTTTTGTGACCGCAGTCACTTATTTACCTGCCGCGACCACCCACGAAAATAACAACCAAGCGTGATCGGGGGGCTCGGAGTGTGTCAAAAATATATCAGATATGAATTTCAAAGATACCCAGCATACAATATGGGTTTAACACAGCTTCACGATGGGGTCTGGAAGCTCGGAGTTGCTCATAAACATTTTAAATCATTTTTATAAAACGAGTGTACTCACAGAGCGAACCTTGGCAAAATGGCTGGTGCGTCCGGCAATCACTGCGCTCCCTATCGGTCCCTGTTGGTCATTACAACAATACACAGGAGACGCACTCAGCAGATTCTACCCTGTAATGGCCTATAGGTAATGACCAATAGGGATTGTTTTATAAAAATGATTTAAAATGTTTATGAGCAACTCCGAGCTTCCAGACCCCATCGTGAAGCTGTGTTAAACCCATATTGTACGCTGGGTATCTTTGAAATTCATATCTGATATATTTTTGACACACTCCGAGCCCCCCGATCACGCTTGGTTGTTATTTTCGTGGGTGGTCGCGGCAGGTAAATAAGTGACTGCGGTCACAAAAGCCCCAGGCTTGCAGACCGAAAGTCACGAAAGGGGCTAGCACAGCACCTTCTACCAGTCTCACCCGGTCCAGAGTTCGAAATCCCATTCTATGGGAGAGGATATCTGCTTGGATGTAATCCGCCTCTCTGAAATGAGCTCCACATATGACCGTGTGTCAATCACAGTCTTTCACCGACGACGCCGTAAAATCAGCCCTCTTTAATAATAATAATGCAGGACCTCTTTAGGGGGGGGTCTTTATTCGGCATGCAGCGAACTGGACATGCAATTGGAGCGGCACACACACCGGTGTTTACCTGTACGAATCTCACCCATGATCTAAAGGCTGGCGTGCCTTTCTTCGGAAAGGTGTGCATTTTATGGCCAGAAAGGTTGGAATTGGTACACCCACCACACACACAAACATTCACCATGTTTGTAGCAAGTCAGGCTAGAGAAGAGAACATCTACACAAGCTCACAACGTGTTAGTCAACAAGTGCAACCGGATGTAACAAGTAACAAGAAGGCTCCTTGATTCCTGCCACTACCTGCCTGTGACCAGTGGTGCGTTATTGAAATCATCTGGGGTTGCACGCATAGATATATATAGAACACTAGATAGCTTACCCGCGCTGCCGGCCAATGGAGAGCGACGTCACTGAACCGCCGCCATCTTGCCCAGGTCAGCCTTGAGTGAGAGTGAGTGAGCTGCACAGACAAAAATACTCATAACTCGCTGAAATATTGACGGATTTACAAACGGTTTGGTTTATTACAAGCATTATTAACGTGGCTATGATTCAAGCGGTTTGTAAAAAAAAGTATGCAGTATTATAACTACATCTTTGATGTTTATAGCAAACCAACCCGTTTGTAAATCTGTCAATATTTCAGCGAGTTATGAGTATTTTTGTCTGTGCAGCTCACTCACTCTCACTCAAGGCTGACCTGGGCAAGATGGCGGCGGTTCAGTGACGCTGGTGACTCCGCCTTAAGCTATCTAGTGTTCTATATATATCTATGGTTGCACGCACCTAATGGCGCCACGTGCACGCGCGCTTCCGCGAATGCGCATTTAATGTCCCCTCGCTTGAGCACAGACTAAAGACAGTGCCTAATTGCCTCTACGAATGGAATGTAACACATGTCATTCACAACAAGTTAGGTGACGAATGTATCTGAGAACGTATTTAACACACCTGACGACCGGCGCTATTGATATGCAAATAGCGATTACTTATCTGAAGAACACATGCCTGCCTGTGACCATAGATATCTATATGTGTTCTATATATCTATGCCTGTGACTCCCAGAGCTCAGAGCCCCCTGCTGCCCGCGTCTATACTTTCCGTAGCCGCATTTCTGCAGACCCGCGCCTTGCTCTGAATTGTAGGAAAATGTCAAACATAGTAAGCATGCATGAAAAACTGTCATGGTTAATGGTAGAACAAAGACTAAATGTAAATATCATAATGTTTTTTAGAAATATATATAAGAACAAAAAACCTGCTTGTCTATATGATGAGACACAATTCACAATCAACAGACACAGTTACTCCACCAGGCATGTGTCAATGGAAAGATGTACTGTAAAGATGCCAAGAACAAATGCAATGAAAAGGACTGTGATGTATAGAGCCATGAGTCTGACTGCATGGAATTCCTTACCACCTGCACTAACTAGGGTTGAAGACAAACAGACATTTAAAAAACACCTTAAAAATCATATAAGAAAGAGTGGTACTGTCAGTTAAGTAAACATAGTGGGTGATTGAGAAGATGGGTATGTGTGATTGTTGAACTTAGATTTTTAATATATTTGTATATTGTATTGAGATGTATTGTTATGCTTTAAGTGAACATATATGCCTTGAAACATGATTGAGTAGATGGGTATGTGTGATTGGTGAACTTAGATATTTTATTATATAATATTTGTAGGTGTTATTGAGGTGTATTGTATTGTTTTATTGTATTGTATTGTATTAATTGTATTGTATTGATTTTATTGTATTGTATTGATTTGTGTGGACCCCAGTAATAGTAGCCTATGCCTGTGGCAATGGCTAATGGGGATCCGAATAAACTAAACTAAACCCCTCTCTGATTGGTTGAGCCCATTTCTGCAGACCCCTCTCTGATTGGTTGAGCGAAGCCCCTCTCTGATTGGTAAAATGAAGCTCGGGGGTAGACGCCGGCTCGTGTGGAGACCATCGTTATAGTTTCCCAACAGGAGTACTGTAAAGTCCGTAGCAAGCAATCAGCAATCCGAAGTGACATTGACCACCAGACTCTTTCTCTTAAGGCATTAACTGGGTTAATTAATATAAATGTTATATTGTAACTGTCTAGTTACACATTGGTTCCGAAACATGTATGTTCCAGGCTGCAATTAAAACTTTGAATCTGAGAGTGCTGGCTTCCTGCTTTCTTCTAACTGTCTAGTTAGGCATTAACTGTGTTAATCTAAATGTTACATTGTAACTGTCTAGTGAAGGCATTAACTGGGTTAATCTAAATGTTAGGTATTGTCACACCAGGATCAGTTGGTATGATGACACACATGTTATTATATGTTTGATTGAAATGTTGTGTCTTACTAATAATAACTAATTCCTTGGTCAATAGAAGTCTCTGTGATACTTTCTGAATATGATGTTCCCAAAATGTTTGGGAACATCAAATGGGCAGGGTTATAATAGAAGAAAGACAGTGTAAACAATATAATTAACTCTGAATATAATAATGTGGAAAAAGAAACAGGATATACAACAAGGTGCATGAGATGAACGCGAAATAACATAACGTTATGTTATATAACTTTACAATGTGCATAAAGTTATGAATAAAACGCGAAATAACATATAACGTTATGTTATATAACATTACAATGTACCGTTTTTTTTTTTTTTGTCTTTTTCCCCCTCCATTTTCCTCCCATCCCAATGTTAGTTGTATGCCAATTCCCAATCCCTTCCTGGTCGCTGCGCACTTACCCCCCACAGTCAGATCATCTGGGAAAGTGGAGGCTATCACGTGCTTCCTCCGACACACGTCCAGCCAATCAACCGCTTCTTTTCACCTGGCAGCGCGGATCCTCCTTGAGAGGGCGTAGCGTGTGGAAGGATCACACTATCCCACTCAGGTCCTATCCGCGCTTAGCAGGCGCCCCGACCGAACTGTAGGAGTCGCTGTTTACAACGACCCGGACCCACCCCGCCAGCTTCTCTCACCCTCTAATACAGCCAATTGTATTAGTGTGAACGGCCAGCCAAGCTGGTGACAACCCCGGAGCTGTGAGCTGGATCCAGCTCACAGCTTCGGGGTTGGTGACGAACGCAATCTCCGCTACGCCACCTAACCGCCACAATGTACAGTTTCTGATAGCTGGCTGTGTTGTCGCGCGAAATAACGTTATACGCGAATCTGGTAGTAAATTTCTTTTTATCTTCTTGATATGATAACATTACGCTCGCCTTTTGCCGCGTGACGAGCTAAACCAATCAGAGAGGGGCTTCGCTCAACCAATCAGAGAGGGGTCTTGCAGAAATGGGCTCAACCAATCAGAGAGGGGTCTGCAGAAATGCGGCTACGGAAAGTATAGACGCCTGGTGCCCTGTGTGGTGTTATGTTAATGTGGTGCGCTATACGCAAGGTACAGGCCGCCTGTAGCTGTTCCGCAACCGTTGCTATTTCCGGGGTAGGCCTGATTGGCCCCGACAGGCACGTGACCCACCGCGGCCACGCCCCGCGGCAGCCTCGAGGCTGCTGTGGTTCACAGGCGCTTTCCGCCTTCAACGCCGCCCGCAGCATTAGGAAGGAGTTTGCGGCGCCTTTCACATCGCAGTCATCAGTCATAATAATCACGCCGCAGTCGGCAGTCATGCAATCATTTATCATTTAACATTTGAAAGGCATACATTGTTGTATGAAATAAAATAGTATAGAGACAATATGTACAGCGTCGCGCCGCAGTCGGCAGTCATGCAATCATTTATCATTTAACATTTGAAAGGCATACATTGTTGTATGAAATAAAATAGTATAGAGACATATGTACAGCGTCGCGCCGCAGTCGGCAGTCATGCAATCATTTATCATTTAACATTTGAAAGGCATACATTGTTGTATGAAATAAAATAGCGGGGAGAATATGCTCACGCGAGCGGCATCGCTGAGCTCTGGTGACGGTCTTATTGGGGCTTATGCCGAGAACAGCAGTAACACAACATTGCAACTGTTGTGTTACTGCTTTCTGACCGAATTAGTCATTAATTTGTAGCTATAAAGACATATTCATAATCCAACATATGTGTAAAGAAACAACATATTCCGATTGGAAGGACTCCCAGCTCTTCAGAATGTACCGGGAGAAATGTTTACTGTACCCCGCAGACATAATAAGCATATAAGCAGTGCTTACTAACGTTATTAGTTACGTTATTTCTGACCGAATTAGTCATTCATTTGTCTAGCACAGTCTCTAACAGTGTAACAGTAAGAAGCATTTTGGATAAAAGTATTCTGTACTTCTGTATGACAACAATGTATGCCTTTCAAATGTTAAATGATTAAATGATACACAGCGAAATCTACGCTCTCGCCTCTCATCCTGCTTTCGCCAACGGCAGCGATGTGAAAGGCGAAGCGAACTCCAGCAGTAGCTCGCTTGCTGCTGGGGCTGCCGCGGGGCGTGGCCGCGGCGGGTCACGTGCCTGTCGGGGCCAATCAGGCCTACCCCGGAAATAGCAACAGTTGCGGAACAGCTACAGGCGTACAGGCCACCGTACTGGGGGTCAGGGGGAGTTCGAGAGGAACCTAGATTGGACACCCGTGTAATGTAGCGAGGCTAAGCTAATAAAGATACTAACAACCAAAGCAGAGGACTCACGTATTTGTTACCGTGTAAAGTAACACGACATGGTGTCAGAAGTCCTGCTAGAGTTGTGTATGAGTTCGGTCGGACGTTAAAGTGCCATTTGAGACTCGTTGATGACGAAGAAAAGCAGAAGGAGAAAAAAAAAGATGCAGGCTGATAACGCTGTAGCCCCGGTAGCGGCAGCGGTTTCAAGTGCTACGTTTAGCATCCAGCCTCCCGAGTCCTTCGACTTCTCAAAGCCGCAAGAGTGGGCCAAGTGGATACGCAGGTTCGAAAGATTTCGTCTGGCAAGTAACCTAAATGCTAGCTCTGAAGATAATCAAGTCAACACGCTAATATATTGTATGGGCGATGAGGCGGACGATATTTTACGTGGATTGAATCTGGCTGTTGATCTACGACGTACGTACCAAGGAGTGCGGGATGGATTGCAAGGTTTCTTCGTGGTCAAGAAGAACGTGATATATGAACGAGCCAAATTTAACATGCGCAAACAGGGAGAATGTGAAACAGTCGACTCCTTTGTGACGGCATTGTATGCGCTGGCGGAGCATTGTACATACGGAGTGTTACATAATGAACTTATACGTGACAGGCTTGTCGTCGGTCTGATGGATAAGCGGCTGTCAGAACGCATGCAGCTGGACCCAGACTTGACCCTGGAGAGGGCATTGACCATGGCGAGGCAGAGTGAGGAGGTGAAACGACAGCAATCCTCTCTGCGAGGGGATGCCAGGACAGAGGCAAGTGACATTAAATCGGTGGACAGGGTGTTTAAGAGCAGTAGCAAGAATTGTGCTAAGAACAGCCCCCAACAGGCTAACAGCTACCCAGCCAAACCACTCAGTACCCAGTACTCGAGGGGGAGAAGTGTCCAGTGTCATAAATGTGGCAGTTCTCAGCTCCACCCACAGCGCGATTGCCCTGCTAACGAGGTGAAATGCCATTCATGTGGGAAGATGGGGCATTATAAACGTGTGTAAATCTTCCAAAAATGTACATGAGGTTGAAGAAGACTATTCCTGCTCCTGTGATGGGGAGGAGGAGCACATGTTCTTGGGCAGCATCACAACTGATGGGGAGCCATGGATGGTCGACATAGACATCAATGGCAGACGTGTGCCATTCAAAATAGACACTGGCGCTGATGTTACTGTGATGCCTCACACTGTATTCAGAGAGATATACAGACACAAGGATCCACCTACCCTACAGAAAGCAACAAAACCACTGATGGGACCTGGGAGGAGTCCACTAGATGTTGTGGGCGTCGCCAAGCTGTTGCTGAGGAGAGGAGAGAGAGAGGTGTTGGAGGACGTGTACGTCGCTCGACACCTACACTCAGCGTTGCTGGGGAGACCTGCTATCAGCAAGATGGAGCTTGTGGCACGTCTAGACAGTATCACGATGGAGACGCTCAAGACGACCTACCCGAAGATATGCAGTGGTCTCGGTGAGATGAAACAGCCGTATGCAATCAGGCTGAAACCGGGGGCTCAAACATTCTCACTGAAGACGCCCAGAAGGATTCCATTGCCACTGATGGACAAAGTCAAGCAAGAACTGTCCCGCATGGAAAGCCTCGGAGCCGGATCGAGGAGCCAACCGACTGGTGCGCTGGCATGGTAGTAGTCCCTAAGAAGAAGACAGAGGAGGTACGCATATGTGTCGATCTCACAAACCTCAATGAGTCAGTGTGCCGGGAGAAATACACCCTGCCAACAGTCGAGGAAACACTGGGAATGCTGGCCGGAGCCAGGATATTCAGCAAGTTAGACGCAAACATGGGATTTTGGCAAATACCCCTGACTGAGGAGTCGTCAAAGTATACAACCTTCATCACGCCGTTTGGTCGTCACTTTAATCGCCTACCTTTCGGCATCGCCTCCGCCCCAGAACACTTCCAAAACAGAATGGTGACTGAGGTCACAGAGGGGCTGGAGGGTGTCGTCTGCCACATGGATGATGTGCTGGTGTGGGGCCGATCACAAGAGGAGCATGACGCTCGTCTGCATGTTGTGCTGGGGAGGATCGAGAAAGCAGGAATCACCCTGAACACAGACAAGTGCGACCTGTCAAAAGAAGAGGTGACCTTTCTAGGCCATGTGATCTCCAGCAGTGGCATTAACCCTGACCCGAGTAAGACGGATGCCGTGAGGAGGATGGAGGAGCCGACAAATGTCAGTGAGCTGAGAAGCTTTCTCGGCATGGTAAACCAGCTGGGGAAGTTTATCCCGCGGCTGGCGGTGAGAGACAAGCCCCTGCGAGACCTTCTGTCAAAGAAGAACTGCTGGTTGTGGGGCATCGAGCAGGCCAGAGCCTTTCAAGATTTAAAAGATGCACTAATATCTCCACCAGTGTTGGCCATGTACGATAACCACAGGGAGTGCAAGGTCTCAGCGGATGCGTCGTCGTACGGCTTGGGGAGTGTGCTTCTCCAAGAATGGGATGGAGTGTGGAGACCAGTAGCCTATGTGTCGCGGTCTCTCACACAGACTGAGCAGAGATACGCACAGGTTGAGAAGGAGGCCCTGGGCTGGACCTGGGCTAGCGAGAGGTTTAGAAATGTTCTCATCGGCAGACACTTCCAGCTGGAGACGGACCACAAGCCTCTCCTGAGTCTCCTGGGGTCTCAGGCGTTGGATGATCTCCCTCCACGGATTCTGCGCTTCCGGATGCGCCTGATGCGCTATTCCTATTCCATTGCACATGTGCCAGGGAAGAGCCTGTGGACTGCTGATACGCTCTCACATGCTCCTGTGAAGAGGAGAGAGTCACCAGAGGAGAAGGAGTTATTTGAGAATACAAATATCTATGTGGACATGGTAATGGAGAACCTGCCAGCAAGCACTGCCTACCTGGACGAGCTGAGAGAGCAGTTGGAGGGGGACAGTGTGTGCGCACAGGTGAAGCAGCGGTGTGCAGAGGGATGGCCATCACACAACAGTGAACCGGCTCTCAGGCTGTACTGGGCAGAACAGGCGTCACTCACAGTAGAGGATGGACTGTTGCTGAGGGGAAGCAGGCTTGTAATCCCTTCAACAATGAGAAACGACGTGCTTGCCAGGCTGCATGAAAGCCACCAGGGGGTGGTAAAGTGCAGGGAGCGCGCACGGCAGTCTGTATGGTGGCCCGGGCTCAGCCAGCAGCTGAATGAGCTGGTCCTCAACTGCCGAACATGCAGCAAAGAGAGAGAGAACCAAAGGGAGCCCCTGATGCCATCTCAATACCCGGGGCGACCGTGGCAGAAGTTGGGAGCAGACCTGTTCATGCTGGAGAGCAAGACTTACCTGCTGGTCGTGGATTATGCATCAAGGTACGTGGAGATCGCTCTGCTGACTCCCACAAAATCAACAGACGTCATCCACCACCTGAAGTCAATTTTCGCACGCCACGGTATCCCGGAGGAACTGGTGACGGATAATGGGCCGCAATTCTCCGGAATGGCCTTTGCGACATCATATGGGTTTCGCCATGTCACAAGCAGCCCGAGATATCCCCAGAGTAATGGGGAGGCAGAACGTGCTGTCAAGACGATAAAAGGCCTCCTGAAAAAGGCAGCCGACCCATACCGTGCTCTGCTGGCATACAGAGCCACCCCGTTGCATAACGGATACAGTCCAGCCCAGCTTCTTATGGGGAGGAGACTCCGCACAACGGTGCCAACGCTTCCTGCTCTACTGGTCCCTACTCTTCCTGACAGTAAGTCGGTGGTTCTGAAGGAAGAGGAGAAGAGAATGAGAGATGCACAAAGCTACAACCGGCGTCATCGTACGCGAAGTCTCGACAGGCTCACTCCAGGAAAGGAGGTGTTGGTCACAGATCAAAGTGCAACTGGAGTTGTGGTCAGCAGTCACCCCAATCCACGTTCGTACATCATAGATGGACCCCATGGGCGATTTCAACAGCGCGCGTCTTAAAAAGGTGTTGCCGAATTTCTATCAGCATGTGACCTGTCCCACCAGAGACGAGAACATATTAGACCATGTATACTCGCAATTTAAGAATGGGTACAAGTCACAGGCTCTTAGCCCATTCGGTAAGTCCGATCACGCCGCCATCTTTCTTTTGCCAAAGTATAAACAAAGTCTCAAGCGAACGCCGGTGGTCTCGCGAGAGGTTAAGCGTTGGACCGTGACGTCAGAGGAGTCACTCCAAGCTGCACTTGAATGCACAGACTGGAGTGTATTCCGTGATAACACAGCCAATATTAACGAATACACTGAAACGGTGCTTGACTATGTCTGTACTCTGGTAGAAGAAACAATCCCCTCCACCACAATTAAAATCTACCCAAATCAAAAGCTCTGGGTAGACAAATCCGTCCGTGAGGCTCTGAAAGTGCGCACATCAGCATACAACACCGGGCTGGTGACAGGCAACATGGAAGAACACAAGATGGCAAGATACAACGTCAGGAGAGCAGTAATAGAGGCAAAACGGCGTTACAGGGATAAAGTTGAACTTCAGTTTGAACAGGCTGACTCTAGAGGCATGTGGCAGGGCCTCAGAACAATGACAGATTACAAAGGCACCTCCCTCAAACTGAACAGTGACATCTCCTTAGCAAATGATCTCAATTCCTTCTATGCGAGGTTTGAGGCTGTGAATAAAAACACCAGCCTACAAACCACGGCAATGGGGGGGGGGGGGGGGGGGGTCTGCTGATGGAGACTCAGTGTTCAGGGTAACAGAGCATGAGGTGAGACGGATCTTTAAAAAAGTGAATATCAGGAAGGCAGCAGGACCAGACGGCATCCCCGGCCGCGTCCTAAAAGTCTGTGCCGACCAACTGGCCCCGGTATTCACTGACATCTTCAACCTGTCCTTGGAACAGGCTGTCATCCCCACCTGTCTGAAGAAGTCCACCATCATCCCTGTACCCAAAAAATCTACTCCCGCTTGCCTCAACGACTACCGCCCTGTAGCCCTCACCTCCATAGCCATGAAGTGCTTTGAGAAGCTAGTGAAGGGCTACATCTGTTCCTCCCTCCCCATCAACCTGGACCCTCTGCAATTTGCATATCGCCCCAACAGGTCCACGGAGGACGCCATAGCCCATGTGCTGCACACAGCAGCATCACACCTGGACAAGAGGCAGGGGAACTATGTGAGAATGCTGTTCATCGACTACAGCTCAGCATTCAATACCATAGTCCCCTCCAAACTCATAGCCAAGCTCAGGGACCTGGGCTTGAACTATGACCTCTGCCAGTGGGTCTTGGACTTCCTGACGGGCAGACCCCAGGTGGTAAGAGCAGGCAACTGCACCTCCTCATCCATCACGCTCAACATAGGGGCCCCCCAGGGCTGTGTTCTGAGCCCCCTCCTCTACTCCCTGTACACACATGACTGTGTAGCACAGCGGAACAACAACACCATCATCAAATTTGCTGATGACACAGTAGTGGTGGGCCTGATCTCTGCCAACGACGAAAGGGCCTACCTGGAAGAGGTAGAGAATCTGTCACAGTGGTGTCAGGAGAACTGCCTCTCCCTGAACGTCAGCAAAACAAAAGAGATGATTGTGGACTTCAGGAGGTCGGGGGTCAAGGACTACAGCCCCCTCAGCATCGACGGGGCACCGGTTGAGAGAGTGAACAGTTTCAAGTACTTCGGAGCCCACATATCCGAGGATTTGACATGGACCACACACATTGACAGTGTTGTGAAGAAGGCACGACAACGCCTCTACTTCCTCAGGCGCCTAAGGAAGTTCCAAGTCAGTCAGAAGATCCTTAGGAACTTCTACTCATGTACAATAGAGAGCATCCTGACTGGCAACATCACCTCCTGGTTTGGGAATAGCACTGCACAAGACCGTAGCAGACTACAAAGAGTGACACGTTCAGCCGAACGCACAATTGGAGGGGGGCTTCCCACCCTCCAGAACATTTACAACAAGCAGTGCAGGGGGAAGGCTAAGAGAATTATTAAGGACTCGAGCCACCCGAACAACTGCCTCTTTGAACTGCTGCGGTCAGGCAAGCGATACCGGAGTCTTAAGGCGAGCACAGAAAGACTCAGAAGAAGCTTCTATCCCCAGGCCATCAGGCTGCTAAACGAACAATAAACACTATGCAACAACCATCAAATGCACACAGCACACACACCCACACGCACACACTCACTTAAACAAACAACACAATACAGCACCCACTCTCCACACTTTAGATCACACAAACACACTTTATATTTATTGATAAAGGATTTGCACTACAACTCGTACACCTACTGTAAATTGTACCTAAATTGCACCTCATCCCATTTCTGCCTTGCACTATATAGTATTGTATATTAGTACACTGCACAGTATTGTATATTATATGGTAACTCAGTTACGTCTATTCTGCATCGAACATTGTACATATGTCTATACTGAACACTGTGGCCTCATTTTTTTTACTTCTAATTTACATGCTATACTATGTTATTTTATTTCATACTTATCTTGTCTTGCACAGTCTCTGGAGCGTAACAGTAAGAAGCATTTTGTATAAAAGTATTCTGTACTTCTGTACAGGCCCGGACTGGCCATCGGGAGCACCGGGAGTTTTCCCGGTGGCCTGGCCTGCACAGAATTTTTTTTTTTTTTTTTGCCAGGTCATTGTTTCTAGTTGTGGCGGCGGCGCGATAGTTAGATAACCTAGGTGGGTGGGGAACAACCAGGATTTCACTGCCTGCGACAGAGTTGGAGAACTATCTGACTCTCTCTCTCCCTCACGCGGATCACACACACACAATGGAGCCGTGCTGCCGCTTGTGATTGGTGGAGGCGGGACCAGGCGATACAACTGATTGACAGCGGAGGCGGCGAATGGAATGGCAGACGGCACTCAGATGCAGAATAACAGCCAGGCAGTGAGCCAGGTAGTGAGAGACTCGGGAGAGATACAGTAGAGCGAAAGTCAATTAACGTTGATGTCAAGATGGACAGTGGAAGAAAGAGAAAGGGATAAAACAAAGAAAAAGAAAGGCCCTTACAGGAGAGAGTGGTTAACTGTATTATAATAGTAAATAGAAAAATATGTTGTGCTCTTGCTTTTTTCTTTTTGAAGGTGGAGAGAGTAGCATTGCTAGTGCCACAACAATTTTATTTGAGGTCCATAACAGTACATTGTACTAAGCAATTGTTGGCTCATTAGTTTGTGATTCACATGCACTAAAATTCACCAGAATGCAGGAAATTAAGTCTTTGTAACAAAAAATGTCCTGGTGGGGGACCCCCAGACCCCCCGCTTAAAAAGTGGCCTGATTGGGGCTATATTTCGCGCTATATCTCCCGGTATGAATTATTTCCCCAGTCCGGCCCTGCTTCTGTATGACAACTATTAAAGAAACTTGAAACTTGGAACATTAAGGCGAAACCGTCGCCATCTCGTCCCCATGGAGCCCTCACCGGAGCAGAGTGCAGGAGAACCTACGGAGCAGGAGGTCCTAGAACCACCAGCTACTCCCAGAACCAGGTCTGGGAGATGTGTGGTGAAACCAACTAGGTTGGACTTGTAAGAGACAGTAGCGAGAGAGTAAAGAAAAGTGACATTCCTGCGATAGAATGAAAGAGGTTTATGGTTAAGCTAAGACATGTGTTTTCATGTTTATATATATATTCGTTTAGATATAATGTTCGAAAGAAAGCAATTGCTATGTTTAATTAGCCTATGGTTTATATGGCGTTAAAGAAATTGTTTAGATCAGTTCAGATCGGAACAGACCTTTTAGATATAGAGGCAGAATAATCCTCTAAGGTCTGGGGAATCAATGGCAGTCTACCCATTGATTCTAGAAAGGGAGATGTGGTGTTATGTTAATGTGGTGCGCTATACGCGAGGTACAGGCCACCGTACTGGGGGTCAGGGGGAGTTCGAGAGGAACCTAGATTGGACACCCGTGTAATGTAGCGAGGCTAAGCTAATAAAGATACTAACAACCAAAGCAGAGGACTCACGTATTTGTTACCGTGTGTAAAGTAACACGACACCCTGCACCTGATGTGACGACATCATTTCGATTACACGTGCACGTTATCAAGTCAAGTCAAGTCAAGAGTTTTATTTGTCACGGCATACAAGTATACAATGAAATTAACCATTGATTAAAATATCCACATGCGTGGTGATTGTGTTGGGCAGACAACATGTTTGATAAAAACGCTAAAACTGGGTCAATTTCAATACTTTTTTTTCCCTTCTTCATGAAAGTCACCGTTGGCCTAGTCCACATTGTTTATTGAACAAAAATACAACCTGCAAGTTGGCCTTTAAAGGTGTTATTCACATGTATGTGTAAATATGCATGTACTGTCAGTTGAGTGACATATTATTACAAAAATGTATTTCAAATTGACATAGGCCTACTGTTGCATTTAGATTTTTTTTTACCTGGAACACAAATTAACCTTATACCAGAGCCATGTATTACCAAATGGTACTGCCTTGTATGTGCATAACTGATTGTGGTGTTCTAAACTCTAAAGAAGCACATCATATTGTTGTTACTCCATTACAGATTTCCATACTCATTACAGTCGATCCTGCAGCTTCAATTAGACTACAGCAGCCACTGTGTATGGGGATTACAGTTACTTCTCTACCCAGCTTCTTCTCTACATGTACAGTAAATTACCAAGTATGGTCTTGTCAATATTCCAATGTACAGTTTTGCTTGTACAGTTGTACAGTGTCCCCCACCCACCCCTCCTACCCAACCCCCCCCCCCCCCCACTCCTACCCAACCTCCCCCCCCACCCAACCACCTCCAATGTACAGTGTGTGTGTGTGTGTGTGTGTGTGTGTGTGTGTGTGTCCCCCACCTACCCAACCTCCTCCAATGTACATACGTCAAATGTATATACTCTTTTTTCTGGACTCTTTTCGTATCACAAACAGTACTGGATTTGCAAATCTGGTATGTCATAATAAATGTATAGATGTAGCAGTACTGTCTATCTGTATGTCATGTATGTCATATATGTTACGATGAATTGAAAATGGGGGACCCTGATGTAAACAAGACGAAAGTATTTCTCTGGTCTGCATCCCCTTAACAATTGTATGTATTGAACTGTACTGTACTGTACCCAATCTGCAATCTGTTAATAAAGTTTTCAATCAATCAATCAATCAATCAACCAATCAATCAATCAATCAATCAATGTACAATAGCTCAGATTGGTACAGTGGTGGTTAGTTTATTGTTGCTATAGGAACAAGAGGACATGTGCATTTTCACGTGAGCAACCTATACATCCTTGGCACAGTGAGGACACCTTCAGCGACGCACGCGCCATTGTACTTTTACAGTTACTCATCAAATAATCTACATTTACTTTCTTCTTCATTATACTTTCTAAAGATCAAGACTAGAGGATTATTCCTGTAAAGTAACAGCTGCGCTTAATCGCGAGCGCGACTATGCAAATCAACAACACACGTGTACGCGGGACCACGCCGGTCATCACCACTGCGCACTTGCGCTCGAACCGCGCGTAGCTGAACCTACAACCACGGGCCGGGACACAAACGTTTTTACTTCTAGGAAAAATATTTCCCAAAAAAACGAGCGCTCCAAGAAAAATATGCTTACAATCAGTGCCGAACTGCTGGTTGATTGCAGGTCATTCAGAGTTGCACGTTTCTATTGATGACTTGTTGCCAAAAGCCAGGATTTGCTTTCTCTTCGGAACTTTTCCAGTCATTGCCATGATGACAGACACATGTGTCACGTCGGAGGGAAATCATTCTACAGAACACGATATGTTCTCTGAAACTGCCGACTGTCCCGAGGAAGCGTTTGGCTTCGGTGATGATCTGGAGTTAAATCCGTTTGATGGATTGCCTTTTTCCTCTCGCTACTACAAATTGCTGAAAGAAAGAAAGGCTCTAGCAGTATGGAAGGCCAGGTGTGAGTTTATGGATACCCTGGTGAATAATCAACTTGTTATTGTGTCTGGCACAGCGAAGACTGGGAAAAGTACACAGGTGAGTAGTGTGGGTGTTCAGTAATTGGGTTGACAAAAATACATAGCCCTATACAAATAAAATAATCAGAAACCCCCCCTGTAGCTTTAGGGTGCAAAGAGATGCCATTAACTAGGGTGTTTATTTATTTAAAGAGAGAGCACATAGGGGGAGAGAGGGGCACATAGGGAGAGAGAGAGGCACATAGGGAGAGAGAGGGACACATAGGGGGAGAGAGGCACATAGGGAGAGAGAGAGGCACATAGGGAGAGAGAGGGACACATAGGGGGAGAGAGAGAGGCACATAGGGAGAGAGAGAGGCACATAGGGGGAGAGAGAGAGGCACATAGGGAGAGAGAGGCACATAGGGAGAGAGAGAGGCACATAGGGAGAGAGAGAGGCACATAGGGAGAGAGAGAGAGACACATAGGGAGAGAGAGAGAGGCACATAGGGAGAGAGAGGCACATAGGGAGAGAGAGAGAGGCACATAGGGAGAGAGAGGCACATAGGGAGAGAGAGAGGCACATAGGGGGAGAGAGAGAGAGAGGCACATAGGGAGAGAGAGGCACATAGGGGGAGAGAGAGAGGCACATAGGGAGAGAGAGGCACATAGGGAGAGAGAGGCACATAGGGGGAGAGAGAGAGGCACATAGGGAGAGAGAGGCACATAGGGAGAGAGAGAGAGAGGCACATAGGGAGAGAGAGAGGCACATAGGGGGAGAGAGAGAGGCACATAGGGAGAGAGAGAGGCACATAGGGAGAGAGAGAGAGAGGCACATAGGGAGAGAGAGAGGCACATAGGGGGAGAGAGAGAGGCACATAGGGAGAGAGAGAGGCACATAGGGAGAGAGAGAGGCACATAGGGGGAGAGAGAGAGGCACATAGGGGGAGAGAGAGAGGTAGGGAGAGAGAGAGGCACATAGGGAGAGAGAGAGGCACATCGGGGGAGAGAGGCACATAGGGAGAGAGAGAGGCACATAGGGAGAGAGAGAGGCACATAGGGAGAGAGAGAGGCACATAGGGGGAGAGAGAGACGCACATAGGGAGAGAGAGGCACATAGGGGGAGAGAGAGAGGCACATAGGGGGAGAGAGAGAGAGAGGCACATAGGGGGAGAGAGAGAGGCACATAGGGGAGAGAGAGGCACATAGGGGGAGAGAGAGAGGCACATAGGGAGAGAGAGAGGCACATAGGGAGAGAGAGAGAGAGGCACATAGGGGGAGAGAGAGACGCACATAGGGAGAGAGAGGCACATAGGGGGAGAGAGAGAGGCACATAGGGAGAGAGAGAGACGCACATAGGGAGAGAGAGGCACATAGGGGGAGAGAGAGAGGCACATAGGGGGAGAGAGAGACGCACATAGGGAGAGAGAGGCACATAGGGGGAGAGAGAGAGGCACATAGGGGGAGAGAGAGAGGCACATAGGGGGAGAGAGAGACGCACATAGGGAGAGAGAGGCACATAGGGGGAGAGAGAGAGGCACATAGGGAGAGAGAGAGGCACATAGGGAGAGAGAGAGAGGCACATAGGGGGAGAGAGAGAGGCACATAGGGGGAGAGAGAGAGGCACATAGGGGGAGAGAGAGAGGCACATAGGGAGAGAGAGAGAGAGACACATAGGGAGAGAGAGAGGCACATAGGGAGAGAGAGAGGCACATCGGGGGAGAGAGAGAGAGACACATAGGGAGAGAGAGAGGCACATAGGGGGAGAGAGAGAGGCACATAGGGAGAGAGAGAGGCACATAGGGAGAGAGAGAGGCACATCGGGGGAGAGAGAGAGAGACACATAGGGAGAGAGAGAGGCACATAGGGAGAGAGAGAGAGGCACATAGGGGGAGAGAGAGAGACACATAGGGAGAGAGAGAGGCACATAGGGAGAGAGAGAGGCACATAGGAAGAGAGAGAGAGACACATAGGGAGGGAGAGAGGCACATATGGAGAGAGAGAGAGAGAGAGGCACATAGGGAGATAGAGAGGCACATAGGGAGAGAGAGAGAGAGAGGCACATAGGGAGAGAGAGAGGCACATAGGGAGAGAGAGGGACACATAGGGGGAGAGAGAGAGGCACATAGGGAGAGAGAGAGACACATAGGGGGAGAGAGAGGCACATAGGGGGAGAGAGAGGCACATAGGGGGAGAGAGAGACGCACATAGGGAGAGAGAGAGAGACGCACATAGGAAGAGAGAGAGGCACATAGGGAGAGAGAGGCACATAGGGAGAGAGAGAGAGAGAGGCACATAGGGAGAGAGAGAGGCACATAGGGAGAGAGAGAGGCACATATAGGGAGAGAGAGGCACATAGGGGGAGAGAGAGGCACATATAGGGAGAGAGAGGCACATAGGGGGAGAGAGAGACGCACATAGGGAGAGAGAGAGAGAGACGCACATAGGAAGAGAGAGAGGCACATAGGGAGAGAGAGGCACATAGGGAGAGAGAGAGAGGCACATAGGGAGAGAGAGGCACATAGGGAGAGAGAGAGAGGCACATAGGGAGAGAGAGGCACATAGGGAGAGAGAGGCACATAGGGAGAGAGAGAGAGGCACATAGGGAGAGAGAGGCACATAGGGAGAGAGAGAGAGGCACATAGGGAGAGAGAGAGAGACACATAGGGAGAGAGAGAGGCACATAGGGAGAGAGAGAGGCACATAGGGGGAGAGAGAGAGAGAGAGAGAGAGGCACATAGGGAGAGAGAGAGGCACATAGGGGGAGAGAGAGAGGCACATAGGGAGAGAGAGGCACATAGGGGGAGAGAGAGAGGCACATAGGGAGAGAGAGGCACATAGGGAGAGAGAGAGAGAGAGAGAGAGAGGCACATAGGGGGAGAGAGAGACGCACATAGGGAGAGAGAGAGGCACATAGGGAGAGAGAGAGAGAGAGAGAGAGAGGCACATAGGGGGAGAGAGAGACGCACATAGGAAGAGAGATAGGCACATAGGGAGAGAGAGGCACATAGGGAGAGAGAGAGAGGCACATAGGGGGAGAGAGAGAGAGAGAGGCACATAGGGGGAGAGAGGCACATAGGGGGAGAGAGAGGCACATAGGGGGAGAGAGAGAGAGAGAGAGGCACATAGGGAGAGAGAGGCACATAGGGAGAGAGAGATACACATACATGTAGAGGGAGAGAGAGAGGCACTTAGAGAGGGAGGCACATAGGGGGAGAGAGAGAGGCACATAGGGGAGAGAGGCACATAGGGGGAGAGAGAGAGGCACATAGGGGAGAGAGAGAGGCACATAGGGGGAGAGAGAGAGGCACATAGGGGGAGAGAGAGACGCACATAGGGGAGAGAGAGGCACATAGGGGAGAGAGAGAGGCACATAGGGGGAGAGAGAGAGGCACATAGGGGGAGAGAGAGAGGCACATAGGGGGAGAGAGAGGCACATGGAGAGAGAGAGGCACATAGGGAGAGAGAGAGGCACATAGGGGGAGAGAGAGAGGCACATAGGGGGAGAGAGAGAGGCACATAGGGGGAGAGAGAGGCACATACATGTAGAGGGAGAGAGAGAGGCACATAGGGGGAGAGAGAGGCACATGGAGAGAGAGGCACATACATGTAGGGAGAGAGAGGCACTTAGAGAGGGAGGCACATAGGGGGAGAGAGAGAGGCACATAGGGAGAGAGAGAGATGCACATACATGTAGAGGGAGAGAGAGAGGCACATAGGGGGAGAGAGAGATAACCCTGATATTTCAGCAGTTTTTTCAGACCCTGGGACGCCAGCCTTTTGACTAGTGTGGCTCCCAGCAAAAATCAACCATTTCTGTTTTGTTGACATTTCAGAACTGGAGCCAGATACCAGAGATAACCACATTTGGATGATGTGCTGCAGTTTGTCCACATTCCCAGCCTAGCTATCTATTCATTCATCCCATAAATCTGAACCAAGACAGCCTTCCTTGACTTCACTTAAATGTGAAGCACATGCTTTATTAGACGTGTCTATCTTCTCTCCAGATTCTCTCTTGCTGGACAAAGTTATACCCCCTTTTCTTTTTTACATTGACTGAAACAGAAATTTGGTATCACTTTTCCATAAAGCACTATGGATCAATTAACTTAATTTCGACTTTTAATTATTATTATTATTATTATTATTATTATTATTATTATTATTATTATTATTATTATTATTTATTATTATTATTATTATTATTATTATTATTATTATTATTATTATTATTATTATTATTATTATTATTATTATTATTATTATTATTATTATTATTTGTATCTATGACCGAATACCTCATTGTGTATCATTTCAGTCTCGTATGCTTCATTTAGTAAATATCCCCCTGCCACGGCCCAGACCGAGTATGAACTGTGAGTCTGTGTGAACAAGCCGCCCAGCTCAGCAGATGCTGTTGTTGTGTCAGTGTGAGTATATCTCTGGTTCACCAGGCCTTCCTGCCTGCCTGACAGCCCGGGCCACACAAAGGCTCCAGAATGGGTGTTGGGAGAGGACCTCCTGCCGTTAAGCCCCGATCCGCTGCAGTGGCCTCATGCTGCCAAAGCAATTTAGTATTATAAGTGATAATGCCATAGGATATCCCCCTGCCACTCTTACGCTGCTTGTTTTACAGGCCCTAGAGGCAATCCATGAGTCCATCCTCACAGTATGGGTCCCCATGTCATCGCTGCTGTCAACGACGTTATTGTTTTTTTTTAACAATCCAATGCTATATTCATGACTTCATTAAATAGGATTAATATTCGTAATCTCATTTGAGTCTGGAGTCATTCTGGAGTCTGTCTCGGCCGTTGTGTTTCAGATCCCACAGTGGGCTGCCGAGTTCTGCCTGTCGGCACAGTACCAGCACGGCATGGTGGTGTGCACTCAGATCCACAGGCGGCAGGCCGTGGACCTGGCCCTCTGCGTGGCCGACGAGATGGATGTGAACATAGGCCACGAGGTGGGCTACACCATCCCGCTGGAGACGTGCTGCTCCGCGGATACTGTGCTGAGGTTTGTAGAGACTGTTTCAACAACACACCAGTTGGTCAAAGTGGGGTTCCCGCCTGGAGGCCCCTAGGGTCACATTATTTTCCCATCCCAATTTTAGTCGTTATGTCAATTCCCCCCTCCCCTTCCTGGTCGTTGCGCGCATTTTGCCCCCCACTTGCCGGTCTAGGGAGCGCTGAAGTCTATCACATGCTTCCTCCGATACATGTGGAGACAGCCAGCCGCCTCTTTTCACCTGCCAGCGAGGACTCTCACTGGGAGAGTGTAACGCGTGGGAGGATCACACTACCTCCCCCAGTTCCCTCCCTCGCTGTGCAGGCGCCCTGACCGACCTGTAGGAGTCGCTGTTTACAACGACCAGGATACATCCCACCGACTTACCACCCGCTGACACTGCCAATTGTGTCAGTATGGACGACCGACCAAGCCGGAGGTACCGCTGACAGCCGGATTCGATACCAGTGTCTCTGCGGTGGTAGACAGACGCTTAGTCCGCTGCGCTACCCGGCCGCTTAGACATACATTTCTGTACAAAAATGTACTGTATTAAGTATGACTGCCCAGTGCCCACATAAATAATATCACTCAGTCCTCCTAATCTACCCCACAATTAACAGTAACTAGTACTGAACTGAGTAGGTCTTAAAGTTTGGTGGCAAATGTTAGCCAGCCAAAGAGGATACTAGACACTTTGCATTGTGGGATACTTCAAACATTCCCGACAGTGGTTCGGGAGGTAGAGCAGTCGTCTGGTAATCCGGAGGTTCCCGGTTCAAATCCCGCTCCTCCCGGGCAGCGCGTCGAAGTGTCCTTGAGCAAGACACTTAACCCCTAATTGCCTCCGCCATCAGTGTGTGAATGTGTGAGTGAAAGGGTCAAATGTGAGGAACAAATTATAAAGTGCTTTGGATAAAAGCGCTACATAAATGCACCATTTACCATTTATTTACCATTTATATGTCTAACAATCTTCTCCAGGGTAACGGGATCCCCTCGGCAAGATCCTATCAAATCGGGGTTCATAGTCTAGCTACTGTATATATATTGGAGGGTCGTTGACATGAAGGTGTTTGGGAACCCCTATACTAGAACAGCAAGCCTTCTTCACACATGCCTGTAAAACCGCTGAGTGACTGAGATCAGAGTGAAACATCAACCACAACCACACACGGTACAAAACCCACTGTTATCAACTCATCTACACCCACCCACAGCCTCTGTCACTCTTATCTCTCCTTGCCTTTACTTACAATACACTCTCATATTGTACATTTGTTGATGCAACCCATCTACCGACTTTGGTGTGTGTGTGTGTGTGTGTGTGTGTGTGTGTGTGTGTGTGTGTGTGTGTGTGTGTGTGTGTGTGTGTGTGTGTGTGTGTGTGTGTGTGTGTGTGTGTGTGTGTGTGTGTGTGTGTGTGTGTGTGTGTGTGTGTGTGTGTGTGTGTGTGTGTGTGTGTGTGTGTGTGTGTGTGTGTGTGTGTGTGTGTGTGTGCGCCTATAAAATAGAATTGTGATAATGTTGTGGGTCATTGTTTCCAAATGCTTCTTTTGGGTCACTGTGGGGTAAACAAGGAAAGGTGTGTCAGAGACACGATGTCTGAGGGATCACAATAGAGGGAGATATTATCTTAACTTATCAAAGAAAGGGCAATAATAGCTGGAGCTTCAGATCGGATATCAACGCTGCAGTGTACCAGCTATGTATGTCAGGGTCCTCATAAGCTCTGTGCTTTTGGCAGCGCTCTGACAGGGTTCACCCTGTGATGCCAGAGCGAGTCCCAAGGCTTTCATTGTGATATAAACTTGCAAAGTCACATCTCACATTGTTGTCGGCTTCATTGCGGTTATCCCCGGTGGCCGTGGGTGGGGTTGGAGTAGGGATGGGTGCTGCTGGCCTGGTGCACCATGTTTACTACATTTTGTGAGTTCATGAAGCGAGCACAACTGAATGGAAGTAGATACGGATCAGCTAGCTTAGCTGTTGGCCGAAGACACCTCTCCCGGGGGGTTTTAAGCTAGGCTAGTTGATCCGTATCTGCTTCCATTCGTTTGTGCTAAGCTAGGCTAGCTTGCAGCCGGATAGCTTTCTACTGAATGCACAATCACAGAGTGATTGATTGAAAACTTTATTAACAGATTGCAGAATGGGTACAATACAGTACGGGTCAATACACAATTGTTAAGGGGATGCAGACCAGAGAAAGACTTTCGTCTTGTTTACATCAGGGTCCCCCATTTTCAATTCATAATGACATTTATGACATACGCAACATACAGATATATATCATGACATTTCTGACATGCATGACATACAGGTATACAGTACTGGTACATTTGTGACATACAAGATATGCAAATATACAGTAGCCTACTGTTAAACAGTGATCCTAACAGAAACTATATACATACGAGGGGGAGGAAACTGTACATTCGGAGGGGGGGTTTGGACAATTATGGGGGCTAGTTTAGAATTGCAGCCTCCCGTAGGTGCTCTTTGAGAGCGGTTTTGAAGGTGGGTAGTGATTCAATTCTTTTTACGGCTGTGGGTAGGGCGTTCCACATTGATGTGGCATGAATTGCGAAACGTGTTTAGAGTGACCCTTGTTTGTGCCGAATCTGGGTTGAACATGATTTGTGGAACTCCCTCTGGTGTTGTGGTCGTGATATTCACTGACCTTTTGGGAAGTATTTCGACATGTACATGGGTATCTTAGTGGTGTAGTGTATCTTGTAGACCAGGCCCATTGCAAGTTGCAAAATGGGCAGGGGTGAGGTGGGTTTTAGGAGTAAGGTCAAGCAGTAGTCTGACCTGTTTGTTTTGTGATGTTTGTAATCTTGTTTTTAGCGCCTTTGAGGTGCTTTGGTACCATGAGGTGCAAGCATAGTCGTAGTGCCCTTGAATGAGTGCTCCTGCTAGAGTCTTCAGGGTATTCTTGTTTACCAGAGAGGAGATCCGGTACAAGAATCTACAAGAGAAGACTATAAGTGCATTTCCCATGATGTTGGTGTGTTCCTTTTTAAAACAATTACCTGGGTTGAAAATGTACCTGAATGAGCTGCCTACTAGTGGTACATATTATACTGTATTTTAACCATTGTCTGTCTCTAGTAGGCTACCAGTACTACACAATGGAATGACTGCATACATTGTTCAGTATGGGTGGCCCCAGTGGGAATCAAACCCCTAACCTTAGGGGGCTTTCTCACTCAACATCGGGGTCGAAATCAGCTCCGTGCCGTCCTCATTCCGAGTTCCGTGCCGAACTCCCCCCCCCCCCCCCCCCCCCCCCTCTCCCCCCTCTAGTTTGTGTACACACTTCAGTCTGGGTGCGCTCTGGGTTTTGTTTACGGTTTGCGTTTTGAGCTTGTAAGCTTGCCGTAGTCGATGATGTCACGCTCGAAATGTAAACACAGAACACGGAGACTGGAGAATGGATTTTGATATAAAGAAACAAATAACTAATAAATATGAAGTTATATTTGAACCTCTGTTGTCAAGCCTTGTCAATATAACCCATCCCCCTTTTCTCACGAATGGAACTCTGTTGTAGAGTCCGCTTTTGATCGTTTTGCAGGGTTAACAATAACGCTAAGCTAACGGCTAACGCTAACGTTACTACATGCAACATACTAGTAACATTGCTCGCATCGATTATATTGAATGTCATTGATCTACTGGTCGACCGAAAATGTAATGTAAACGGGAATGTCTTAACACGACTGCGGACTCTGGATGTTGATATAAAATGAACAAATTGCCAATAAATATGAAGTTATATTTGAACCTCTGTTGTCAAGCCTTGTCAATAATAACCCACCCCATTTTATCACGAATGGATGGTGTTGTAGAGTCCGCTTTTGAGCGTTTTAACGATCTACTGGTCGACCACGGCCGACTGGTTGGGCACCACTGGTCTAATAGAAATAAATGCATTCGAACAAGAAAGTATAGTATACAGCAATGGCTAACGGCTAAACGCTAGTTAGCTAGCCTGTTCAGAAGCTAACATTATCCCATCGCTTGTGGCAATTATATTGCATGTCATTGATCTACTGGTCGACCACGGCCGACTGGTTGGGCACCACTGGTCTATAGAAATAAATGCATTGAACAATGTATAGACATAGCAATGGCAAACAAAACTGCCAGGCCTAACCGCCCCCACTCAGCGCGCACCTGAGACCACCTATTTCAGCGGTCCAGGTTCAGCGCCCCCGGGGACGAATCAGCGGGGGGCGGGGACGGGGGACAGCGTTCTCACTCAGACAGACACACCCTTTTCTGATGCGAGCCGGCTCTGATTCGACACAGAGCAGTGAGTGGGAAAGCCCCCTTAGTGTCATGCTCAGAGTGCCAAGCACTCTACATATTGAGCTACATGAGGACCATAATCAATATTCATTCCATCAATTAAATTCTTTATTTAATCTCGAAGGATCATTGAGAGCAAGCTCACATTTACAATGACGTTGAGAAATACGAAACATAATAAATACAAAAAATGTTTACAATATAGAAACAGAAAGTCAATCAATTAAAATGATTAAAAACAAAAACAACTGACTGTGGTGAAGTGGTTTGCTATTAACGATTTAAACAGACCAATAGATACAAATTAATTGGGTTTGAAAGTGCTTTGCAAAACATTCCATGTTTCTGGGGCACAGAAGCTAAAAACAGATTTTCCTAATTCAGTGCAAACTCCAGGAACCTTAAGTGTAAGCCATTCACCAGAGCGAGTATGATAAGGTCCAGAGCTCCAATCCAGCAATGAGGTGATGTAGGATCACCAATAACGGCCTTATACAGAAACCGATGCCAATGCAAGTCACGTGGCTCTGCCAGAGAGGACCACCTAACCTTGGCATATAGGATACAATGACGGGTACCAAACTGTCACCACTGATAAATCTATAAATCAATTAGTAATACATCTCTAATTGGCAAGTCACTTCACACACATTGCAGCCCACATTTTGTGGATGTCACTGGTTGCCGTTACGTTGTATTTCATGAATAAATGTATACTTTATAGCTTCTGTTGAAAAGTATTGGACCAGCTCTACCGTCATCCGTAACACAATGGACTCAATTCCAATCACCAGTTATCACCCATATGGCCTACACCCTGCTTAGGTAATGTTTAATGTAAAACCTGACTGGGGAGCAGCTGTTGGCATTGAGAACGCCTAATATGTCAGTGTTTTTAATCATAAAACACTTTAGAAAACATGCTTCTGTTTGCTGGAAGCTACAGTAACATGGTAAAACAAATGTAATCACTTATGTTAAGGGCCTCTAACGGTCTCTACTTACTTTGCTCCCATTCCCCATTTTAGTCATTATGCCAATTCCCTCCTGGTCGTTGCACTGCCCTACTATCAGTCTGGGTAGGGTGTAGACGGCCACATGTCTCCTCCAAGACATATGGAGTAGCCAGCCGCTTAATTTCCCCTCACAGCGAGGAGTTTCACTGGGAGAGTGTAACGTGCACGGACGCTCACGCTGTCTCCCCCAGCTCCCCTCCCTGCTGAACAGGCACCTGACTGACCAGTAGGAGGACTATTTCAACAGGCGACCAGGACTCGTACACAACCGGCTTCCCACCTGTGTACACTGCCAATTGTGTTTGTAGGGACCACTGCTGGGAATTGAACCTGGGTCTCTGTGGTGGTAGGCGGGTGCGTAGACGTCTACACTACCCAGATGCCCGGTCTGTACTGACCTAATTGGAGATTATTAGGGCTGTCCTTGACTAGGGCTGTCCTCGACTAAAGATCATTGGAATATTTTATTTAATCAACAAAACTCTAAAATGGTGTTTCCCCGTGGCTTTTAACTCTAGTGCCAGACATGTGTCAGTGCGGGGTTATCAACTAAACAAAGTCTTTGTCGACCAAACCGACCACTTTTAATGGACCAAGAGGGACCTAGGTTGTTTATTTACCCATCGGTCTCGTCGTTCAGGTACTGCACTGATGACATGCTGCTCAGGGAGATGATGTCGGACCCCCTCCTGGAGCACTACGGTGCCATCATCATCGACCAGGCCCACGAGAGGACGGTCAGCACGGACATCCTGCTCGGCCTCCTCAAGGACATCCTGCTGCAGAGGCCCGAGCTCAAGGCGGTCGTCCTCACCGTCCCTCCCATGGCGGACAAGCTGCTCGCCCACTACGGCAGCGGCGTCCCCGTCATCCGCCTGGAGGCCCGGTCTCCGGCGGAGGTGGTCTACAGCAACAGCAGCCACAAGGACTACTTCTACTCCGCCTTGAGGCTGGTGCTGGAGATCCATCGGACCAAAGAGGCGGGAGACGTCTCCGTGTTCCTGGCCTCGGCTCAGGTGAGATGTCGTGAGGTTTTGACGAGGGGATTCCACCGGCGTTGGCTTGGTCGTGATTTAGTTTATTTTTATGGATCCCCATTAGTCTACACACCCATGGGTGAAAGTCTATTCTTCCTGGGGTCCTAACTTACAACATTACAGTACATTACATTAAAGTAATAAAAAAAACAATAAAAACATAAACACTTTAGCCTAAGTACAGTCGCAATATCTTTAAAATCTCAAAGAAAACACACAAAGGCTCCAGCCACAAATACAATACTAACTAACTAACCTAACAATACTAACTAAATAAATCAGTAACTCAACTGTATTTCATTATTCATAACAGCATTTTTCAACTTTTTTTTAAAAGTACATTTGTTTCTGATCATCATTATCTTCACAGGTATACAATTCCAGTTTGCAGCAGCTCTATACATTACGGTTCTCTTAAGTGCATTTGTTCTTGGTAGAGTCAAATGAAGACCCACGGCGTGTCTGGTGACATAGCCATGTGGCCCATGTCTAGTATTGGTGGGTTGTAGTTCTGACCACAAAGACTTAGGTTTACCAAGGTTTTGACGAGGGGATTCCACCGGCGTTGGCTTGGTCGTGATTTTTGAATGCTTAGCCCATGGGACGATGTGTAAAAGCTCCTCCCTGTGCTCATTTGTCACAACAGAATGCTGCTGTTGCCGTCGCTGATGGTTTTTTTGGCCATTTTAGATTTCATCAGCCCGACTGAACACACGTTCTGTTGTGGTGAGTGCGTGTTTTGTTTGTAAAGGGCTGTTGTCTACCTTGCTTTGCATCACAATGAACCTGGACCCTGGAGGCTCGTCGGCGGGGCTGCTAATTCAGCGCTTTTATGACAAAAGCGCTAAGAATACTTGTGAATGCACTGAAGTGGAATAAACCACAGTATCGCTCGCTATGATCAAACATAAAAAAATAAATATTTTAAAAAGGTTGGCAAAAATGTGAAATTAATCCTGCAGATTTGGTTACACAAAAACAAAACCCGCCTCTGTGGCCTACATCTTGGTAATCTATGTGTGCAGGGTTGCCAGCTTCTGTGGATATGGCATGAAATTCATGCGTTCAGCCTGGTTCTCGACCAGAAAGAATATCTCTCCAAACTAAAATTATAGTCATCATCATTTAAACTGTCTGATAAATAAATTATTGACACACTTGGGTGGTTATGAACGTTGTGGAGTTTGTACATCTGTGAAGTCTTCTGTGAAGTTGCACAGTAAAGAGCTACTTAACAAATTAAATCAACACACAACCAGCATTTTAATATTTTTGCCAAAATGCAAATGCACAAAATTGAGAACACTGGCAGTGCATTCTTTTCAACAGACAGGACATTTGGTGGCCGTGTTTATGTGTGCTACAGGCCAAAAAGGCTGCTGACTTTTCAGGCACACCTGCTCAACCGTTAACCCAATAACTGGGGTAGAAAGTACTGTAAGTATTTGTACACGAGTACCGTGGAGGTACTTTTGCATTATTATTTCCATTTTTAGGGAACTTTTTACTTCCATTCGATTTAGAAGGAATGATCCTACTTTACTCCACTACATTCATGTGAACCCTGCAGTTATTGCAATACCTAGAAAAAGGTATTGTTGCTTAATGTTGTTTTCCCCCATGTTGAATTATTATCTCTGGTAAGTACTAAATTTAAAGAGATACTTCCGTATGATTGCATGTTGGAAATTGGCTAATGTGTGGTATGAATCAACTATTTGATTAGTCAGCTTATGACTATTAGGACAGCCCCACTCACTCCATGTCTACCCTCCCCCACAGGAGGTAGAGTGTGCATGCAGCATCCTCCAGAGAGAGGGAACCAGGCTAGGGGCTGAACTGGGCCAGCTGATTCCTGTGGTTCTGTGTCGAGGCCAGGGCGGGCTCCTGTCTAACCTGTGTGGGGAGGCGGGGTCCAGAAGATCCAGAAAGGTCTTCCTCTCCGCCCAGCACGGCGAGGACATGCTGTGGGCCGTAGACACTGTCAACTTTGTCATTGACACAGGTGTAGAGAAGAGATTTGTAAGTTCTAATTCCAGCAAGCAAAATGTACACATTCAATATTAGCTGTTGTTATCTTGAGAAACGTATTTTGATCCTGAACTGACATGTTACCCTGAAAGTTTCCAACTCTTGATTACTTTAAAATAGTTTCATATTAAGTTTGTTTGTTTGTTTATTCTAGGTGAACATTAAGTTGGATTTGATTTGTTTGTTCAAGGTGTACAATCCAAGGATAAGGGGTAACTCTGAGGTTCTCCGACCTATCAGTAGATGCCAGGCAGACATTCGCAAACAACTATCTGGACCAACAGGTAAGTGCAATCTACCAATAACTCATTTAACATGACATTACATCACTTGAATGTATTAGACGTTTTTTTAAGTCTTTGATAGACGGATATCCAGATATCTGGAAGGGGGGGGGGGGGGTTAGGGGGAGGAGGAGAGTTAGAATAGCTAGGATGAGGGAGCATACCGGATCATATCTGTCTGCGATGAAGAACAGGTTTGCATGTGATTACTGTGGAGCAGCAAATCTGTAGGGATTCAATTAGCAGCAGCAGAGGGGATTGAGTTCACTCTAATGGTGTCCTCCATCCCAAACTGCAGTTAATCATCAATTATCTCCGTGTGAAGTCACTCAGAGCACGTCCGTCTCTTTGCCTCACTGAACTTATTACCTTTCTTCATCTTCTTCTCCCCCCCCCCCCCCCCCCCCCTACAGGGAAATGCTTCTGTTTGTACCCAGAGGAGAAGCAGCTTCCAGCAGAGAGCTCCCCTCAGATCCTGGAGTCCAACATCGCATCCACCGTCCTCTTCCTCAAAAGGATGGAGATAGCCGGCCTGGGACACTGTGAATTCATCGACAGACCAGGTTAGTTAGTTGTATCTAACCTGTATTTCTCTTGGCAATAGTAGAGATTGAACCATAACCATACTCGGGGAACGTGAGCAGTCCCATCGAATTCCATGACATCATCATCACAGACATCTTGGTAGGCAAACAATACAATAGGTTTGATTGTAATCAAATTACAGGTGAGACAACCGTGTTTATGGCATTGCGCCATACTGGCAGTAAATGCATGACACGTCAGGAGAATACCATGAATAGTGGAGATTGGACTAAAAAATACTCTGGAAACATGCCATGAATGCAAATATTTGTATTAATGGAAAATCTGTTCCCACAACACCTCTCTTTCCCATGTCCCGCCCTCAAAACCCAGGCACTGTAAGTAAAGAGAAGTACAGTACGTACGTGTGCAGTGTTTTTTTGGCCCGGGGTAGTGCAGATGGAGCTGCATGTGTGAGCACGGCGCTTGGCTGTTTGGGCCCAGTCAGCCATGCTTTAGCCGAGCCGACAGGGCCCTGCCACTAGCCATTGTCTGAGCTCTGACCTGCCCTCGCATGGACAGGGCAGAGGGCGGGGTAGAAGAGGCCAGCTCATTAACGATTACACAATGTGTCTCATTAGGGCAAAGCTACCCTTTATTACAATGAAGAGGAAGCGTACCGGCCAAATCTACTGTAACATCCCTGGATTCTGATATAACCTGCGTTTATACTGTAGCATGTGTATTACCTCACTGTGTGTCACGCACATTACCTTTTATTTTGTATATCTCTTTAGGATCTGGCGCGCATGTTACCTAATTTCATGTCTTTATAGGGCGTTCGGGTAGCGTCTATGCCAAATACAACGCCGTTCGGTTTCCGCGTAGCCTCTCTGCCCTCTGCTGCCAGGCTGGTCCGCGACCCTCCGTGCTGCGATCGCCAGCGGGGAGAATATGCTCCCGTGAGCGGCATCGCTGAGCTCTGGTGTCCGCTGGAGCAAACCAGAGACGGTCTTATTATGGGGCTTATGCCGAGAAGCAGTAACACAACATTGCAACTGTTGTGTTACTGCTTTCTGACCGAATTAGTCATTCATTTGTAGCTATAAAGACATACCGTACTTTTCGGACTATAAGCCGCGGCTTTTTTCCCCATTTTTAGACCCTGCGGCTTATATAACGGTGCGGCTTATATGTGGACAAAACCCGAAAATCGAAATATTGCTTTTTTTACTGCATTGAAATGAACAGTTATTTATCTGTTCCCTTATTTGCTAAACTTAATACAACTTGTAAATGAGTTAATGTTATTTGTCCGACAGTATTGTGTCCCAATGGGAGTCATTCTCTGTAGAGGTGGGAACTTAAAGCTCAATATAAGAACGGCCATGCACCACCACTCACAGAATCGAGAAAGAGCAATCAATCTGTCAATCCTTTCCGTGTCCGGGCCGGGTGAGGTTTCCCGTGTTGAGTCAAATTAAGCCGCAGGCTCCACTCCTTACATATGGTAATTAAACATTAAAACGCATGCGGCTTATAGTCCAGTGCGGCTTATATATGTACACATCATTCAATTTAGCTGCTGCGGCTTATAGTCAGGTGCGGCTTATAGTGCGAAAAGTACGGTATTCATAATCCAACATATGTGTAAAGAAACAACATATTCCGATTGGAAGGACTCCCATCTCCTCCTTCCTGCTTGTGTCACACAGGGCTGAGCTGTGCCGAGGTGCCGCCCCCTCGCGCGGCTTTGCTCTCACTCGAGTGAGGAGGAGCGGAAGACCGCTGGTTCTCCAACATACAGCGGTGTGCTCTTCAGAATGTACCGGGAGAAACGTTTACTGTACCCCGCGGACATAATAAGCATATAAGCAGTGCTTACTAACGTTATTAGTTACGCTATTTCTGACCGAATTAGTCATTCATTTGTAAATATAAAGACATATTCATAATCCAACATATGTGTAAAGAAACAACATATTCCGATTGGAAGGACTCCCATCTCCTCCTTCCTGCTCGTGTCACACAGGGCTGAGCTGTGCCGAGGTGCCGCCCCCTCGCGCGGCTTTGCTCTCACTCTCGAGTGAGGAGGAGCGGAAGACCGCTGGTTCTCCAACATACAGCGGCAGCAGAGGCAGAGAGGCTTGTCGCGGCTCATGCGCATGCGCGCGCTCGGCCAATTGGAGCGCAAACCGGCTACGCGGAAACCGAACAGCGTTGTATTTGGCATAGGTTCAGGTATGCGGCTCCCTCCACCTGGAATCGGCTACAAAACCACCTGAACTTGCATGAGCTGGTCTCACTGGTTGCTTTTAAAACCCTTCTAAGCGATATGGAATCCAGCACATCTGGCTGCAGATGTTTTGACTGACTATAAATGGTTCTGTGAATTGTTTTTGTTTTAATTGCTATAAGTTTGTTTTTTAAATAGTTTTCGTCTGTAAATGTGAAATTGTAACTGCTGCTGCCTATCTTGGCCAGGACGCTCTTGTAAAAGAGATTTTTAATCTAAATGAGACTTTATCCTGGTTAAATAAAGGTTAAATAAAATAAGAAATAAATATAGAATCTGGCGTGCACGTTACCGTATTGGGTGTCTTTATTTGTTGTTCAGAATCTCTTTATTGGACACATACAATAAATACATTCAAAATCAGAATAAAAATACAGTCAAAGATATACATTCTAAAATATGTATATACATTCTAAAATTAATTTGTGTAAAAAGTGTACTGTATGTTGGCATTGATGGTGATTGGCTCTTCTTTGTGTAGATCCCGAGGGTCTCATGCAAGCCCTGGAGGAGCTGGATTACCTAGCGGCTTTAGATAACCACGGCAACCTGTCTGAGATCGGAATCATCATCTCGGAGTTCCCGCTGGATCCCCAGCTGGCCAAAGCTCTGCTCGCGTCCTGCGAGTTTGACTGTGTGAGCGAAATGTTGACCATCGCGGCTATGCTATCAGGTGTGTGTGCGTCTGCTTGCATAGTACAAGAATTATGTGTGAAATGTGACAAATCTGTAACGAATTCCATTTTGAATGACATTATAATGACCATCCTTGACCTTTCTTTTTTTTGTTTAATAATCTGCCAGACTGTTTTTGTGACCATTTCTTATAGTTTCACCACATGGTCTGAGAAATGAATTTGCATTAGACGCAGTTTAGGGGTGTAAAGTACTTGAGTAATTGTACTTCATTACACTATTAAGTACTGTTTTTGGGGAGTTGTACTTTACTCAAGTATTATTAGGTTTGTATACTTGGAATTTTACTCAATTACATTTCAGAGGGAAAAAACATACTTTTTACTCACATTTAAAATGCAGAACTACAAAGTACAAAGTACAAATCTTGCAGGTCCAACAATTTTTATTAGTATATTTGTTTCTCCGGCCGAACTAACGGTAACGTTATTAATCCTGCGGCCGCACTTTAATTAAAAACAGCCAATCAAATCTCCTTCAATGGAAAATTAACCCGCCCATACCCATGCTGATTGGTCTTTGTGCAAGACTAGAAAGCGGGGATCTTTGATTAAACACCTGCTATCAGAAGAATAGACGGTCAGAAAAAAAGTCTTAACTTTAAAAGTTGAAACTTTTTTACTTTTACTCAAGTGTGTTTTTAGCCAGATACTCTTGACTTTTACTTGAGTACGATTATGAGACGGTACCCATACTTTCACTTAACACTTTGGGTGCCAGGCTGAGCCAGCTATTACCCGCAACAGTCTGTAGCGAGGCCACCACTAGATAGATGGGGAACGGTCACCTTGTTTGTAGAGCTATAACTATATTCTATATTATAGCTATGGATACAATACCATGGTCATTTGACAGTAAGAACCTTCCGTTCAAGATGTGAAAAAGAAATATTTTTTCATCCATACATTCCCGTTTTATACCGTGGTGAATATAAGTATGGTTTTAGAGTGGACGACCTAGACTTCGCAGACGACCTTGCCCTACTATCCCACAGTCGACAACAGATGCAGGAGAAGACTAACATACTGGCAGACACCTCAACACAACTAGGCCTCAACATCCACCAAGGAAAGACCAAAATACTCAAGATCAACACAAACAACAAAGACCCAGTAAACCTGGAGGGAACAGCACTTGAGGAAGTAGAATCCTTCACCTACCTAGGTAGCATCATAGATAAGAAGGGTGGCACAGAGGCAGATGTCAGAGCAAGAATCAGCAAGGCAAGGGCCTCATACATCCAACTAAAGAACATCTGGAGCTCCAAGGTAATCAGTTAGCAGACAAAGATCAGACTATTCAAATCCAACATCAAGCCAGTACTCTTATACGGATCAGAGACGTGGAGGACAACCAAGATCACAATGACTAGAGTGCAGACATTCATCAACAGATGCCTGAGGCGGATCCTGAACATCCACTGGCCAGATACCATCAGTAACAATGATCTCTGGCAGAGAACGGGCGAACAACCAGTGGAAGAACAAATCAAGAGAAGAAAGTGGGGATGGATCGGCCACAAACCAAACACCAGCACCACCAGACAGGCCCTTAGATGGAACCCCCAAGGCAAAAGGAAGAGAGGCCGGCCCAAGAACACCTGGCGCAGGGACTTGGAGACAGACATCACACAGAGCGGACTGACATGGAAACAGCTGGAAAGCAAAGCACAGGACAGAGGACCCTGGCGAACTGTTGTCGACGGCCTATGCTCCCGCAAAAGGAGCGATAGGCGTAAGTAAGTAAGTAAGTTTAGAGTGGTCTAGGGTAATTCCTGGGAGGCTGGTAATAGCCCGCAACGTGTATTATACTAAATGCATTGGCATTTCGTCCCTACACACGCTACAATAAAAAAATCAATCATGTTGAAGTTTTTTTGATGCTTTGATCGTCACCAACGGAATACGTTGCGGACTAACGTTACACACATACGCTTGGATCGCAATGAGGACATTCTTGGATCAACGCAAGATTGATATCATATAGCCCTTACTTTGACTAGGATGTACCCCAAAAAGAATATTCCAATTATATGATCGCCATTCCAAGTATTGATGGCCATCGTGTCGCCAACATAATCCATCCCACAACACCGATCAGGAGTATTTGATTCTTCTCAATCCGAGCGGTATAACCGCTCATCTTGCCCAGAGAAAAATAGCCGAGCCGGACCCATATAATCGACGCACAGCCCAAGACACAAGGTTTCAAAGGGTGCTCGATACCGACGCCTGGTAGGATGCGGCCGGTACTGCACCTTCAGAGTCCCAGTATGCCTTTTACAGGCAACATACCCTGACATTGAATAGGGTATTAAAATCGAAAAAAAGGAAAATTCTCGTTTATGGCACTGAACGACTTAGGTCGCTTTCACACATGGGCTGTTTGGTCCGGATTATCGGACCAGAATTCGATAGTCCGGTTTTTCGGGTTTGTGTGAATGCGGTCGAACTCGGTCCGCCGGACCAAACAGGCGAACTCTGGTCCGCCTGAAAACGTAGGTCTCGGTTCGCTTCATCGGACCAAACACGAACCAAATATAGGAAGTGCTTATTTATTACCACTGCTCGCAGCATTCAATGCAAAACAAGCACACTGCATCTATCTATCTATATCTCTATCTCTATCTCTATCTCTATCTCTATCTCTATCTCTATCTCTATCTCTATCTCTATCTCTATCTCTATCTCTCTCTCTCTCTCTCTCTCTCTCTCTCTCTCTCTCTCTCTCTCTCTCTCTCTCTCTCTCTCTCTCTCTCTCTCTCTCTCTCTCTATCTAACTGTGCATCTTGGGAAGAAGGAAGAAAAAACGTGGCTTATTATATTGTTATTATTATATATATATATAACAACGTGGTGTACAAGTTGTTTAGCGAGAGGATGGTTCTAATCGGCTTCAATAGAACAACTCGCCTCCGCTGATCTGGAGTCAGACAGAGCTCGCAGTCCACACACAGACACACACACACGCGCGCGCACACACACGGGCTCGCAGCCACACACACATTTCCACTGTCCAATAGACGAGCGCCCTTTTCGACCGCGTGACATTGTTCAGATAGTTTGGTGCGCCTGACAGATTGCTATGTGAACGCAGGCGAACCAAATGAAGAATGCAACAATGTTGCAACTTCACCACCAGAACCGCACAGAGTCCACCAAAACTATATGTGAAAGCGACCTTAGGCCAGTGTTAAGTATAATTTCTGGGTACTTTTTACACCCCAGATGGCCATTAGCTTGTGTTAACAGCGTTGGTGACCCTTGTGCATTTTTAGCACCAAACTGCTTCCAGGAGCCACCTGCTGGCATGGCCCACGAGGCGGCCCAGTGTCGCAGGAAGTTCCAGCACCCTGAGGGCGACCACTTTACCCTCATAAACATCTACAGTGCCTTCAAACAAAGCCAAAGAGAGCCATGTAAGTTAGATCCACTGGAAACAAAATATACAGTACACATACATATTATACACTACAGTATCCATTATTCGATTGTCCCAGTTCATTTGCAAAAAACTGATTTAAAATGCCATTCTTAAAATGTATTATTTAAATGAAAGGAAACCATGATTTAGGATGATAAAAATAGAATATTTTTTTAAATAAATAAATAAATGAATATACAATAAAAGGATAATAAATTAAAATGCAGATAACCGTTTTTGCAAATGAACTCTTCTGTATAATATTTGAATGTGTTGTATGACGCGTTCAACCTCATGCATCCTTATAGCAGTCAGACTCAAAATTGTTATTGGTGTTGCACACTTTGGTTTGAAAAAAATAATTCTATAAAAAAGGTCATCTTGATTTATCTGCTTCAATAGAAGTAGCCTACTTTGTAGAAATCTGAAACCTATGAGGGTGACTATGGACATCTTCCAACTACGCTTGTCATGTACAGTATAGATGAGGAATTAAGAAGGCCAAGGAATTATTTCATATGGCAGTGTTCCCAGGACCAATCAGAGGTTGATCACTGCCCTATTGCATTGACCGGGAGAAAATTTTTGATTATAAGGTAATTTGGTTGATTTTATGAGGTTGATGTCATTTGTGTTTGGCCCTCTGTTTTTATAGTCTAAGACGGTCCAAATAATATATGTGATATTTTACAGTCCAATATATTAGTGAACAGGACCAACTGTGCTAAAAACCTGTGATGTCATCAGGTACTGTATAGTCTGACGCTGCTCCGTAAACAGTGAATTGGTAAAGATGGTATATAGATGACACTGACAACACCCGGGGTAATGTTTTCAGTATATTGACGACAGTGGCTCAGGAGGTAGAGCGCTCATCTGGTAATCGGGGGGGGGGGGGGGGTTCCAGAAATAAATAACGGATATAACATAGTGGAATTCTTAATTTGGGTCTGGTGTTCCGTTTTTATTTTTTTTAAGAACATGTCGACATTGTGGGATTTACGCTTACCGTTTTCTCCAGTTGGACAAGAAGATGGATATCAATATCAAATGGATATCAATTGATTGATGGATATCAATCAATCAAATATCAATTTCCTCTCTGTGCGTTCAGTGGAAAGTTATTCGGCCACAAGCTAGCCTAGGTTAGCACAGATGAATGGAAGCGGATACGGACCAGCTACAGTAGCCTAGCTGTTGGCCAAAAACACCTTTCCCAGAGTTTTAAGCTAGGTTAGTGGTCCGTATCCACTTCCATTCATAGTGCTAAGCTAGGCTACAGTAGCTTGCAGCTGGATAGATTTCTACTGAACGCACAGAGAGTAAATTGGTCTATCTTCTTGTCTGACTCTGGAGAAGATGGTAAGCGCATTTCCCATAATGTTGGTGGGTCCCTTAACGCACATGTAGATGGTAGTAAAAGTGCTCTTTCTAGGGATTTCTAAATCTCAAAGCATGCCTGAGCTTTCTCCCATAGGCAGCACATGTCTCACAGAACACCAAATGCTTGATTGTGTTATTTTCCCAGACTTTGGTGTTGAAAAGTGGTGCCATGACTATTTCCTGAACCACACTGCTCTAAAGACTGCCGACGCCATGCGGACAGAGTTGACCAACATCCTGAACAGGATCGAGCTTCCCATCTCGGAACCTTCCTTCGGAACCAGGACCAACACTCACAACATCAAGAGAGCTTTATTGGCTGGGTTCTTTATGCAGGTAGCCTATATTATGTGGATGCTGAAAAATAAAATAATTAATGAACATAATTAATGAAATTCTTTGAAAATATGAAAAAGATATAGGTTTCACTGGGATTCTGTCGCTAGGGAAAGGTTATGGCATTAGCAAACATTGCAACAGGAAATAAACGTGGGTCCTTTTTAGAATGTTGGTGTTATTTGAAACCTCACCAGCCTTACCAGGAGATGCCATATTTCTGGAAATTGTCAAAACGATGAATACAACGAAGCCCAGGAGCATCCATGGCAGTCGTTTGAGTATAGCTGTATGTGTATAGATTCACAGAATACATTTACAGATATTAAATTGGAGGAACAGAATGGTATTCACAATGTGGATATGCTCAAAAGGGGTGCAGCGCTCCGTTAAGAGATTCTCTTGTGACAACTAGAGATGGCAATCGAAAAAACACAACATTTTATGCTGAAGTTTTTATTATATTGTAGCAACGCTAGTATCGGGGTCATTGGTCAGCCGGGCTGTCACTCTGCTCTCTACCAACCCGGGGCTGGCAGGTGACACTGTTGTTCGCGCGCGCCTGCTGGTTGGTGGAGGGGAGGGGGCAAGGGCTGACCGACTGATGGTTTGAGTTCAGTCTTTTTTTTTTTTTTTTTTATCCACTTTTTCTCCCATTTTTCTGTATTTTTCTCCCATCCCAATTTCGTATCATCCAATTCAACCCTCCCCTGTCACGAACGCTGTTTCTTGCCTCCCACAAGCCGGCTGCAATGTGGACTAAGTCATACATAGCACAAGTCCCCTCCGGTACTTGAGGTAACAGCAGTCGCATCTTTTCACCTGCGCAGCTCGATCTCTGTGTCGAGGAGTAACGCGTGGGAGGCTCACGCTGCCCCCGACACTTCCTGATTCTACTGCGCAGGCGCACCAACCGACTTGTAGGAGTCGCTTGTTCACAACGTTCGATCCCCACCCTTCAGTTTTCCCTCCCCGTAATACGGCCAATGTGTATTACTGCGGACGACCAGCTAAACTGAAAACAATGTGGAGAGCTGGATTCGAACACGCGAATCCTAGCGTCTCCACACTGGTGGCGAGTGCCTTGCCCACTACACCACCTAGCCGCCCGGTTTGAGTTCAGTCTTATGAATGTACTGCAGAATATCTTAAAATGTCAGAAACAGCGTCATGTTGTATATTTAATTTGTTAACACATTCAGCGCCAGGCCTATATGACCAAATTAGGGCTAGCACGCCAGCGCTTTAATCAATGGGAGGACGGGGATATTTGCGAGTGCTTAAAATATATCTTAAATTATGGCTATGGGTCTAATACACCCGTCGCTTATCAATGACTTGCTTGCAGTCAACATGTACGAAACGGATTGTTTTTTCATCGGTACATTTCCGTTTTATACCGTTTTGAATATGAGTATAGTTTTGGTGATTTCTAGTAATTCCAGAGAAAGACGTGATAATAGCCCTTTAGTGGAATACACAAAACACGTTGTCATTTTTCGGCTGATTTATGAATCGTTTTCAAATAAACGCTAGATTATCGATAGTATATGTGTCCTTATGCATGATACAGAAGCGGGCTGAAAAATCGCTTATCCGTGCCTTGCTCAGCGCCAACGGCACGCACACACACACACACTCCGATGGCGGTGAAAGGAACATCTGATTAACCCAAGACTGGTAACATAGATTCCTTACCTCACATCTGATGTTCTGCAAAAAGATTAATCCAATTCCTGATCGCCATTCCAAATACCGATCGCGTCCATTGATCCAACGTTATAGTCCAAAACACATAATCCACGCTGCTCCCGGTCCCCCCAGTCAAAGTGGTGCATGCCCGAGAAGGAAAACCCGGACCGGAGTTTTTTTTTTTATGCACATCCCCAGCCAATCCAATCCAATGATGTGCAATACCATCTGGGAGACGATAGGCGGCGGTATTTGCCCTTTTGCGAGCTCAAACCTATTCCCAACGATAACATCAGGTTGGATGGATGAAAATGAATGGATATCGCTAATAAAAGAAATAACGATTAAAACCCGACTATACTCGTGATTGCCGCTCAAGCGATGGCGAGTTAACCCGACTATCATCGGGGTCGGCGCTGAATGTGTTAAGAGTCAGAAAGTGAGGAATATATAACATGTTTATGTTCATCGTTAGAACTGTAATAGTATTAAGTACTCATATCAGTACTTGGCAAGTACCCAAATATAAGTACTTGTACTTGGTCTGGAAAAAAGGTGGTATCATGGGGGCATCCCTGGTAAACTCCCTATCATATTCTCCTCTGTAGATTGCTCGGGATGTGGATGGATCGGGGAACTATTTCATGCTGACGCACAAGCACATGGCTCAGGTGCACCCCTTCTCCAGCTACGGGGCCAAGACACACAAGCTGGGACTGCCTGAGTGGGTTATCTTCCACGAGTACACCCTGTCGGAGAACAACTGCATCAGAACAGTCTCTGAAATTTCCCCTGAAGTGTAAGTCTGAATCCCCCTCCCCCTCTCTCTCTATTAGCCGCTTGGATTATTCTTGAGTTCACAGGCACTCAATGTCGTCTGGTATTCATTAAAATGTCAATGTTTCGCACTTGGTTTTGAGTTTTTTTTTAATCCTCTTAAAAAATGGCACAAAAGTAGATTAGGAAGCAGTGGGTTGTTTTTGTGACAACAAATAATTAAGCAGATTAGAAAACGGCACTCTACTGTATCTCGTTTAGTTGAAATGGAGACTGAAAACTACGCTTGTATGGTTTGTTTTTGTCGTTCCAGGTTCATTCAGATGGCACCGCAGTACTTCTTCTACAATCTGCCCTCTAGCGAGAGCAAAGACATACTGCAGCACATCTTGGACCGAGGTGGATCACGACGTTGTAAAGACAAGACGCAAAGAGCCCAGACGATCGCCAGTGACGCCAACAAGGACTGTGAAGTCGCTGTCCAGTCTTATGACAGATGTTCGATTCAGTGAAGCGCTCTCGTAGGCCATATTCACACGGCGGCCATATTGCTCTTAGGTCGTCCCAACCTGAGCATGACATAACAGCAAAATGGCCACTGTGTGAATGTGGTCAATTTGGGATCGTAAATTACGTTTCATGCTGCCAGGACAGCTGCCAAACAGATGTGATGTGCTTGTACAGTATTCATGATTAACCTATTTATTATCTAGTCCAAAACAGAGGAGCTTTTAGTGTAATTTCATTACATTGCTGTAATATTTTATGTACGTTTTTTTTTTTTTTATCCGCTTTTTCTCCCATTTTCTATATTTTCTCCCATCCCAATTTCGTATCATCCAATTCAACCCTCCCCTGTCACGAACGCTGTTTCTTGCCTCCCACAAGCCGGCTGCAATGTGGACTAAGTCATACATAGCACAAGTCCCCTCCGGTACTTGAGGTAACAGCAGTTGCATCTTTTCACCTGCGCAGCTCGATCTCTGTGGCGAGGAGTAACGCGTGGGAGGCTCACGCTGCCCCCGACACTTCCTGATTCTACTGCGCAGGCGCACCAACCGACCTGTAGGAGTCGCTGTCCACAACGCCCGATCCCCACCCATCAGTTTCCCACCCCCTAATACGGCCAATGTGTATTAGTATGAACGACCAGCTAAACTGAAAGCAATGTGGAGCGCTGGGCTCGAACAGGCGAGCCCAGCGTCTCCGCATTCGTGGCGAGCGCCTTACCCACTACGCCACGTAGCCGCCCATATCTTATGTAAGTTTATAGGTATTAACTTGTAGCATCGTGCAACATGAGATGTTTCACATCCACGCCGGTGCCGCATCATGTTACATTACACTTTGAAGGAAAAAGTAAATTTTGTACAGATGGAAATACTGTACATAGATTCAGAAATTATGTATATTTGCCATGAACCTTTTGTGTATGTGTCTAATTTCACTTTTGTATGTGTATCACTGCTCTTATTTGAGCCTCAGACTGGAAGGTTCTGAGTGGGCAGACTCCTCTGCAACACTGTTTTGTGGGAGATGATGGTATCATGCCGGCTCTTCAGTTTGTTCATCCTACGAGTGGTGGAGGCTAGAGTCAATGCTGGATTTTCTACATAATACAGTATATGCGGTAGTGCTTCTAGGGTGATCATCAGACTGAGGGATGTCATGTGTGATGGGTCTACATGATCCAATGTATATACTAAATAAACTGGTAAAATTATAAAAATATGTAGTGTATTTCATCACCAGTGGTGAAAGTACACAAAACGAGTGAAAGTACACTCATAAAGAGTAATATTTGTGGTATAAGTCCTCCATTGATAATTACACATATTCAATGGGAAACTTTTACTTGGGACACCCAAGTTCTCCAAGATATTGTGAATGTGGACTGTGTACAAAAGAATAGGTGGGTCCAACAGTACCAGGCAAGCCTCGTCTTGACTGCACTGACCTCTAAGTTGAGCCATGGGGTTAGTGGTCCAGTTTGAAATTGGATGTTTTATATTACCTCTAATTTTACAAGCTAAACCCTTTCAAACAAGTAACTAGTACATAGTGTTTTATAAATGTGGAGTATCATTTGTACCTAAAAACTGGACTTAAAATTGTGATTTACATGAGTAAAAATACTTAACCCCAGTAAATCACCAAGTCTGTACTGAAACCTCCACACAAGACCCCCTCTCCAACACCTCAGTAGAAACACTCATTCACGCCTTCATCACTTCCTGCCTCGACTACTGTCACGGAATCCTTCTTGGTGCTTCCAAGAAGGTTCTGGATCGCTTACAGTACGTCCAAAACTCTGCTGCGAGGGTCCTCCTCACGCGCACCCCACCCTGCAAAAACTCCACTGGCTTCCCATCAACTACCGAATCCCCTACAAGATCCTCACCTACAAATCCCTGCACGGGTTGGCCCCTTCCTACCTGACCAACCTACTCCACCCCTACACTCCAGCACGAGGCCTCCTCACCATCCCCCACTGGGAGACCGAGCTTTCGCTGTAGCTGCCCCCAGGCTGTGGAACTCCCTCTCCCCCTCCATCCGAGGCTCTGACACCATCAACCTCTTCAAAACCCACCTGTTCACACTTCACGCAACACGGCCCTGCTCCCAAGTAGCCCACCCCCTGACTTTTCTTTTAAGCCAGATCGTTTTTTGTTTTAACTTTCTTGTTACCGCTTCATCCAATTGGACAGCACCTTGCTTCCTTTTTTTTATCTTGTTTTTTCCTGTTGTTACTATACACATTCATAATTTTTTTCACCATTTCTTTTATATAGCTTCTCTCCCCTTGTACAGTGTCCTTGAGTCTGAGAAAGGCACTTCTCTCTTCAAATCAAATATATTATTATTAAGACTAAAGTTTGGATTGTGGAATAAATATCATTGGTTATATTGAAATGGAACCACTCGTGTTTTACCCCGTCTCTGTGGGTTCTTGTATTGGGTCCGTTCAGAGGCAGGGTTGGCTGCTGGTTAGCATTGATTTGGTTAAGTGTCCCTTTAAGTGAACAAACCGGATATATGTTGCACATAATCTCACTCGTCCAAAACTATGCTCTTCCCCATGTTGCATGTATGTATCCCCTCCCTACTTCCCATTTCCCCTACATTAGCCCAGTCCAGAGACTTTTATCAAGAGGTTCTGGCCCAGTTAAACGCAACTCACAAGACACAAAATTACTTTGAAAATTGTTGCCATTTTAATAATTTGTATTATATACAAAATCCTTTATGCAGAAAACATAACCAATGACATGGGGTGTTAATATTTTAGACGTGAATTAATGTTGAAATGAAACATTGGAACTGTGAAAAAAAAAAATTCAAGAGGGGATTTCCTTAAAAAGTTTGAGTCTGGCAATTTAAAACCTGTTGTCAGCCGATGCATCTTAAACCATTCGGCTTGGGGATCAATACCAAACAAGGCATGTACATAGGGATTTACCCGACTCATGTATATACAGTACTACTGTAAAATATAGTTTCAAAACAATTCCAAAAGTAATTTCCAATGTGTATTTTGAATAGTTTCCAAGAGTCCAGTGGTCATAAGATTTAATCCTTGAGATACAAGAACCATATACATCAGTTTTGAGTTATTTTTTTTGACAGCCCGTGTTGTGAGAGTACGTCAACAAGGAACAATTCAGCTGCTGAGTAAATAAAACAAGTTGTTTGTCATTCTCCTGTTGAGGGTTTGACAACATTTCACTTGGCCCTGTGGTGCTTCAACCGTTTATCTGGGATTTGCTAACAAATATCAAGACCCTTTTCTAGGCCAACATGGAGCTACGTAAAGCCAGGCTGTTTTTGCAGTTGTAGAGTCAACCCAAATCGCAAGGGGTGTGATTGTGACTGATCACCTAAAAAGCACTCTAGCTCTATAGCCAAAGCAACAAGTCATGATTGGAGGATCAAGAGAAGAGGGTGGGGCTTGCGATAGGTCAATTAGGTTTGAAAACACTGTTTATCTGGGTCGCACAGTGTACTTTTGAGAGTCAGGGGAGGTGAAGAAGATTCTACAGTGTATTTGCATAACTGAATAAACAAAACCTCCCGTGGTGAGAAAATTGGGTCCCTGGAACACTGGAGCTAAGAAAAGCTATACCTCAAAAGTTAAAAACAAGACTTATATGGTTCTTCTTCCAAAGGATTCAGTTTATTAGGATATTATATAGTGAGATATTCCTTGAGCTTGTCCATGATGATGGGCATCCTGTCCGCCGGCACCAGCATCACCGTACGGAACGGCTTCATCGGCACGTCGTCGAAGGACCACCTGCCACTCAAACACGAATCTGTCTCATCCTGGACAGAGTAGTTGAACTTCATGATGGCTTGCTGTAAACAAGAGAACAGATCCAAGCTTGAACACTCCAATGTAAAAATGCATGTAGGGCACTGGAAATAACATAAATGTCACAGGACTCGTGCCGCAACAGGCGAGGAGAAGAGGGTTGCCAGCTCCGTCACCAAAAGTACATTCTCGGGAGCCATTTGGAGGACCAACATTCACTTAGCAGTGTTGTAGTTAGGGATGCCCCGATCGATTATCGGCCGATAATCAGTATAAATATGCGATCGGGGAATTCCGATAATTAGTCATATTCGCCGATCGCGGAAACTGATCAAGTGGATATCTCACTCGCTTGTCTCAGACGCACAGGACCTGCAAACTGCTCCTCCTCCCTAGCCCCGCCCGTACCCGTGTAGAGTTTGTAAACACGGAGGCGGACCTCCTCTGCTGAGTCTAGATAGTGCATTCGACCTGAGCTAACGTTAGCTACCTAGCTATCGTTACTGTTTAAACAAAATTACCCAGTCAACTATTCACTTTTAGTAGGCATTGTCTAACGGTATTTAGCCGGCTAGCTACTGATAGCTCCGGATATCAACAAATGCCCCAGGAAGTCTAGTAGCCCATGTTGATATCTCCGTTAGCTTGCGTTAGCTGACGTTAGTTCACGGTTCAAAACGAAATGTCCGATTGAACTAAATAGTTGTCTTAACGTCATCTAGCCGGCTAGCAGTAGCTACAGATAGCTCCTGATATCAATGTCTTATAACATTGATTGAATGCGTATTCGAGCTGAGGGCATGTTGAATGTGAAATGACCAAAGCATAACGTTACCAAGGCAATAGGGTCCCGCTGCAGCGCCGGAGAATCCTTTTTGGAGCTAGGGCTACTAGAGTACACACAGACAGTGGAGCTGTTTGCAGATAGCGAGCATTTTGACTTGTTGCGTGGTGGCGATGTCTCGCAGATAATACAAGTACAAGTCTAATTATATAATATATATATTTTATTAAAAAAAAAAAAAATTATATAAAATAATTTTTAATTTCTTTTTAACACTTTGGTTGCCTTGGGTTAAATTAATGATATACCATAGATTGCCAGCGCTATTTGTCTATGGAGAAAGTCCCCTTCTTTGCAGGGCTATAACTTTTTTAATTCTATTGCTACATTGCCATTATTAGGGCCCATTCAAAGTCCTATATGTATTGTTCATTGTGTAGCAACGTTAAACTTTTTCATTCACATATTCATAGTAAAGTATGGTCTAATGTATAAGTATGTTTTCATCTCTTTCTGCAACTTTCTCCAGAACGTGATATATAGCCCCAAATGCATTATATTGATGATGAAATACAGTTTGATGGCAATCAGCGCGATATAAAAAATTCCAACTAGACGTACTTCTAGAAGTTACTACACGTCATCTGATGTTGACCGGATGGGCGAGGGGGCGTTTATAATTCCGTGGGCAGCGTTATACCAATCATCTAATGTGGGTCAAATGTTGATAAAAGCAGTTAGTATCGAAGATGGTAACGTTACACGCTGAAACTCACCCCAGTCTCCGCGCGCCGTTGGGCGATCATCGTCGAGTAGAAATTTTATCATTATGGGATATATTATTACCCGGTCCAGCTTGTATAATGGTATATACGTCCAAATCATGTTGTTTATCGAGTTATTGGCAATCGATCGCTATGTAGAGTGACGAGCTAGAATGCCGGAACCAATACCGAGTGCCCGGAAGTAATAGGGCCGACCAGCAAAACCTCTACTGCGCTTCCTGTTAAGCGGTTGCGCCGATCGGCCACCAGATGGCGCTCCTGAACCGCCAGAGAGCTCAGTGGGTCCTGCTGGTGGACCTCAGGCCAGCGGAGGGGGAATATGAATCCGATTCCAGATTTTTGAAATATTGATATAAGGACGCTGTACAGCGTCCCCCGGCAACTTTAGCATGGCCAGCAATGACGCTGTAAAGCGTTTTTAGGCAGTCAAAGTGTTAATCAAAAACAATCGGTATCGGATCGGTATCGGCCGATATGGCTCACGACGATCGGTGATCGGTATCGGTGGCAAAAAACGTGATCGGGGCATCCCTAGTTGTAGTACTCGAGTCAGAGTCCTGGACTGATTTTCAGGACTTGTGACTCGACTTGGACTTGAGCACTGATGCCTCTGACTCGAGCATTACAGTTATTTATTTATTTTGTAATAGGCCCTAATCATTTGGCATAAGATATTGATGGCTAGTGCATTTGTTTGGCTATTGTGTCACAAAGTAAATAAACTCCCTTTGAAATGGTGACTGCTGTGTCATTTATGTTTAATGTAGACCTTTTTTTATTCGTATGTGAGCTCTTTGACTGCCAGAGTGGAGTGGACTCAACCTTGATGACTTGGAGTTGGACTAGGGTAATGGGGACTCGACCTCTTCTTTGGTGACTCGGACTCTGAGGACTCGGGACTTGACCTAGAGATTTAGTGACTCGACTACAACACTGTCACTTAGTACCACCTCCCTGGAGGCGCTTTTCTGCTACGGTGTCGTTTATATCTCCACTCAAATTAGATTGGCATATGGTAGCCGGAGCCGCCAGTTGATTCTCTGCATTCCATATTCCGATCTACGTTGTATAGCGACCCTCTGGCAAGTCACTGCATCTCCTATTCCACAGGAACACTCTAATATTGCTTTGCCAGATCCCAAATGATAATCACAGATTTTGCTCGATTAAAAATGTTCCAATAAGAAGAACACAGGACCCCCGCCTCAACAACTGAGCTTCCAATAAATGACGAACATATGCTCCCAATATATCAAACACATCGCGAGTCGTTGCGGGTCCCTACGTTCCCGAGAAGGGATGTGCATATTAACTACTCTATTCTCTCTAGATTGTATTTCCCACCCGTGTACCTCATAGAAGAACTCCTCTTCAGCGTTGATGAATATCAGCTCCTCCTTGGGAACTCCTCCTCTGGCCGGGATGCTCTTCACCTCCTTGCATGTCTTGCCGATGATCAGACAGTAGTGACACCTACCACTGGGCTTGTTGGTCCTCTGAGCCTCTGCCATTTCCTCCCTGGAAAACAAGAGTCATGGCCATTATCACAGCGCATTACTTCTATAGGGTACATTGACATGGGGGCATTCTGGAAAAGGTGTACGTTAATAATCATCCAATTGTTGCAACATTTGAAATCGCAGTTGGTTTCGTCCCGTTATTTCACTTCCAAATACTGAGGATGTTTGATAAATCAACCGTACAAATTACGGCCGTCAGTAGGGATGCAAAGAGATTTCGGTAACTGAAAATATTCGGACGAAAATAGCAATTAATAACACTGTGCCTATTGATCAGTTCCATTTTGGTACTACTCATAATAGCAAATACAACACACAATGAACTTGTTAATTGTAATCTGCTTCAATGTGGTCATATGTAAATGTTATCATTAATATTTTAAATGTCATTCAAATGTGCCTCATGTCAGCCTATCCATATTCAAATGCTATTCTTGTGGACAATTGACAGCCCCAATAGAAATTACCATGATAACTAACATAGTTATAAATAAATAAAGTGTTGCAAGGACACAGATAGTAGTCTAGGAATAAAAACCAACATTAATGAACTGGTTATAGGTAGAATCACTATTGTGTTATATCAGTCCGCGATAGTGGCAAAATGGACCTTTATTTATATGAAAATATTTGAGATTACTAATTATTATTAATTAATAATAATTAATTAATAATAATCTTCAAAGAAGCTTAAAACTTTTTTAACTTTCCATTTCAGCACACACTTAAAATCAGCATAAGAGTGGAAACAAACCAGCTCAACTAAAGTGACACAAGCCACACTAATCAGCCTAATTAGAGGGGTTCATGCTCTGTGCCATTCCCAGAATGCATTGGTGCAGACAGTAAAACACAGTAGGGTAGGCCGGTGTGATTTTTTTTCCTAGCCGCAGTTTGCGGAGACGCTCTCTGATTGGCCACTGACGTTTCTGGTCATGTGACATGTGCGCCCAATCGCGTGACGCCTGTGTCTTTGCCCATTTCCGCCTTGAACAGCATGCAAACTACCTAACGCTTAGTCTATCACTGGTTAAGCTTAGGCGACTCTTTCGAAGTTGGTTAGAGTTTGGAATCAGGGCTGGTGTTCTATCGCCCTGCTCTAAGACAAACTCTAACCTTAACCAACTTCGAAAGAGTGCCTAAGCTTAACCGGTGAAAGAAACAGGCGTCACACGATTGGCTGCACATGTCACACGACCAGAAAAGTCAGTGGCCAATCAGAGAGCGTCTCCGCAAACTGCGGCTACGAAAAAAAATCACGCGGTAGGCCGTCCTAAAAAGATGGCCGTCCTTTGAGAGGTCGCCTTGGTGACAGTGTGGCCTGCTGGTGGCAGTGTTCCCCTGCATGCGTTCAGTAGCGGTGGCCTCATGGCCTGCCTAATGCTCAAGATGTGACCCCACAGCTAAAGACATTGTGTGAAATAATCCATCTCTCTCATTCACACTACACAGCATTTACAGACATACATAAACTTCATCGCTCATCTCCTAATATGGGTTTTCAGTAGGTGGCATCAGGTGGTTTTTTGGTCAATTAATCATTTAGATGAATAGACTAATCTATAAAATAATCAACAGATTAAATCAATAACAAAATAATCATTAGTTGCAGCCCTAATTGAAAGCATTTATTAATGATAAAAAGCCAATTGTCCCCCCAGAAACAAATACAGCTCCATAACTAAACTGCCACTGGAACCAGGCCTGCATGCAATAGAGATCTGACCAACAAAGCCAAAACAAAAAGTATTATGTGTGCGTGTACTGAGGGCGGCTACGTGGCGTAGTGGGCAAGGCGCTCGCCACGAAATGCTGGAGACGCTGGGCTCGTCAGTTCGAGCCCAGCGCTCCACATTTGCTTTCAGTTTAGCTGGTCGTCCGTACTAATACACATTGGCCGTATTAGGGGGTGGGAAACTGATGGGTGGGGATCGGGCGTTGTGGACAGCGACTCCTACAGGTCGGTTGGTGCGCCTGCGCAGTAGAATCAGGAAAGTGTCGGGGGCAGCGTGAGCCTCCCACGCGTTACTCCTCGCCACTGAGAGATCGAGCTGCGCAGGTGAAAAGATGCAACTGCTGTTACCTCAAGTACCGGAGGGGACTTGTGCTATGTATGACTTAGTCCACATTGCAGCCGGCTTGTGGGAGGCAAGAAACAGCGTCCGTGACAGGGGAGGGTTGAATTGGATGATACGAAATTGGGATGGGAGAAAATATAGAAAAAATGGGAGAAAAAGTGGATAAAAAAAAATGTGTGCGTGTACTGGAGGATAATCATTAAACTAATTATTAATTAAACTATACGTCCATTTTTCCAGCAGCTGCCCATTTCACACATTTTGTAGGACAAAAAGTGAATTCACTTGGCAAAAATAGTGTGAGAGCAAACTGTTCTTTTTCTTCAGACAGTTAGTAAAATATAGATCCAGCCAAAATAGACCGGTTAGAGCAGGGGTTCCGCGGCCCAATGCACATCGTCTGGCTTTTTTTTTTTTTGCCAGGCGACTGATTTTTTTAAGCCAAATATCACTTCAATCCTATTAAGTTAGTTCAAGTTAGTTATTCATTTATATGTGCTATTTATGAGAGGGCTAACTTGTTGCAAAATAATGATAATAATAATAGCCTCATTAAAATACTATTGTTGCTTCGGTTGTTTTCAGCGTTTTATGTGCATAATCTGTTATTTAGTTTGAAATGTTCGTTGAAATAAGTAGATTTTTCGTTTTTGTTTATTTATTAAGTTAATATAAAACCATATACCGGTAGTCACATTTTAGAATACAATAGAATAGAATTTTAGAATACAACTAGAAACACTGTCCTGGCCTGCTTCTAAGTTCAGTGGCCTGACAAAAAAATATATATATATATTATTTTTTTTAAATCATCTCGCGGCCCACCCGTGGCTGCTCGCGGCCCACCTTTGGGTCGCGACCCCGACTTTGGGAACCACTGGGTTAGAGGACTCACAGGAGCTGTCTGCAGGGGCAGAGTTAGGGTTAGAGGACTCACAGGAGCTGTCTGTGCAGGGGCAGAGTTAGGGTTAGAGGACTCACAGGAGCTGTCTGTGCAGGGGCAGAGTTAGGGTTAGAGGACTCACAGGAGCTGTCTGTGCAGGGGCAGAGTTAGGGTTAGAGGACTCACAGGAGCTGTCTGTGCAGGGGCAGAGTTAGGGTTAGAGGACTCACAGGAGCTGTCTGTGCAGGGGCAGAGTTAGGGTTAGAGGACTCACAGGAGCTGTCTGTGCAGGGGCAGAGTTAGGGTTAGAGGACTCACAGGAGCTGTCTGCAGGGGCAGAGTTAGGGTTAGAGGACTCACAGGAGCTGTCTGTGCAGGGGCAGGGCGATCTGCGGGGGCACGTTGATGAAGCGCTCGCTCAGGAGCAGCCCCACAGACTTGCTGGTGTCACTGAGAATCAGCTCCAGCTGTTCGGTTACACTGTGGGGACAGTTCTTCTCACACTGGTCCAGGATCATCTCCTTTACCTCCTCCATGCACTGGACCCCCTGCAGCCAGCATTGAGTCAGTCACATACACAATACGCAGACAAGATCATGAAACCAAGAGTTTGGTGGCATACATTTATATCAACACTAACAGTCACAGGTGGTTAACTTAGAGGTGGGTGATATGGAAGAAATGTATATCACAATGGATTCAAAAGAGGTCCATCGCATTGAACTACAACATAGCCATTTTAAGTATCAAACTAGTTTTCTTGACTCGCTCACATATTTCAGATCTCATTTTGTGAAGGATTTGAGCCTATGTGCCATTATCATTAATTTAGACAACAGCATTGTGGTAGTACCATAATATAAATCACACAATATGTTCCAATTGAACAACGTTAACATTGAACTGCGCTGCGTGTCAGTGGAGGTATGAGTGTGCTGCTGCTGTTGAGGTACAGATATACCTTTCTCTCTGTGATGTTCAGCATACTAATAAAACCGAACACTTCGTCTAGGTCCTCCTCGTTGTCACTGTCCTCGGGCACATCCGCTTGCTAGAACAGAATTACATGGAAATTACATGACGAGAGAATACAACACCCACAGTATTGAAAATAATAACTGAAGTAAACTGGGGTGAAATGCACGAACAGCACAGTTGTACTTGAACTTACCCGAATGACGCTACCGAGGTGATTCTGTTGAATGATGATGTCCGACATCTCGGATGTATTTACATGGGCCTTCAAGAAGAGCTGTGTATTGAGACAAATGAATGAATGAAAACTTTATTTAACAGATTGCAGAATGGGTACAATACAGTACGACGACTCAATACACACAATTGTTAAGGGGATGCAGACCAGAGAAAGACGTTTGTCTTGTTTACATCAGGGTCCCCCATTTTCAATTCATAGTGACATTTATGACATACACAACATGATCCGAGTCCTCGGTGAGACCAATAACGTTATTATGACGCGACATTCAATCACTGACTGACGTGGGGGGGGGGGGGACAGCATCAAAAGTGTTCCATACCTGTTGCAACAGCTTCTTGATGCCATTGAAGTCAGTGGGTTGAATGGTATGAGCCTCGAAGTCGACGATGATCTCCTAATAGAAAAACAAAAGCAGTCATAAAGTATTAACGCACAAGGCGTGAAGCTAACTGTACAGCTGGCGAGCTAGTAACGCGGCTTCGTAGTTACTACTAGTTAGCTGACAGCTTAGCTAGCAAGGCCATGCATGCAATGCAATGACACAAATATCGGCGTATTTACTTCATTGATCTCCACGTCCGACCCGTCGCTACCCTCCTCTCCGGACTCGTCGTCGTCCTCCAGGCCCTCGTCCGAGCTGTTTTCACTTTCTTCGGGGTTTTCACCCGAACCTACTGCTCGTCTTTTAGCCGATGAAGCCATGCTGCTGCAAAACATCCACCACGCCGTATGCAAGCAGGGGAGGAGGCGGGGCGGGGTTAGAGTTGAAATACACGCGAGCTGAGCTGTGAGAGACTGGATTGCCGTAGTCGCCATTACGGCTCAAAATTCAAATGATTGTACAGTGTGCAGGCGAACCCCCTAGGAGCCACAATGTCGGCTTGTTTCTCAACGTCGGACTGGAATAAACCGTGTCGATCGAAGGGAATGTATTTATTTATGTTGTACAAATAATAACCTAATAGTCATAAACGGGATATTTGGGTGATAGTTAGGTTATAATATAAATAGTTTCGCAATAATTTCAGAATCTATTTGCTATAATAATGTGATTCTAAGCACTAGTTAGCGAAAGTGCTAAGGAAAATACCCCCCTTTCTTTCACTGCAGTAGTTGTAGCGGCCCCATGCTAATCAGCTGCAGTAGTTCCGAGGTACACTATGTCACGTACAACATGTTGTATTTATTTGATATCTATCGTTTATTTGAGTGCTGAACATAGATGGTAAGCGAAACAAATACCTCATCATTGTACGTGATTTGTTCAGAGGGCACATTTACATTGCGAGAGAACAACAGAGACTGGGAAATGACCACCTCCTGTGTCTAGGCTTCTGCGAATGTAAACAAACACTACAGACAGAAGTGATCATTTCCAACCCTGATGATTTTCAGTCATTAAATGTCCCAGATTATTACAGAGTAAGTGCGCCATAAGTATTGCATTTGAGTAAACTATTTGACTCTACCGTTTGGACGCGGGAAATGTGTTAATCAGGACTCAAAACCAGCAACGTTATCAGCAGAATTCATATGACAGCTGTTGGGTGTAGTTGAGCTTTCTATTCCTCACACACCCACAATTATCTTAGTTGGAGTCTCCAGCGTATGATTATATAAATTCCTGGCTTCATATTTGACAACAACACCAACCTTCCATTCCTGCAGTGTTTTGAATCTATCAAGATGCATGTTCTCCTTTTGAAAGACCATAGAGAGGGAGACTCTGGACCTGATCCTTACATCAAGGTAGAGAGAGGCCTTATTTTCTATCAAATTGTATTAAATAATCAAGTATATCTGCAATTTAATTCAACCCGTAACACATTTGTCTTACATGGATTTATCATATTGATTTCACAGGAGTTGGCATCACATGGCCACAAAGCAACCTTAATTCCTGTACTGTCATTCAAGTTTGTGGCACTGAACACCTTGTCGGATAAGGTAAATGTAACTTCTGCAGTATTTGTTTTTGGGACTTGTGTCCTTAGATGTTTGATCAGGTACAATGAATTTCAGCTATCATCTTTTATTTTTATTTCAGCTTTTCCAACCAGACAAACATGGAGGACTCATATTTACCAGTCCAAGGGCAGTGCAGGCTGTGAAGATGTGCCTTGAAGCAGAGGGAAAGAGAGAAGGTGAGTACATTCAGATAAAGCACATTATTGTTTGGAAATTACAATGGAGATTCTGTGAATTACACTGCTACCTGTACAGCATCACTGTCAGCAGTGTTCTTCTTACTGTAACATATTTCTGGCTAAACATTTATACATTCTGTTTAGCTTTATGGATGATGATTGGCTGAAAGTTTGAACAAATATTATGTCAGGCAGAAATGAATAATCTTCATTTTTTTTGTGTAACATTTTCAGAGTGGAACTGTTCCATAAAAGATAAATGGAATGCCAGATCCATCTATGTGGTTGGGAAGGCAACTGCAGCATTAGGTACGTTATTTAAGAAGTTTGAAAAAGATTTGTACAAGGAACGTTATTTCAAGTAGGTTTGAAAGTGGTTGTTTATACTTTATGTTAGTCAAAGTTGGTATGTCATAAATGTATAGATAGTAGCAGTACTGTCTATCTGTATGTTGTGTGTGTCATATGATGAATTGAAAATGGGGGACCCTGATGTAAACAAGACGAAAGTCTTTCTCTGGTCTGCATCCCCTTAACAATTGTATGTATTGAGCTGTACTGTACTGTACCCATTCTGCAATCTGTTAATAAACTTTTCAATCAATCAAAAGCGTGGTGATTGATTGATTGACAATTTTATTAACAGATTGCAGAATGGGTACAATACAGTACGGCTCAATACACACAATTGTTAAGGGGATGCAGACCAGAGAAAGACGTTTGTCTTGTTTACATCAGGGTCCCCCATTTTCAATTCTTAATGAATTGTAAGTAAGGGTGCAATTAGCAACGTGCAATCCATTCTTTGTGGATCCCGCCCTTGGTTGTGTTAAAGGCTAAGTTCAGAATTTTTTACTCCATCTGTTTCCTACTTATCAATGGTGTTGATTTGTAGAATCCTTTCTCAGCACAATCCATGCTGTTCTTCGTACTGGATACTCACATCTCCGCCTAACTTAATTAGCCACAAAACGAATGCAAAGTCAATGGGGCCACGCTCCAGTCTCTGCGTCACCCCTGAAACCTACTTTGGGTACACCATGGTGTAGTTTCAGCGTTCAACAACATTATTGGTAAGTAGGAAAGGTGGTCTAAAATTCTGAACTTACCCATTAAATGGGCACTTCAACTAAAACAATGCTGATTATTTAGTACATAATCGCACCAGTGATGTCATCAGGGACATTGAATCCTATTAATTACAGCTCCATGAAATTATGTAGATGGGGGGAGGGGGGGGATAGCAATATGTTGTCTTATAGGGACTGCTACCTTATCATTTCATTGAGCTGTAATTGAAGACAACACAAGGTTTCAATGTCCCTGATGACATCACCGGTAGTCATATGCTAATTGTGGTAGAGTGTGCCAGGCACCTGGAGTTCACAGAAATGTGTTTAGTGTTGTTACTGCCCTCAGTCAATGGGAGATTGGTGCAATATGAGTGACCGTTTGCTGTGATACAGGAACAACATATTTGGCCTTTAGATAATGAGCCAGGTGCAGCTGTGCTTCACCCTCTTTCTTCTGAGTGGTGACAACAGGACCCCTTTCTTGCAACTTTGTTATTCATTCATTAATTCATTTGTAGAATAAAACAATTGTAAAAAAAACAATACAAACTGATAATAATAATAATAGTAATACTACCACACACACACACACACACACACACACACACACACACACACACACACACACACACACACACACACACACACACACTCTTGTATATCCTTGTGTTAATTCTTATTTACGATTCGACCTCACTTCGATTCGATTACGATTCTTCAGGCAACGATTCAATGCATCATGAAATCTCTTCATTTGACCACGATTCGATTCGATACATTTTTTATTAATTTTCTATCAGTTAATTCCCCAAATCTTTTTGAATACACAAATGTGGCTGGGGGAACTGATTCACTCAGCATGAATGGACTATAGGTAAATAAAAACAATACACAAAAAAATCTATATATATTGTTTTAATTTCGATTATAATCGATTCTAACATATTCAAATCGATGCATCGAATCGAACACATTAGAATCAATGCATTTTGATTAATCGATGCATCGTTACACCGCTATGTATTGGTCATCCTAATCCTTATATATGTCTTGTTCATCCTAATCCTTATGTATGTCTTGTTGTTTATCCTAATCCGTATTTTCATTTTATTTTACTCCACCACTTTATTGTATTATCTGTCTGTTAATGTCTGTCCGCTAATGTCACACCTATAACGTCCAAAGCAAATTCCTTGTATGTGAAAAGTATACTTGGCAATAAAGACCTTGCTGATTCGGGTATATGTCTTTTTCATCCTAATCCTTATATATGTCTTGGTGTTCATCCTAATCCTTATTATGTCTTGTTGTTCATGCTAATCCTTATTATGTCTTGTTGTTCATGCTAATCCTTAGTTATTAAATCTTTGTCTTCATCCTAATCATTATGTCTTGTTGTTCATCCTAATCCTTAGTTATTATGTCTTTGTCTTAATCCTAATCCTTATATGTCTTGTTGTTCATTCTAATCCTTATATATGTGTTGGTCATCCTAATCCTATGTCTTGTTGTTCATTCTAATCTTTACATATGTCTTGGTAATCCTAATCCTTATATACTATATGTCTTGTTGTTCATCCTAATCCTTATATATGTCTTGTTGTTCATTAGGGGTCTGAAAAATCGATATAGCAATATATCACAATATTTTGCATGTTGAATATTATTATATCGATTCACTGACTCCAAGTATCGATACTTAATTAATTGATTGATTGAATTTATTGGACAATCTAAAATCACATACAATACTGATACACAACATGTACAGCCATCACATATAATTTAAAACCGTCGAGGATTGAAACACAATAAAACCTTACGGTTTATTTCCATTGTGGTCCTCAAAGGGGGGAAGACGAGATGACAAGTATGCACAAATAAGACATGCAAATACAATTTTAAAGCATTATAAATATGTAAATATGAATAAAAAAATGCAATAAAACAAACAAACACAAAGTCTACAACACACCTGCATACGGTATATCTTTATCCTGAGTGACTAAGCCATTTCTTCAAAGCCTGTTTAAAATTTCTATCTGAGTCAATACTTTTTTTTTTTTTTGTATCCACTTTTTCTCCCATTTTCTATATTTTCTCCCATCCCAATTTCGTATCATCCAATTCAACCCTCCTGTTTCTTGCCTCCCACAAGCCGGCTGCAATGTGGACTAAGTCATACATGGCACAAGTCCCCTCCGGTACTTGAGGTAACAGCAGTCGCATCTTTTCACCTGCGCAGCTCGATCTCTCAGTGGCGAGGAGTAACGCGTGGGAGGCTCACGCTGCCCCCGACACTTCCTGATTCTACTGCGCAGGCGCACCAACCGACCTGTAAGAGTCGCTGTCCACAACGCCCGATCCCCACCCATCAGTTTCCCACCCCCTAATACGGCCAATGTGTATTAGTACGGACGACCAGCTAAACTGAAAGCAAATGTGGAGCGCTGGGCTCGAACTGACGAGCCCAGCATCTCCAGCATTTCGTGGCGAGTGCCTTGCCCACTACGCCACGTAGCCGCCCCCGCTGAGTCAATACTTTTTATAGACACTGGCGGTTTATTCCACTCACAAGCTGCTGAGTACTGAAAGGTATTTTACCCCATTGAGCTCTTGAATTTGCACAGTTTAATGTCGGTTAAACTGCCGCTGGTTGCATATGTGTGGGTGTCCCTAAAGCACATAAAATTATTTGACAAGTATGAGGGGACCCTATTGAACATTATTTTATGGGTAAGGCCCAACTTAATTTGAATCACCCGTTTTTCCACTGGGAGCCAGTTTAGTTGATTAAGTATAGCTACATCCAGGTGAGTGCGTGTAGGAAGCTTCAGCAGTCTGAAATGTATTTTTTATTCCCTGGTGTGTACTACTGTACCAGAAGGGGGTAGCATAGTCAAAATTACTCTGGATCAGGGCACCTGATAACATCCTTAGTGTTGTACTATCCAACATCTCAGACTTACGAGCCAGGAATTTGGTCTTCTGGCTTATTTTAGCGAGGGCTTTCAAGGCCATAGCCTCCCCTGTGAGGTGTTTGTCTAAGGTGCATCCTAAATAAACTACAGAATCCTTACCAGCAATAACTGATTCTCCTACCTGGATCTTCAACCCTGGGGACTTTCGCAGCTTTACTTTGGATCCAAAAAGTATGGCCTCAGTTTTCCCAAGGTGGAGAGACGGCTTATTGTCGGCCAGCCATGTTCCCACACTCTGAAGCTCCTTACTCCTTACTTACTTAATTACATTTAAAGGTCACTGGGGTGTCATGAATAGCGCTATATAAATCCAATCCATTATTATTATTATTATTATTAAACATTTTTGCTTGACAATCCCATTTCGCTGCAATAAAACTGCTTGGAGTGAGGTGAACAGGCTGAAAACGTTATCTTATCAAATAAAACGGATGTACTGTATACAGTATATTCTTATTGCAGATGTTGACCATGTTTTCCATTGGGCATTACTATGCACTCAGAGTGAAGCACTCAAGTTCGACACTGCAAGACTAACAATACCACTTACCCTTAGCCGCCAGAGGTGTACCCCTCCCACTGACTTGCTGTACACAATTTGTTGCTTTGGATAAAAGCATCAACTAAATGTAAATGTAAATAATCTGCAGTTGAAAAAAAGGTAATAAATCGCAATGTTGCAATATTATAGTATTGTGACTTTAGTATCGTAATAATATCCTATCGTGGAGCCTCTGATGATTCCCACCCCTATTGTTCATCCTACTGTAATCCTTAATATACAGTATATGTCTTGTTCATCCTAATCCTTATATATTTGTTCATCCTAATCCTTATATGTCTTGTTCACCCTAATCCTAATACTGTATAATCCTTGCCATATACTGTCTTCTTGTACAGTGCAGAATCTAGGACTGAAACCTCTGGGTGAAGACACTGGGACAGCAGACGTTCTGTCTCGTCTTATCCTTGAACGTATGACTTTACTTCACTTTCTCAAATGTGATTTTGACAAAAGGAAAAAGACTATTACTGGCCTAATAAATAATATGACCTGACGAGTAATTTCTCATTTCAGGAGAGGACACAAATATTTTACCACTTTTCTTCCCGTGTGGCTCAATTAAAAGGGACGTCTTGCCCACGGCTTTGAGGCAAAACGGTAAGCATTTAATGGCGGGTGATCTACCGTAGCCATTTTCCTCTGTTTTGCCTAATTATTATAATTCAAGGTGACAAAAGTCCCAACGGTGTGGTCCTAATTATAGGATAGTAATTGTTATACCTATTTCATTGGAGGGATTAATTTCCATTGTTTCCAGGCGTTCCCCTGGAGACCCTGACTGTCTATCAAACAGCTCCACATCCAGACCTGGAAAAGAATCTCAAGAACTATTTCTCAGAGCAGGTAATGGAACTGTTCGGTAATACCCCATTACCATTGTGTTGTGGAGAGACTTGTGTATTCTACTATATTGATGTTTAGAAGACGTTATTGATTTTGGATTTTTTTTTGTTCTTATAGGGCGTTCCAGCCAGCATAGCTTTTTTCAGTCCATCCGGAGTGAAGTTTTGCCTGGAAGTGGTACAGAGGCTGTCAGGTGAACAGCTGAGTCAGATCAAGGTATGTCTTCCTCACTGACGTTAAAAAATAAGAGGGAAAAAAGAGAGATTTAAAAGCGTTTGAATGCAAAGATGAAGATTTATTAAATGCTTAAATGCAAACTACTGTTCCCAGTTTGCAGCTATAGGACCGACCACAGCGGAGGCTATGACAGCAGAAGGCCTGTGCGTCAGTAGTTCTGCAGAAAAGCCAACAGCTGAACACCTGGCTGCTGGAATAGCCAGAGCTCTACAGTGATTCATCATCATTATCATCATCAACACTTGAATATTCTACTGTTATCACATATGTCTGTGGTATTTTGTATATAACGTCATTTGTTTTGAGATTTTTTTATATTCCTGGTCTGTTGTATTTATTGCACTGCAGATGTAGCATGCGCACTGAAGTAATATAATGCCTTTTGCTTTGTGTATTTGTTGGCACAGAATGTATGAAGTCATGAACTTCTTTTAGTTTATGGATCAAAGTTTGTTATATTTATTTGTTATTCTACTTCTTACAGTGTATTCAGCTTGTTTGTGAACTCTTGACTACGTTTTGTATGTTTTTGAAAATAAATCGCAATCACTGAATGGATACTGCAGGCTTTTTGTATGTGTTTGTAAGCCAGTCAAAGAAAGAGGTAAAGATGCAATTGGCCCATTTCAAACAGGTGCTGGGCAGGGTGTCACACGGCTGTCCTAACTGACTGTGATTGTCCAGATGAAAGTGAAGGCCCTCAACTATCCATATAAACCCTACAGGTTTATGTCATCAGAGCCAGCAGAGCATTGAAAACACATACTTATACCAGTAGAATGTATTGTCAATTTCAGCAACTCTAGACAATGAAGACCGTAAGAGAAGTTTACCTTTCACACTAGGGTTAGAGGAGTGGGCTATGTCCAAAGCATCACACCAATTGAGAGGTGTGGAGACGCTCGACCCTACAGTATAAAGCAGCAACGCAGTATTCCACCTGCATTTAGTCTTGGAGTTAACAGACGCCACGATGCTGACTTTTATCCAGCTGACATCTTTCTTATTTTTGACGAGCATTGGCTCAGCTGATGCAGAAAAACTTTTCCACAGGCGGGATCATTCTGACGTGCAGATTCCCCGCTCTCACCAGGCGGAGCTCATAAGCGACCAGTATACTGCAGAGGTAACGTGTGTTACTTCACTGTTCGTTTCAGTTGTTTACCTCGACAGAAGAAGTTATACTAATAGTCATGGGACTTTGTTGATTCAACTTTTCTGTGTTGATTTAATCGGCAAATTAGTAAAAACGTGTTTCCCCACGTACATTCACGCATGGCCTCTTTAAATTTGCACCAGAGATATGTTCTTATACTTAAAAAAAAAAAAAAAAACTACAAATGGTTTTGTATGGTGGTCTATTAATCGACAAAGAAGAGGGAGCCCTAACATCCTCATAGTTATAATAGTGGTCTGACAATGTCTGTTCTTTTTACTGTAGCCTATTTTATTGACACTGAATGTCATTCATCCCTGGTGCTTTTCAGTTATTCCTCTCTAGATATGGTTTCATCACACCCGTGAACTGGGAGGAGGTTCCGTTTGAAGAACTGGACACAACCTTCAACGATGGCTTCATAGGAGAAGACATCCACGCCATCGTTCAGGAGGGGGCCTCGGCCTCACGCTCAAGCAGTGATGAAGACTATAGTCGAGGCCATCCCACTGAAAGCCAAGAGTTTATCTCGGCACTCGAAGAGTTTCAGAAAGTATCTGGCTTGCCTGTCACGGGTGTGTTTGACGACGCCACCAAGGTGGCCATGAACAAGCCGAGATGTGGCGTCCCCGACAAGGAGACAGAGCTGAGTGCCCATGTAGCACATGACCCAGAAGAACTTGAGACAGTCACCTCGTCAGACAGCAGTACCACAGAGGATAAAGACACTCCCAACGGTGCTTTTAATGAGAGTGTCGGTAACAACACAGATAATAATATCACTGGCACTGCCACCAACATATCTGATGGCAACATTTTCCATTTGAACCACACCGATGGCATGCTGACTGACACCTTTAATGGCAGCAGCAGCAACAACACAGACGACTTGTACACGTTTGATTACAGTTTGGATAACGCCACCGTTTCTGCAAACGGCTCGGATGGTAACAGCACAGGAAGTCACACAGGAAACGGTGCCGCGGGCCTGCGTCCGAGCAACACAGTGCAACGCGAAAAACGTCACGTCGCCACACTCGTGTCCAAGAGGAGGCAGAAGAGGGATCTGATTGAATGGGGTTACATGGCCTTTTCTAAGACACTGCTGAAGTGGAGGCTGATAGGAGAGGGCTACAGCAGTCAGCTGTCCATCGACGACCAGAGGTACATCATCAGACTGGCCTTCAGGATGTGGAGTGAGGTGTCGCCGCTGGAGTTTGTGGAGGACACTAGGTCCCCTCTGGAGGATGTCGACATCAGACTTGGCTTTGGCACAGGTGGATATTATAACATTTATAAATAATGTTATGACATATATACATTATAACATACTGGCATCACTCACTCACTCAGCCAGTCATGCTTTTGACCTTTTGTTGAGATTCACAAATCACCTGCTTGTGATTATCACTACATCTTTCTTGCTTGTGATTATCACTACATCTTTCTTGCTTGTGATTATCACTACACAGGTCGACACCTTGGATGCAACCAGAAGTTTGACGGCACTGGCCGTGAGTTTGCTCACGCGTGGTTTCTGGGAGACATACACTTTGATGATGATGAACATTTCACAGCTCCCAACACCGGCAGTGGGATCAGCCTCCTCAAAGTGAGTGAGACGTGTAGCACAATTTAAAAAGGACTGATCAATCTAACACACACAATAATGAACTGCAATGTTACATGAAAACATTTCTCAAATGTCTTATTACAGCGATTTCATTCTCATTGATGGGTGATTATTACTGTCTACTAGGTGGCAGTTCATGAAATCGGACATGTCCTGGGCTTGCCACACATCTACAGGACCGGCTCTATCATGCAGCCCAGCTATCTGCCCCAGGAGTCGGGCTTCGAGATGGACTGGACGGACAGGAAAGCCATACAACACCTCTATGGTAAGAAAGCTATGGAGATGTACAGTATGAATAAAGCACCATCTAGTGGCCATGGAGGCAACATACACTCATACAGAAATGCACACTGGGCCTTCATTTATCAAGCAAAAAATACACAAAGAATTTGCATAGAGAATGTAAGGGTGGAGGAAGAAAGACGGGTGTAACTTCCTGCAGTAACCAGGTGATTTATTTTACAGTTGTGATGGATGCAGAATATGTACAGTGAAGGTAAAAAAAAAATTTAATAAAAAGAAGACTTAACTGAAACTACACAAAGCCAGGCTATGCCCACAGCTTGGGCCCTGCATGCTGTCAGTTGCTGGTCACATTAATAATGACATCACTCTTGGGTGGAACTCCTACCCCAAGTCTTGATTGATTGATTGATTGATTGATTGAAAACTTTATTAACAGATTGCAGAATGGGTACAGTACAGCTCAATACATACAATTGTTAAGGGGATGCAGACCAGAGAAAGACTTTCGTCTTGTTTACATCAGGGTCCCCCATTTTCAATTCATCATATATATGACATACACGACATACAGATAGACAGTACTGCTACATCTATACATTTATGACATACCAGATTTGCAAATACAGTACTGTTTGTGATACAAAAAGAGTCCAGAAAAGAGAGTACTGTATATACATTTGACGTAGAAACTGTACATTGGAGGAGGTTGGGTGGGTGGGGGGGGACTGTACATTGGAGGTGGTTGGTTGGGGTGGGGGGGAGGGGTTGGGTAGGAGGGGTGGGTGGGGGACACTGTACAACTGTACAAGCAAAACTGTACATTGGAATATTGACAACCATACTTGGTAATTTACTGTACATTGGAGGGGGTTGGGTTAGGACATTTACAGGGGCCAGTTTCGAATTGCAGTCTCCCGTAGGTGTTCTTTGAGAGTGGTTTTGAAAGTGAGTAGTGATTCACATTCCTTTACAGCTTTGGGTAGGGCGTTCCACATTGATGTGGCATAATTGCGAAACGTGTTTAGTCCCTTGTTTGAGCCGAATCTGGGTTTAACATGATTTGTGGAGCTCCCTCTGGTGTTGTGATCGTGGTATTCACTTACCTTTGGGAAGTATTTTGACATGTACATGGGTACCTTAGTGCATAACTGATTGTTGTGTTCTAAACTCTAAAGAAGCACATCATATTGTTGTTACTCCATTACAGATTTCCATACTCATTACAGTCGATCCTGCAGCTTCAATTAGACTACAGCAGCCACTGTGTATGGGGATTACTTCTCTACCCAGCTTCTTCTCTACATGTACATGTGCATGGGTACCTTGGTCGTGTAGTGTATCTTGTAGACCAGGCCCATTGCAAGTTGCTGTACTCTGTCGTCTATTCTAAGCCATCCTAGGTTGTCAAAGTGGGCAGGGGTGAGGTGGGTTCTAGGAGTAAGGACAAGCAGTAGTCTGACCAGTTTGTTTTGAGATGTTTGCAATTTTGTTTTTAGCACCTTTGAGGTGCTTTGGTACCATGAGGTGCAAGCATAGTCGTAGTACCCTTGAATGAGTGCTCCTGCCAGAGTCTTCAGGGTATTCTTGTTTACCAGTGAGGAGATCCGGTACAAGAATCGAGTTCGTTGGTTGACTTTTTTTATTACATTGGATGCCATTTTGTCACAGGAAAGATTTGCCTCTAGGATGGAACCCAGTGCCTCAAATAGATTCGCTATCAGCTCTATCTTTAATCTTTCAAAATGTTCAGTTGCTATCGCTATCGGCTCTATCTTTAATTTTTCAAAATGTTCAGTTGCTATTGCATGCACTCATCTGTGTTTCACTACACACATGAGTGCATGCTTACCAACTGTTAGTCTGCAACACTACTATCACCGACATCTAAGAAGGGAGATCCCCCTTGAATGGCCCTTCTAATTTTTCTCTCCTCCACACTGCCTGTGGTGCATTTTTCCCTATTGTTAGGTTTTAGTGAGTTTTTCCTTACCTTCGCGTGGGGTATGTCTGGGAGTGCTTGCATTCATTCATTTATTTGCATTTATTTTAAATTTGTTGGACCTTATGGTGTTCTTGTTTTGTTCTTGACCTATTGTTATGTTTCTTCTTGACTTGTTTAAAGAAGACGTGTCCGGCCCATGGGGACATTAACGTGTGTTGTCGCCGGGCCTTACAAATAAATTTGATTTGATTTAGGTAGGTAATTTCTTCTTTCCTTGTGACAGTATTGTCACCCACTGTAACTGAGAAGCCGTCGGTCTTGCTGATTTTGTTATTTGAACCAAAGAGAATGGACTCTGTTTTGCCCATGTGTAATGATAGTTTGTTATCAGCGAGCCATATGCAGATTTTGCCTAGTTCCGAGCTGAGGGTTTTTTCAACCTGTAACTTGTTCTTGTCAGAGACCAGCAGGGCTGAGTCGTCCGCAAACAGGAACAAGTTGCAGTCACAAGCTGACGACATGTCATTTGCAAAAATTAGGAACAGTAGCGGTCCTAGTATGCTTCCTTGTAGAACACCACAGCTCACTGTGAGGGGGGGGGGATAGGGTACCATTTACCTCCACCATCTGTTCTCTCCCCTCCAGGTAGGATTGCATCCAGCTCACTGATAGACTATCAAAACCAATTGCTTTTAGCTTGTCAATCAGAATGGTGTGATTGACAGTGTCGAAGGCCTTTTGTAGGTCCAGCATGACCATGCCGCAGTATTTGCCCGCGTCCACCTCTTGTTTGATGTGGTCGTTTAAATAGAGAAGGCATGTGTCAGTGGAGTGGGATGTTCTGAAGCCAGATTGGAATTCGTAGATTCGATTTTTTTCCGCAAGGTACTTTTCGACCTGTTCGTATAAAATTTTTTCCATGACTTTCGAGATGGAGGTAAGGATAGAAACAGGGCGGTAGTTGCCTGGGTCTAATTTACTGCCCTTTTTGTGCAGGGGTGTTACTCTCGCAATTTTGAAGTCCTTGAGGACGTGTCCCTGTTTTATGGAGAGGTTTATTATGTGTGTGATGACTGGGGTGATGGCGGCTGCTGAGTCTCTGAGGAATTTGGAGGGGATGTTGTCATGGCCAGTGGCCTTGTTCGGTTGGAGGGCGCTCAGTTTTTTGAGTACCTCATCTGTTGTTACCATTTCCAGTTTGAAGTCGTCTTTGTGGACCCCTAGGTTCTTGTAGTATGCTACTATGTGTTCTACCCCATAATGCCCCGAGTGTCTTACACAGGTAGATCCTCCCACAGACAAACCTGTCGTCAATTACAATCAACTCCCTCACTTCACTTGGAGATTTGAAACAGAGAAAAGTGTGGAAGAGCATCAGAGGCCAAACACTGTGCCTAAATTCAATATGTTACATGCAACACATTACATGCACTGCATCATTCAATACATATACCGGTACTGTAGGCACTACACAATGAACAAAAAAACATTTCTATATGCCGACAGGTTGTAATATGTCATAGAAATTACATCTGTAAATGTGTACGTGCACATGTGTGCAGAGGGCACACATCCTAGCTCTGTGACAGAGTTTTATATATAGAGTTAAATATATATTATCAAACGCATTTTCATTAGATTATAATGATTCCTTGGAAACCGTTGGCATGCATATTTTGTGTTTTAAATTCATTGGTGCCCAGTATTTTATCCCCTTTTATAATTTCACACACGTAATATTGATTTATACATGTGTAATATTGATAAACGAGGTCCCATCTTCACATTTGGTACACAATGTCAACATTGTGTTTTTTGCCTGCCACCAGGGGGCTGCAAGGGCCGCTTCAACACTGTGTTCGACTGGATCAGGAAGGAGAGGACGGCCTATGGCGAGGTGGTCATCCGCTTCAACACCTATTTCATGAGGGACGGCTGGTACTGGCTGTACGAGAACAGGAGCAACCGCACACGCTTCGGGGATCCGGTGGCATTGCAGATCGGCTGGCATGGCATTCCCATGGACGGGGTGGACGCATACGTCCACGTGTGGTCCAGGGGAAGAGATGCGGTCTATTTCTTCAAAGGTAACTTTAGACAACAAACAAGGTATCCATTTACCGTGTTCCTTCAATAGGTTATTGATTTTCACAAGAGGGCTTTAAAAATGATTTTCTGCTAATGCCTGTCTTTGTGTTGAGGACAAGTACTCATTGAAGATGTGTCTGTTTATGCCTACTTTGTGGTTAGGTACTCAGTTCTGGCAGTATGACGCGGAGAATGACCAGGCCCTCACACGAGACCCCAAGGGACACCGCTACCCCAGGCTCATCTCAAAGGGGTTCCCAGGGGTGCCCGGCCCCATCGACACGGCACTCTTCGACAGGAGGGATTCGCACATCTACTTTTTCAAGGGCATTCATGTGAGATTTTTTATTATTATTATTTTACACCAACAGGATGTATGGGTGCCGGCCAGAAATCCGGAAAATGACTGTGGATTGCCAGCGCTATTTGTCTATGGAGAAATTCCCCTTCTTTGCAGGGCTATAACTTTTTAAATTCTATTGCTACATTGCCATTATTAGGGCCCATTCAAAGTCCTATATGTATTGTTCATTGTGTAGCAACGTTAAACTTTTTCATTCACATATTCCTAGTAAAGTATGGTCTAATGTATAAGTATGTTTTCATCTCTTTCTGCAGCTTTCTCCAGAACGTGATATATAGCCCCAAATGCATTATATTGATGATGAAATACAGTTTGATGGCAATCGGGGCGATATAAAACATTTCAATTGGACGTACTTCTAGAATGATCTACGTATGATCTGATGATGACCGGATGGGCGGGGGATCGTTTATAATTCCGTGGGCAGCGTTATATCATTCATCTAGTGTGGGTGATATGTTCATCATAACAGTTTATATGGAATACGATAAAAAAGAACGCTGAATCTTACCGTATCCTCCTCGCGCCATTGGGCGATGAGCGTGGAACAGTCATTTACCTATTATGGTATGTAGAAATATCGGGTCCATTTCCAGCTTGTATAATAGTATATATGTCCAAATCATGTTGTTTATCGAGTTATTGGCAATCGATCGCTATGTATTGTGTCGAGATCGAGTCCCGGTAGCCAAACAGAGTGCCCGGAAGTAATACGGCCGACCAGCACAACCTCCATAGCACTTCCTGTTTGGCGATTGCGCCGATCGGCCACCAGATGGCGCTCCTGAACCGCCAGAGAGCTCAGTGGGTCCTCCTGGTGGATCTCAGGCCAGCGGAGGGGAAATATGAATCCGATCGCAGATTTTTGAAATATTGATATAAGGACGCTGTAAAGCGTCCTCCGGCAACTTGAGCATGGCCGGGAATGACGCTTTTAAGCGTTTTCCGGCAGTCAAAGTGTTAAAGGTGCACTATGCAGTTCGGGGAGAGACATTTGTTGACATTCGCAGAGCCTGCAATTAGTTTATAAAACATACTGTATTCACTACATTATTCTATCTTATGTTATGATAAATCAAAATAGAGTAATTTTGAGGCACCATGGGGAGGGGGGGGCGGGGTTAACCTTTACAATACGTGTGCTCATAATAAAATAGCCTTTTTTAATTGTTGTTTTTCATCGTATTCATCTTATTCTAGCATTGCTAGAAGACCTCATTTGGGTGTAAGAGCTCACACAAACGTTTTATGGCCTCTGAGTCAGAGCCCCATTATCTGTGGAGCAGCCCCAGATTTGACACCCCAGTAACATCACAGAGCGGTGCGTGTTCACAAATACTGACTTATCTGTCCTGGGGTACAGGATGAACATTTGTGAATTCTTACAATGGGTGGCACTCCTCGTTAACACTTTGATTACCACTGGTGAACATGGTAAAACCCCGTTAAATGCCAGCACCCACTTCAATGATAGCGCTGTGAACGCATAATTTCTGTCTTAAATTATGGCTATGTGTCTAATCTGCCCATCGTTTATCAATGACTTGTTTGCAGTCAACATTGTTGAAACGGATTGTTTTTTAATCGGTTCATTTCCGCTTTATAGCATTTTGAAAAGCCCTCGTTTTTCAGGAAAATATATAGATTCCGTGATAAACGGCATTTACTGGAATATTCGGGCATACACAAAAATTTATGAATCGTTTTCAAATAAACGCTAGATTATCGATAGTATATGTGTACTTATGCACGCTATAGAAGCGGGCTGAAATATCGATTCTCTCATTTCCTGATCAGCGGCACACACACACACACACACACACACACATATGGGACACGTTGATATATCTGTGAAAAAAGCTCTGATTATCCCAAGACTGGTAAAATAGATTCCTTACCTCAGATCAGATGTTATCCATAAAGATTATTCCAATTCCTGATCGCCATTCCAAATATCGATCGCGTTTATTGATTCAGCGTTGGGTGCTGGAAATACATAATCAACGCATTTCTGAGGGCCGGCGATCACTTGGTCTCTTCAGTTGGCTTGACGGAAAAGTAAAATGACAAAACTGCCCCCCCCCCCTTCATCAGTCTAAACTAATGGAGTGCAGTTACACAGGGAGAGACGATAGGGGGCGGTATCTTCCCAATTGAGCTCAGAGAGACTCTGCAACACTAGCGTGAGGCTCGATTGATGAAATATGAATTCATCACCAATAAAAAAAAATACGACAAACGCTATATGTCGTTGGCGGCACTCAACTGGCGGCATGAACTAACGACTTATAGCGTCGTTGGCATCCAAAGTGTTAATGATGTGGCAGAGATGATAAGCCTATTAACTCATTGACTGCCACGCTGGGAATGGGATATGACTATGTGCTGTGCTGCCAAGCATTAAACCTATGGAGTCGCTCACCTTGTTTGCAGGGCTATAACTATATATATATATATATTATAGCTATGGATGCAATACTATGGCCCATTTGGCATCGAGTATCTATCGTTCAAGATGTGAAAAAGAAATAATTTTTCCATCCATACATTCCCGTTTTATACCGTGGTGAATATAAGTATGGTTTTAGAGCGGTTTAGGGTCATTCCTGGGAGGCTAGTAATAGGCCGCAACGCATATTATACTTAATCCATTGGCATTTCGTCCCTATACACGCTACAATAAAAAATTCAAATGCATATGATCGGTATATTATGTTCCATCATGAATGCATGAAAGGGGGGGGGGGGGGGGGGGGGGGGGTCATTTCTGATTAATTGATTGTCAATAACGGCATTCATTATTACAACAGCATACGCTGATCAGGGCGATGGCTATGAAAACAAGGCACAATCAAGCTGATGTTGACATTAAATTGCTCTTACCTGTGGCCGGTGAGATTCCAAAAAGAATATTCCAGTTATTTGATTGCCATCTGGTAGATCGTATGTCCATTTGGGCCACGACATAACCCACCACAGCATAATGAATCGGGGGTCCCGAAAACTATTCAATGCGATCGGGTAAAGCCCTCGGTCCAGGTTACTAGAAAAGTCCGCCCGGAGGAATTTCATCAACACACAGCCCCATACAGAGTCTCAAAGGGAGTGCAACATCGGCCGCATACCACCAGACGGCGGTATTGGACTTTTGCAATCTCAGACTCATTCCCTATGGTTACACAGGCTCCCTGGATGGATAACGATTGGAAATAGCGAATAAAAGAAATAACGATCAAATAACGAGTATACGCGTTGTTGGCGTCCAACGATTGGCGGCCAATAACGAGTATACTCGCCGTTGGCGGGGAATGAGTTAATGTGTGCATTAACATAGTGAGCAATGTTGTTTTTTTGCCAGCAGTAATTTAGTGACTTTTAGTTTAGTTACTTTCCTGTGATTCTCTGTGATAAATTCATCACAACTATTCAACATCTAATTCGTCCTGCATTAACACATTGGGCGCCAGACCCGAGATTTCTCGGGTTTTAATCGTTTTTTTCTTTTATTCGATTATCTTATTCTATGCAGTGTCATGGACCTCGGTGTTACCATAGGAAATCATTCTGAGATCCCTAGAGTGCAATACCGGCCGCATCCTGCTAGGTGGCAGTATCGCCCACCCTTTGAAACCTTATTTCACACTGTGTGTCACATCTAATTTTGTCCGGGGGGAGAATTGAGACTAAGCCAAGTAAATCGCTTCATCCGATCACTTCGAAACGCGATCAAAGCATAAAAAAAATACCCCCCCCCCCCCATACCTTTTGATTTGGAAATAGTAGCGTGTCCAGGCGAGCAACGCAAACGCTTTTAGCAAAATTTTACCAGGAATTAGCCAGGATCACTCTGAAACATGTTGAACGAGGGATAGTTACTGTCAAATGAGCCATAGTATTGTCTCCATAGCTATAATATAGTTAAGCATTACATCACGCTATGGGTGGTTGTTAGGCCCGAGGCGCAGCCGAGGGTCGTTAGACCCCCATAGGCGTGATCTAATTTCTATAACACACTCTGTCGCGTGATGTAATGCTTTTATACAATGGCCGAATTCATCCAACCTTATTGCTATACAATAAACACACAGTAATTGAAGCATAATGGAGATTTATTCACGAAACCATCCGCAGAAAAAGTAGGTAAAAAAAAATAAAAAGAAGTTTCCTCCGTGTCTAGAAGCAGCTGGGAGGTGCGGTGCTTCAAAGCATGCCATCTAACAAAACCAATTACATAATCCAACATTGTGTAAACAACTAACATATTCCAGTTAACGGTATCTTTTTTTAATTATTCGTTACGAATATATCCATACTTCCATTGTGTCCAGTGAAATCGCTTTGTGTCCTTTTGCAGAGGCAGGTTGCTACAAAGCATGCCATCTACAGCTCAATACACACAATTGTTAACACATTGAGTGCCAACGACGAGAAATCTCGTTATTTAATCGTTATTGCTTTTATTAGCCATATCCATTCATTTTTCATCAATCCAGCCTCACGTTATCATTGGGACTGTCTATGAGCTCGAAAAGGGCAAATACCGCCCCCTATCGTCTCCCAGATGGTATTGCACCCATTGGATTGGACTCAATGGAAATGCATGGGGGGGGGAAAAACTCGGATTCCACATTTTACTTCTCGAGACTACTGCATTCATTGGGGACCCTCAGAGCAGCGTGGATTATGTGTTTCGAGGTCTAATGTTGGATCAATAAACGCGATCGATATTTGGAATGGCGATCAGGAATTGGAATAATCTTTTTGCAGAACATCTGATCTGCGGTAAGGAATCTATTTTACCGGTTTTGGGGTAATCAGATGTTTTTTTTGTCCCCTATGTGTGTATATGACGTTAGCGCTGATCAGGTCATAGATAATCGATTTTTCAGCCCGCTTCTCTAGCATCCATAAGTACACATATACATATATATTACACTAAAGGGCGATTCCTGCAGAATCTTTTATTTTTTTCTAGACATTTCCAAAACTACTCTTTTCAAAACGGTATAAAACGAAAATGTACTGATGAAAAAACAATCCGTTTCATACATGTTGACTGCAAGCAAGTCATTGATAAGCGACGGGCGTATTAGACACATAGCCATAATATAGAATATAGAAATAGCTCCGCGAAAATCATGAAATATCGGAAAATCAGTCCCAAAAGGCTGGCATTCAAGCGATAAATAGTGCGTAAATAGTGCGCCCCCTGCTGGCACTCAATGTGTTAAGGGGATGCAGACCAGAGAAAGACTTTCGTCTTGTTTACATCAGGGTCCCCCATTTTCAATGCATCATCATAATATATGACATACAGATAGACAGTACTGCTACATCTATGTGATTTATGACATACCAGATTTACAAATACAGTACTGTTTTTGTAGGGTGATTATTATGGTTTATTTACATTGATGGTAACATTCCCGGTTATAGTGCAGTTTGTGAAAAAAGTATCTGTCGTTATTTTGGCTCTTAACTGGAACAGAATTCTCAGAACCTTCTGCACCTTCTGCAATGCGCGTTTGCGCAGATGAGCCTGCAAGAACATGGCTATAATTTCGCCAACCAATTACATAATCCAACATTGTGTAAGCAACTAACACATTCCACGTGACTATCGTTTTTGAATGAGTCGTTATGATGATATCAATACATCCATTCATAAAGAGAGACTTTCGTCTTACATCAGGGTCCCCCATTTTCAATGCATCATAACATGACATGCAGATAGACAGTGCTACATCTATACATAGATGATATGCTTTGTAGCAACCTAACAGTGAAGTTAGCGGTTGTTATTTGATTGATTGATTGAACATTTTATTAACAGTGAAATGACAGTGTCCTTTTGAAGGAGAGGGAGGTTCTACAACGAATGGCATCTAACAACACACTTCCCGCGATTTATATTTTGTTTCACAATGAGTCATGACCAACCAATTACATAATCCAACATTGTGGAAGCAACTAACGCATTCCACGTGACTTTATAGTTTTTTAATGAGTCGTTATGACGCTATAAATACATCCATTCATAAAGATTATTGTCCGCCATCTTGGTTTCGTTCCTAAAAACACGAACAGCGGAGTGATTCGGAAACAAAGTCATTCGGTTGTGGGCGGGTTCTGGGATCACGTGGAGTGTGTCATGAGAAATAACAACGTCTGAAAGAAGTGTTTCAGCCAATCAGAATCAAGAAATTTTGCATGCCATTGTATAAAATATAGATATAGCCCTGCAAACACCGCGACGCACAGCGAAAATCCCTAGATATTTACAGCGGTGGCACACTGAGTACAAGGATGGCTGAAACGGCTGGCGTTCAAAGTGTTAAACAGACTAACTATTCTAAAAGACAGGACCACGTTTGTGATTCATCATCTGTTGTTGAAACCGCCCCTTTTATGTGAGGGCAAGAGGTCAAACATGGATTGACTGGCCATGTTGAAAACTACCATCTTGACACAGATTTAGCATGATTGCGGTTGTTTGAGTTAGTGAAGCCAGCTACCACAAGCATACCCTGGGTATGTTGAACTAGTACAGGCCCCTAGACTTTCTAGCTTCAAACAATGTTCCAGGTATCCAATTTTCCTCTGAGGACAGTTGTTTATCCAGTTCTGAAAATATACCTTAGAATATTTTCACTTCTCTGACTCTCCCAAAACGACATACAGTAGTGCACCTTTAAATAACAAGAAACTTGTCTCAGTGGCTGCAACACATCAGAAAAATCAACCACAGGAAGTAATATATTATAATATAACATTTTAGTGAAAGTCCAAAACAAACAGTGTGACCAGGAGTCAAACTAACAATGACTGTGGTCATGGGTGAGTGCTCTCACCACTAGATTAAGCCATCCACCCACCACAATTTGTTTTAATGTTAACGGTTATGGTTAAGAATAGAAAGTTAGCGTTAAGGTTAGGGTTGCAGTTAGGGTTAGTTTAAGGTAACAGTGTGGTTAAGGTTAGCGTTACGGTTCTTCTTTGTAAATATGTCAATATATTATTCATTCCTATAACATAACATTATTATAATATTTTCCTGTGGTCGATAAGTACTTTATTTACATATTTTAAGTGAGATCGGGCTGCTCAGTGAGAGTAATCCATACCCTGACGCTCAACATTACGAACGAGCATATCCATGGAAACACTCCTGACAAATCCTCTACGTTTTGACCTGTTTTTGCTTGATTTCGAAATTTTAGATTAACTATTTGTCTGGAAACACGATTTTGAGAGTCCCTCTCTAAACTATTATCTGTCAAAGCAGGTGTACGCGTTTGACGTGAACGCCGACCGATTGGCGAGAGGCTTCCCCAAAAAGATCAGAGATGTTTTTCCTGCAGTGGGGAGCGGGGACCACCCGCACGGCAACATCGACGCCGCCTACTTCTCCTACACCCACAACGCCGTCTTCCTGATCAAGGGGACACGGTTCTGGAAGGTGGTGAGCAGCCGCGATCGCTGGCGCCGGCCCTTCCTGCCACACAACGGCCTGCTGCCGCACCAGGAGGTGGACCAGCACTGGTTTGACATCTGCAATGTTCATCCCACTGCCCTGAAAGTCGCCCGCTGAGGAGGGTACTACGCTGTACTCTTACTGTAACCTCTTTAGCCCTAGCCCTATTTTCTGAAAATCCGCCTAAAAATACATACCTAAGTAAATGGAAGATTGCTCCACTTCTACAAGGTCCATTTGCATGTTCTTGGTATCTATGGAGATCTATGGATCTCAGGGAATGTATTCCCAGTGTCAGAAATATTGTGTCTGTTACGGCTTGAGTAAATTGTAATGAACCAAAGTAGAATATCAATTATCTTTTTTCATATTTGACGGTGAATAACACAATGCAAAAATTTACCAGACATGAAAAATTCAGACATTCAGCACCTTCTTGAGATCACATGTACAAAAAAGCTAAGCAAATGAATAAAGGGAGGATGATTAAACAGAAGGTTTTGTAGATACAGTACTGAATTCTGCCATCCGGACACATGCAATTTGAAATATGATTATAGAATATCAAGCCTATAAATTACCTTATTATAGCCAAGTCGCACATCTATGGATCTATCTATTTTTCATCAGATTGCAACGCCGGTTTTTGCTAGACGTTCACAGAAAGGTAGAGAAACTAACAGCGTTCTAATTTATGCCAATAACGTTCAGGTTTATGGGAGATAATCCCGAAAAATAAGATAAATAAAAAAATGTATCCACGAGTCGGATGATTGACAGGAGCTGGCTTGAGCTGGGTAGTGTCGTTTTTAGAAATTCCTAAGCCCATTGAAAGCCCTGTGTCTCCTCTCCTCATATGACTACAAACAAAATGGCGGCGCGCATTTCCTAGCGTCAATATTCGCCTGTTTCCGACTAGATTTTCAAAACTAATTTCACTAACATTTTAACCTATTGGTAAACAAACGTATTGCTGAAAATATACACTTTGACTGCTGTTTTGACAGGGTTAGGGTCTTTAGTCTTGGCTACATTTGGAAAAGAAATGCAACATTAATTCATACAGTCTGTAGAGATGGATTTATGGCGTGATGTCATTTGCGGTCCACCGGGCTTAAAGGAAACAACAGTATGGGAAATGTGCTTACCGTCTTCTCCAGAGTCAGACAAGAAGATAGATACCAATTTCCTCTCCTTGCGTTCAGTAGGAAGCTATCCGGCTGCAAGCTAGCCTAGCTTAGCACAAAATGAATGGAAGCGGATACAGACCACTAGTCTAGCTTAAAAGAAGAAGTCTTTATTCGGCATGCAGTGACACACATGCGATGGGCGGCACACACACAGGAACACACACGCATGCAATTTTTGTTGGGTCGCGGATGCGATTGAGTCTCTGCACTTGACTAGGGCTGCAACTAATGACTAATTTGGTAGTCGACTAATCTGCCGATTATTTTTTCGATTAGTCGACTAATCGAAAACCAATGTAAACAACAACAAAAAAAAAAAAAAAAAAATTGAATTACCTATCTTTGTAAAAGCTTCTCAGCTCTGGTCCAGCTGAAGACAGAGCAGAGGAACAGATTGGACATTGAGCATGACCTCAGAGTTGCTTGTCTACCATCACCCCAGACTTTGAGACTCTTGTCAGGACCAAACAACAACATCATAACATGATGATCCCATAGCAAATTAAAATAATGACTCATGAAACATTTGAATTTGGATCTTTAAGCCACTTTAAATGAAAATGTATTTGAAGAACAATACAGCAATCACTCATAACAAGATAAATAAATTAAATAATACAAATTAAAGTGGAAGTGTACTTTAAATAACTTTTGTTTGCTGTGTGTGAGAGGAGTCCGTGTGTGTGTGTATGTGTGTGTGTCTTACTCTGATCGCTGTGTGAGTGAGAGGAGTGTGTGTACTGTGTAATTTGTGTGTGTGTCTTACTCTGATCGCTGTGTGAGTGAGAGGTGTGTACTGTGTAATTTGTGTATGTGTGTGTGTCTTACTCTGATCGCTGTGTGTGAGTGAGAGGAGTGTGAATGTGTGTGTGTCTTACTCTGATCGCTGTGTGTGAGAGAGAGGAGTGTGAATGTGTGTGTGTCTTACTCTGATCGCTGTGTGTGAGTGAGAGGAGTGTGTATGTGTGTGTGTCTTACTCTGATCGCTGTGTGTGAGTGAGAGGAGTGTGTATGTGTGTGTCTTACTCTGATCGCTGTGTGTGAGTGAGAGGAGTGCGTGTGTAATGTATTGTGTGTCTAGTCTGATCATCATCTCCTGCAGGGGAACAATGTTTTCAATGTCCAAAATTTGCTATGGGATCATCATGTTATGATGTTGTCTGGAACCCTGAGAAGCCACTCTCACAAAGATAGGTAGTGCACAAAAAAAAAAAAAAAAAAAAAAAATTATAAATAAAGTTTTTTTTTTTTTTTTTTTTTTTTTATAATGACTAATCGACGCAACAATTTCTCGTCGACGATTTTTTTTATAATCGACGTCGTCGATTATGTCGACTAATCGTTGCAGCCCTACACTTGACCCATTCCATCGTCCTTCCCCCCCAAGGGCAGCCGGGAGCAGATGGGGGGCTGCGGCGTGGTGCCACGCCCCGGGGACCAATCCAAGTGCTCCTGTCCATCTTCATCAGGGATGCGACAGCGTTGGCGATCTGTTGTGCATGTTTTTCCATTGGTTTTATCTTATCGGGGGGGCGGGAACCCTTGCGAGCACAGGGAGAACATGCAAACTCCACACAAAAAGGCCCGGGAGATACCCCACCTAGGTACCTGGCTACACGGAAACCTGGTCCCCAAGCGGGAATCGAACCCTGCACCTTCTAGCTGTGAGGCGGCAGTGTTGACCACTACACCACCATGCCGCCAAAACTAGTAGTCCGTATCAATTCATTTGTGGTCTATATAGTGTCCTTTTGACCCCAGTCTCTTTAGTGAATACTGTATCTGTAGGTTACCCTTTTTATTTTATGTCATGTAATATTTTTTTGAAGACCTAAAAAAGACAAACAAATTGCAAAAGCTTTTTGTTGGCTTTTTTTTTAATTCTTTTTTATTAATAAAATATAAACTCTCACTCTGACTGTGTTGTGCTCTCTCTCTTCCTCTCTCTCTCTTCCTCTTTCTCTCTCTGGAATGAATTGCTAGTGGATATTGGCACAGGATTAATCCTGACTGGTCCGCCGTTAATAAGTGGTGCTAATAAGTGGTGCAAAGTAGAGACCCTAACAGAAATCATTAGGTGATTTGAGCACAAGTACCAATCAACCTCAATTTATTCATGGAGCGATCACTTACCTCTGGTGCTTCGGAAAGCTACTGTAAGTTTCTAGCAGGAGCAGCAGGCCAAAAACCTGGGCCCTCATTCATCAACGTGTCTTACGCACAGATTTGTGCTTACCCTGTGCGTACGATCATTTCTAAGCAAAGAGTGGGATTCATCAATTTCAACTTGAACTTGACTTTGTGCTTATGTGTACGCACAGCTCGGACCACACTTAGCTGACGCCCAGTGGTAGAATATATTATTACAACAAGGAAATGAGCTTCTGTGCATAATAACACTGGCATGTTCTGTATGAACCGTAATTCATTATAGTTCATTGTAAAATAGCAACAGTAGTGTAATTATGGTCAAAACCCTATAAATAGCATTTGGAATAATAGATATTTCTCTCAGAATGAATGCAGCATGGTTTATATAGCGTTATCGGAATATACGGGGTGTAGGCTACTGACTGACTGCGCTCCGCGTAGCTTGATTGATTGATTGATTGAAAAGTTTATTAACAGATTGCAGAATGGGTACAGTACAGTACAGCTCAGTACATACAATTGTTAAGGGGATGCAGACCAGAGAAAGACTTTCGTCTTGTTTACATCAGGGTCCCCCATTTTCAATTAATCATAAATCATAAAGCTCAACTCGTTATTATTTTGCGCACAGACCGCAGAAACACGGGAACGTTTTGATTATATTTAAAAGGCTTTACGTTAAACGAAACAAGTGGAATTTCGAAGCTGTAAGCAGAATAAGTCATATGAACACCCACGATATAGTGTTCTTCCCCCTTTTTACTGTATAAGAAAGAATAGAAAACGCATTGCAATGACACCAGATAGTGGACAGACTATGTATATGATGGGATTCAAGTTCGCGTTTATGTTGATCATAGGCATGCTGTCAGAGTATGATATCTTAATCAAACATTCTAGAACATTTGTCATCACAGATCATGTCCTAATAGAACATAGGCTATGGCATGGTCCATCGTGATATTGTGTGGACTGTTATTACTGTACCGGTACCACCCATTGTGACAACAGCCTTGTGAGTCCCGCACACAAACATGATGGAATTCAAGTTCATGTATTGAAAGGCAGGCTACATCATACATGCAGTGAGATTCATTGTTCTTGTATATGCTCTCGTATTATTGTTTATATAGGCTACCCAATACTGACATCAAAATAGATTGTAGTATGCCTCTAGAAATCATATGCAGCAGGTAGAAAATTGACGGGAGATCCATCGCGATTTGGAATAAAATTGAGGAGAACTTTAATCCCTGGGTATTAATCAAACAACACGGGAAAAGGCAGTCATATTCCAGCGCGGTCTTTATAGTGTTTGCGCTGCCCAGGCAGCAATGGTTAATAGATATCATATCCGACATCACCGTAAGTGTACACGTCTGTCAGCCTGTCTAACGAGTTGAGTTCTAACAAAGAACATATTACATGCTGGTATGCTGATAGAGTAAACTATTATATGAATATGATATGATATAAGGTATACACTGGTCCGTCGCATACACTGGTATGCGCAAGTTACTGTTGCATAATGTAGGCTATGGCTGCTATTATGTGTAATCCATATAGGCTACCTAATAGTATATGATTTTTAGAGGCATCTATTTTGTTGTCGGTAATACCGACAACAAAATAGATGCCTCTAAAAATCATATAGCCAATCGAACACAACTAATAAAGGCATTCATATTACAGCACGGTTATAATGACACACAACCAACGCCAAACAGTGGTCAACGAACGGTCTTTATTAGTATTTTGAGCTGTCCAGGCAGAATTGCAGCAATGGTCTTAGGGAGCCGTTGATATCTGACATCACCGTTTACAAGTCCGCCTTTTATTTATCCCATAATACGCGATAGTGTCTTCTTGGTTCGACAGCAGTGAACATTGAACAATCTCCGTGAAGTTTCTCAGAGTTCCGCTCGGGTCAGTCCATTATTTCACATCCCATGGGGGGTGTTTCCTCACTTTCATGACCATATATGGATAATCATGCACGAGCATTGACGGTAGAACAAAGTGGTATTCATCAACACGGAGGAGCATAGGACCGGTGTACGCACGGTTGATGAATCCCGATTTTCCTGTGCGTACACTGATTCTACATTCTGTGCTTACGTGTGGAAATAGAACATATTCTACGCACACGTTGATGAATGAGGGCCCTGGTTTCCCACAGAAAGGGTCTCACCTTTTTAATTTCAGCTAATAGAGAATATTTCTAGCAATGATTTTTCAATAATTTCCTGTAGAGGTTGATATCAGTAGTACTGTGAGGATGTTTACTGTCGGTCAATTTTATTTGGCAGTATAGCACGTACATTTTTATAGTGCTTACGAGAAATAAAATAAATAGTGGAAGGTACAGTATATGAAGGTACACACAAGTATCAGCCCTAAATATTCTGTAATGTCCAATGGTTCTCACGTTTCTATGGCAACACACCCAAATAGAAATAGGCCCGTTGGGGCTAATTTGAGTTGAGTTGGATACAGACCCACATCTTTTGAAGAAAGTAAAAGTTTATTTTTGGACCGGTAATGGTTAGATTACATTATACAATAGTATTGTGTCAGAGTATTAAATAAAGTGGTGTCACACTTTATAGTATTAGTACTTAATCTACTCTCTGCAGTCTCCTCACACTGCACTGCCTCCCGGTTTTCAATGTCACAAAAATGCCAACAGGCATCTGCTACTGCCATCACCATCCATAATAGGTCAGTCTGAATGTTCGTTGGCATGTAGCACTGTAGCATGTAACACTATGTTAAAGAAACACGCCAACATTATGAGAAATGCGTTTACCATCCTCTCCAGAGTCGGACAAGAAGATGGATACCAATTTCCTCTCTGTGTTCAGTAGAAAGCTATCCAACTGCGAGCTAGCCTAGAGCCAGTATTGCTGATCTGTGCTTGCCTATAAACCAACATGGGTAAATGTTCATTTAGGTTTGGTGGAGCAACAAATTGGAATATGTTGCCTTTGCCGTTAAAGAGTACAAACAGCCAGCACCTTTTTAAGAAAAAGGTCAACCTGGCTCCTTGAAAATATTAAAGATTAAATAAAATTTGTAAATATTATGTACCAATGCTATTTGTTGTATGGTTTTATATGTCTGAGACCAAGGACCACAATGGAAATAAGTCCATGACTGTATTGTGCCTATCCTTGACGTTTTGCTTGAGATTGCATGTTATGTGTTTTTTAACTGAATATACATAGACATGTGAGTTTTATTATTTGTAAACACAATGTGTTTGAGCCAATCAGAAACACTCGCTGAATCACGTGACTGACGTGCCCCCTACCTGCATTGAGTTGCGGCGCTCTCCTGAGAAAAAGTCGTTTCAAGCGAAAACGGCTGGATGTCATTTTGCCAAATCATCTGCATGGCTGTAACTGTGAGTGAGTCTTTCACCTTTTACATTGTGTAGAAGATCGCTAGCATGGCTAACAAATGCAAATATATTGTTGTCTGCCCCATTGTTCTGACAAAGATCACACATTGATGTGCGCACACTGAGTCTGACATGGACGAGAAACCTGTCTATTAAAGGTCCACCTGTGGCCCCGCGTTACAGAGGGAAGAGTGCATGTGAGCCCCTTGACTGTAATCCTCATTGCCAGGTTGACTGTTTGGGCAACCAGAATCCAGAGAACAGGTTGCCTAAAGCCAAGGCTAGAGAAGCGGACTTGTGGCTGGAAGCAGTTCACCGGTTGGTTGAATCATCATCATCATCATCATTTTATTTATCCGTACATGGAATAAATGAATGAATGAATGAAAACGTTATTTAACAGATAGAATGGGTACAATACAGTACGACTCAATACACACAATTGTTAAGGGGATGCAGACCAGAGAAAGACGTTTGTCTTGTTTACATCAGGGTCCCCCATTTTCAATTCATAGTGACTGACATTTATGACATACCGGTACACAACATATATGACATGACATTTATGGCATAGGGACATACATGACATACAGGTATATTGTACTGTTACATGTGTGACATATGCAAATATACAGTACTGTGTTACCCATAGATCCATGGGTATTATCCCTGGCAGGGAAATGTGGGTGAGGGAAAGTGAATGACTAACGCCCTTGTGCCCTTGAGTACGTTTGAAAAATATATATATTTTATGTAAATAATGTATTAAAAATATTTTATAGGGATACAGAATTAACTTTTTTGTTTGTTTCTTTTACCTTTATTTAAACAACATGCATTCAAAGTTATAGTAAAAAATCCATCATCATAGAATGACCAAGCAAAAGATATACATAGAGTCATGATGTATGTAACAAAGGAAGAAATAAAATATACAAAATAATAATAATAATAATAATAATAATAATAATAATAATAATAATAATAATAATAATAATAATAATAATAATAATAATAATAATAATAAAGGGTGAAAAAATACATGACGCATACAAGAAGGTGGAATTCGTTTCTGGGCCTCAGAGAGGTTAGTACCGGCACCTGCACAGTTTTAAGGTGCAAAATGGAAAGGCTTTTTCAGTACAGCCTGGAGGTGGTGCAAAACATAGATTCTGTGATATAGGCCTATAGCATTTCTTTCTATTACTACCTTTACCTTATCTGAAAGGTTGAGTACGTCATACGGCATCAATCAGAAGAGAAGTCTATTGAAATTGAGATCGAAGCGGGAGAGATTGAACAAGGGGTTGGGGTCTTACTTCTTAATGCTGTTCCATTTTGCCCTAATCATTTGAGCACGGTGCAAAGAAACAGACATTGATTCGGTAATCAATACGTTACTTGAGCACTCTCCTATTAATTCAGCTCATTTTAGGAGATTAAGGTCCTGGTGGGCCTCAGATAACTGGCATTGCACTCCAGCCCCTCCACCGGCTGTATTAATAAATTGAAGTAGAAATCAATTACAAGCAAAGTAACAAAATGTCACGGTAAGTGGGGCCAGAGAAAAGGATTTTTTGAAGTGTGTGTGGGGTGGGGGGGTGGGGGGGGGGGGGGGGGGTGAGTGGGCTCTTGCATTCACCGAACAAGCCTCAGGTTCTGTCTGTCGAGGCATTAACCAGAATACAAATACATCCCCTTGTTAATCTTTCCGCGTTGAACATACGAGTCAATATTCCGCGATGCGTTGTAATTTTGCATGGTATGTTGAGGATTTGAGTGAAGCCAACTAAGGAGTAGGCATTATTTCTTCACGGGCCAATGAGAGCTCGCTCCAAAAAAGAATTGGTGCTCCCGGTTTGAGGGAGGATTAGCAGAATAATAAATTGCACATTATTCCTTACTCACCCATAAAGAAGTGTTCAAAGTTATTACTTTGCCCCCATTTCACCCTGTACAACGTTCATTGCGGCGCACGGCCCTGTGATAGACTGAGATGAGGGCTGGTACGGGGGGGGGGGTGCGGGCGCTGATACACTACAGGGACTGTACATTGGAGGTGGGGGGGGGGAGTGGTGGGTGGGGGACACTGTACACCTGTACAAGCAAAACTGTACATTGGAATATTGACAGAACCATACTTGGTCATTTACTGTACATTGGAGGGGGTTGGGTTGCGTGAATACTTTCCCCAAGGCGGTTGTCCTTCCGCGTTCGGTTTACGCGGCCTGATTGGCCACTGACGCTTCTCTCAGCGCCCAATCGCGTTAGCCCTACTATCGCCTAACTACTCGCTCAATACACTCGCTCAATATACTAAAACTAACTATCACTCAACTCACTATCACTCAACTCGCTACCGCCGTGCACAATATACGATCTAGTTTGACTTGACAATGTGTGTATGTTTTTTAAATAAATGCCCAGTCACGTGCTTTGTCGCCACCTGTCAGTCTGTTCTGTTATTAGCCTACACCAAGGTCCTTGATGGAAATAAGTTGATATAGACTTTATTCTGTCAACCTTGAGAATGTGCTATTGATGTAGACTAATCAAAGTATTTTTAAATGCTTTATGTCTAATAAACTAGACTAAATATAGCCTATAGAACAGATTTTTACAGCCTAACGTTAACAGATCCTGCGCCAAAATCGTCATACAACGTGTTTCAAGGTCATGCTAATTCTGCCATTCCACGGCGTACGACGTTATTGAGATCATATTTAATTTTTTCGCCCATTGGTATTCAGAATGCCCTCACGGAGCCTGGTCTGATGCAGTGGGAGCCTGCACAACTCTGCAACGCTTCAATACTGCCGCCTGGTGGATGATCGGCGAGTTACAACCGGAAATGGATCTCTTGTGATCTCGGTGCACCGGGCAAATGCGTCCGGCACTCACATATTTTTGCAGGACTCTAGACACACATTGATTTGGGCGTTTATTATGATTATACAAACCGGAAATGGATCTAGGAGATCATGTCAAATAAGTGGGATCTTTTTCCTCCAGTCTCACCGGCGAACGGTAAGAGGACGCTGACGTGTTTATTATTATTCATGCAAACTGCTCTGATCAATATATCACCCATACTACACGCTGACGTCATTTTCAGCGTGAGTGTTTATTATTATTCATGCAAACTGCTCTGATCAATATATCACCCATACTACATAAAGCATTTAACGACAATCACGGAATTATAAACGACCCCCCCCCCCCCCCGTTCATCCATGCATGATCAGTCATAACGTTTAGGATCATGTACAGTTGACATTTTTAATATAACTTGTATCGGCAACAAACGGCAGTTGATAATCTATATATGCGTTTATGCCTATAACTCACGTTCTAGGAATTACTGCAGAAAACGATAAAAACATATTTATATTCTAGACGGTATTTTCGTATGAATCTATGAATGAAAAAGTATAATGTTCCTACATCCTGAACGATAGATAATCGATGTTGAATGGGCCATAGTAATGTCAATTTAGCAATACAATTTAAAAAGTTATAGCCCTGCAAAGAAGGTGAACATCTCCATAGGCTTAGACTGGTGGCAGTGATCATACATTGATGGATAGAAGCGTGGCAGTTAATGTGTTAATATAGAGAGATGAAAACAATACGTTATTTATATATTGATGTGATGTCGATTGATATGAATAGCGCATTACGTTAATATAGAGAGATGAAAACAATACGAGGAAATGGGCTACGTTAATATAGAGATGTAGCAGGGTGGATTATCCCTGCTTGGTGGGAACGGTTGCTGGCAGTCACAAGGTAGCTGGACACAGTAGAGCTCCGTCTGACTGTACCCTCGTCTTTGGGCCTGGAGCGTCAACCTGGGGCCCGGTAGTGGGAGTGAATGGGGCCCGGGATTTACCAACCTGGTTTGGTACTCTGGTCTTCCTCGCCTCTCCGGGGCGGTCAGCAGTACTCCCCAACTCGCTCTCACTTCCCTGATTACCTCCGTTAACCCTCCCACACCTAGTGACTGATATGCATAAATAGATTTGTTCCTCCCGCAAGCAGTACCCTCCCTTGATGACCACTAGAAACCTTATAATGAAAAGGGAAGAGTTGGGTAGGAAGGGGTTAATTATATATATATACGTTACCCACACCAAAAGAGTTAATACTGGGCACAGGAATGGACACGCACACAGAACCCCATTTAAGTCTTTATATTAATTGTACTGTTCAGTTACAATGATTTAATAGGAGTGGTCGAATGGACTGAAGTCCCACTATAGCTCCGTGTGTAACTCAATACCTTGTAGACACGTATATTATACACCCACCTCTGGGTTAGTATCAGGGATAATATACTTCAATGTGTTTGACTCATCACCCACGTCTGGGTCAGTACCATGTATAATACCTCTATCAGGCTTTAATTATAGGGCACCAGGTCTGTAACCTCCCCACAGGGAAAGAGTTAATTAAATGGGAATTATTATTAAAGAACCAACACGTTATCACACTCAAAGGAAATAAAAAATGTGGGCCCACTGTACCAGAACAAAAGTCCTATGCTAATGCCGGCATGTAATGTTTATGGGGTACCCCTATGAACTGTAGTTAGCAACCATTAGCTTCGCCCGTAGGCCGCACCACACTGTGTACTGTGTAATAGATCCGGAGCATCGACGCTCGATTGTACTCAACCAAAATGGCGGCCTCGCCGTGCCACCACCGTCCAGGTAGCAAGATGGCGTCGAACGCTCTCGTCGCGGGCGCTAGCAAGCGGGGCTGAAGCAGAGGGGCAGTAGCTGGCTGAGAGCGTGTGCTGGGTGATGGCGACCTCTGCTGGACGGAAGAACTCCCGTGCTGGGCTGTCGACCGCCAGAGCAGACGTCGAAACGCCGGCGAAGGCTGGTTGTTGACAGCCGGCGTTGGGTTGACGCGCAGCCATACACTTGCCCTACCTTAAACTGAAGCTACTCTCTGGGTCCCAAACAGCCCACCTGCTACACGGTTATACTGTTGCGCAACGTGGTTGGCTACACCACCGGTCTTCTTCAGCGCCTCGCGCTCGGTGTACACTGGAGTCAATATAGCCGTTAGCAGCATGCTACTTATACCGCACACACTGCTACTATAACACGCTACCTATGGACGTTGGTCCTTGGGTCCAGTTTCTCTTACTCACGCACTATCACGGCTCACGGGTACTTCTAGAATAACCCGTCACTAGCAAGTATGTCTCGTCACCCGTCGCTCGCTCCGGCGGGGCTCTCTGGTGGTTCTTTAACGGGGCTATTCCAAAGCACCTCCCGTTGTAGCTGCGACCGTTCACGGCTACATCCCACGCCGAAGAGGTCTTCCGGTTCCCCTCACCTCCAGGTAATTTTCTCTTCCTCGTTCCTTGCTTCTCTCCACTCTCCGCCTGCCACCCCCTGCTGGCACCGCCACCTAGCCCCACAGGAAGAGAACTGGGTGGATCGAATATGAATCCGCTTCTGTTTATAATCCATATTCCAGCCGGTGAAAGGAGGAGAAACTCGCGTCATTAGTAGTCCGGGCGAGATATCAAAAGTAACACTGTTTATCACACTTTATACACACACAGGGGAAGTAACAGTTAGTCAGCACTTCTGAATACTTAGCAGAATATTCAGGATGCTACAGAGAGATGAAAACAATACAGAAAGACTCAGAAGAAGCTTCTATCCCCAGGCCATCAGGCTGCTCAACGAACAATAAACACTATGCAACAACCATCAAATGCACACAGCACACACACCCACACGCACACAGTCACTTTAAACAAACAACACACGGCAGCACCCACTCTCCACACTTTAGATCACCTAAACACACTTTATATTTATTGGTAAAGGATTTGCACTACAACTCGTACACCTTACTGTAAATTGTACCTAAATTGTACCTCATCCCATTTCTGCTTTGCACTATATAGTATTGTATATTAGTACATTGCATAGTATATTGTATATTGTATGGTAACTCAGTTACTTCTATTCTGCATCGAACATTGTACATATGTCTATACTGAACACTGTGACCTCTATTTTTACTTCTATTTTACATGCTATAATATTTTATTTCATACTTATCTTGTCTAGCACAGTCTCTGGAGCGTAACAGTAAGAAGCATTTTGTATAAAAGTATTCTGTACTTCTGTATGACAACTATTAAAGAAACTTGAAACTTGAATACGAGGAAATGGGCGAGGACTATTGATGTGAGAGATGAAAACAATACGTTATTCATATATTGATGTGATGTCGATTGATATGAATAGCGTGTTACGTTAATATAGAGAGATGAAAACAATACAAGGAAATGGGCTACGTTAACCGATTCTCCGCCAAAATCGCTGTTCAGCGTTATTGCCCGCCATGCATTGTCTGCCAATATCGCTGTACAGCGTGTTTCAAGTTCATATTTCATATTTTCATCATGGAATTCATATTTCACCCACAGAGCCTTGTCATATGCTGCGGGAGCCATCACAACTCTGCAACGCTTCAATACTGCCACCTGGTGGCTGATCGGCGAGTTGCAACCGGAAGTCGATCTCTTGGGTTCCCGGTGCGTCTCACTATTCCGTCCGGGCACTCGTTTATCATCCCTGGACTCAAGACACACACCGTGGATATCGATCCGTTGCCATAACTCAATAATCCACATGATTTGGGCATATAATAGTATTATACAAACCGGAACTGGATCGCATCGATCCACATCACATAACTGGGATATGTTTGCTCCACTCTCATCGCCCATCGCTACGAGGAAGCTGCCGTGAGTTTCAGCGTTTTTCTTTATCATTTTCGATACAAACTGCTCTGATCTATATATCACCCATACTACATAAATCATTTAACGTCGGTCACGGAATTATAAACGACCCCCCCCCCTCCGTTCACCCGCGGATGATCAGTCATAACGCTTAGGACCATGTACAGTTGAAATTTTTTATATAACGTTGATCGGTATCAAACGGCATTTGATAATCTAATATATGCATTTATGTCTATATCTCACGTTCTAGGAAATACTGCAGAAAACGATAAAAACATATTTATACTCTAGACGGTATTTTCGTATGAATGTGTGAATGAAAAAGTAAAACGTTCCTACATCCTGAACGATAGCTAATCGATGTTGAATGGGCCATAGTAATGTCAATTTAGCAATACAATTTAAAAAGTTATAGCCCTGCAAAGAAGGTGAACATCTCCATAGACTTATAGTACTGGCAGAGAATGGTTTAGGATGATCAAAGTGGTGGCAGAGAATGGGTTAATATAGAGAGATGAAAACAATACGAGGAAATGGGCGAGGACTATTGATGTGAGAGATGAAAACAATACGTTATTTATATATTGATGTGATGTCGATTGATATGAATAGCGCGTTACGTTAATATAGAGAGATGAAAACAATACGAGGAAATGGGCTACGTTAATATAGAGAGATTAAAACAATACGAGGAAATGGGCAAGGACTTGGGCTGTGGAACTGAAAGCTAGGCGCAACACGATAATATAGAGAGATGAAAACAATACGAGGACATGGGCGAGGACTTGGGCTGTGGAACTGAAAGCTATATAGAGAGATGAAAACAATACGAGGAAATGGGCGAGGACTTGGGCGCGTGATTACCAAAGGTAGCCGCATTTCTGGCAGACGTTTCTGGTCATGTGACATGTGCGCCCAATAGCGTGACGAGCTGTGTCTTTGCCCATTTCCACGTCAAACAGCCTGCAAACTACCTGGCGTTCTATTGCCATGCTCTAAGACAAACTCTAACCTTAACCAACTTCGAAGAGTGCCTAAGCTTAACCAGTGTATAAACTGGCGTCGGCCAATCAGAGAGCGTCTGCCAGAAATGCGGCTACCTTTGGTAATCACGCAACTTGGGCTGTGGAACTGAAAGCTAGGCGCAACACGATTGGGCGCTGAGAGAAGCGTCAGTGGCCAATCAGGCCGCGCAAACCGAACGCGGATGGACAACCGCCTTGGGGAAAGTATTCACCCGGTTGCGTGTATCGCTTCCGCAATGGAATTCGGTTTCCGGGTTCCTCTGATTGGCCGCGACCCCCACGTGACCCGCCCCCCTATCCACCGCTCTGCCGCTGCCGTGTGCGGCAGAGCGAGCGGCCGCCGACTCGCTCGCTTCCCCAATTTATACGCATGGAAGTATTGACTGAATGAATGAATTAATGAATGAATGAATGAATGAAAACTTTATTTAACAGATTGCAGAATGGGTACAATACAGTACGGCTCAATACACACAATTGTTAAGGGGATGCAGACCTGAGAAAGACGTTTGTCTTGTTTACATCAGAGTCCCCCATTTTCAATTCATATAGAACGACTATGCCGTAACAAATCATTAAAAAATATATACCGTTAACTGGAATATGTTGTGCCTTTACACATATGTTGGATTATGTAATTGGTTTGTCATGACAAACAAATAAAAAAATCGCACTGTGTGTTGATGTTGTAGCCATCTCCTCCGCGGCAGGAATACTAAGCTCCAGGAGAGAGGGGAGAGGCTGAAAACCCGCAGTTCTTGCCCACCTGATGGGAGCCGAATCCCTGCATCCGATTTGTCTGATGAATACCCCCAAACATGGAGGTCCCGAATGCATGGAAGTATTGATTGCGCCGTAACAAATCATTAAAAAAAGATACCGTTAACTGGAATATGTTGTGCCTTTACACATATGTTGGATTATGTAATTGGTTTGTCATGACAAACAAATAAAATATTGCGTCGTTCTATATGAATTGAAAATGGGGGACCCTGATGTAAACAAGACAAACGTCTTTCTCAGGTCTCAAGTTCAAGTTTCTTTAATAGTTGTCATACAGAAGTACAGAATACTTTTGTACAAAATGCTTCTTACTGTTGCGCTCCAGAGACTGTGCAAGACAAGATAAGTATGAAATAAAAACATAGTAAAATTAGAAGTAAAAAAAAGAGGTCACAGTGTTCAGTTTAGACATATGTACAATGTTCGATGCAGAATAGACGTAGTTACCATACAATATACAATACTGTGCAGTGTACTAATATACAATACTATATAGTGCAAGGCAGAAATGGAGAAATGGGACGAGGTGCAATTTAGGTACAATTCACAGTAGGTGTACGAGTTGTAGTGCAAATCCTTTATCAATAAATATAAAGTGTAAGTGTGTTTGTGTGATCTAAAGTGTGGAGAGTGGGTGCTGCAGTGTGTTGTTTGTTTGAGTGAGTGTGTGCGTGTGGGTGTGCGTGCTGTGTGCATTTGATGGTTGTTGCCTAGTGATTATTGTTCGTTTAGCGATTATTGTTCGTTTAGCAGCCTGATGGCCTGGGGATAGAAGCTTCTTCTGAGTCTTTCTGTGCTCGCCTTAAGACTCCGGTATCGCTTGCCTGACCGCAGCAGTTCAAAGAGGCAGTTGTTCGGGTGGCTCGAGTCCTTAATAATTCTCTTAGCCTTCCCCTTGCACCGCTTGTTGTAAATGTTCTGGAGGGTGGGAAGCCCCCCTCCAATTGTGCGTTCGGCTGAACGTGTCACTCTTTGTAGTCTGCTACGGTCTTGTGCAGTGCTATTCCCAAACCAGGAGGTGATGTTGCCGGTCAGGATGCTCTCTATTGTACATGAGTAGAAGTTCCTAAGGATCTTCTGACTGACTTGGAACTTCCTTAGGCGCCTGAGGAAGTAGAGGCGTTGTCGTGCCTTCTTCACAACTGTTACGACCCTGGCTCAAGGCCCGCAACCTATGTGCAAAACCGACACCAAAACCTGTGTATTAACTCAAGTGCTACTATATTAAGGAATTACTAGTGTAAGCTAAAAGGATAAGGACTGGAAGAACGTGACAATCTATCTGGTAACCCACACTCTTCTAAACACAGACCCTGCATGTGTGTGTGCCTGGCTGGTTTTAAACCTCCCAGCAGGTAACCAATCAGCACTAATTAACTAAGTGGCAGCCCTCACCTACATGCCCCGTGACACAGAGTGATCAGGCCTCTAGTACATAACACCTCCCCCACCAAACTGGTTGCCCAAGAGGCAACCACTACACAACAACTCATAGACAAAACAAAAAAACAACTGTGACCCCTTAGTTGTCAGGGCCACTACCACAACAGTGATAACGGGTACCACAAACACCGGTACTATGATCGTGAGAGGGCGTCTGCTAGCACGTTGTCCCTCCCACGAATGTGACGAATATCCAAGTTATACGCCTGGAGGAACAAACTCCATCGCATCAAACGATGGTTCGAGTTCACCATGCTGCGAAGAAAAACCAAAGGGTTATGGTCTGTATACACAACAAGGGGTAAACTGGAGGATCCAACGTAAACATCAAAATGGTTCAAGGCAAGAACCAAAGCGAGCGCCTCCTTCTCTATAGTAGAGTAGTGCAGTTGATGCCTGTCAAACTTTTTAGAAAAGTAGCACACTGGGTGCTCCACCTCTAATGCATCCTCTTGCAGGAGGACGGCTCCAGCACCGAGGTCACTAGCATCCACTGCCAACTTGAATGGCAGTTGAAAATCGGGAGCTGACAGAACGGGAGCGCTAATCAGAATACCCTTGATGCTCTCAAAAGACTGTTGACAAGTCTCAGTCCACACGAAAGGTACCTTAGGACTGAGCAGATTGGTCAAAGGGGCAACAACAGAAGCAAAGTTCCTACAGAAACTCCTATAGTACCCTGCCATACCTAGGAAGCGCTTTAACTCCCGCCTGGTGATGGGAGCAGGGAAGCCCACTATAGCCTCCACCTTAGCTGTAATGGGGCACACATGCCCACGTCCAACCACCTTACCCAGGTAGGTAACCGTGGCCTGTCCAAATTCACATTTCGCAAGGTTAACTGTCAAGTTAGCATCACCCAACCGCTTGAACACTTCCGCCAGATGCTCCACATGTTGTGACCAAGAGGAACTGTGGATAACCAGGTCATCCAGATATGCCTCACAGAACGCTACTCCGGCCAGGACCTTGTTCACTAGCCGCTGAAACGTCGCTGGGGCATTTCGCATGCCAAAGGCCATCACTGTATACTGGCAGAAACTCTCTGGTGTGACAAAAGCGGATATCTCACGTGCCCGCGGAGTAAGCGGAACCTGCCAGTATCCCTTCAGCAAATCCAATTTACTTACAAAGGCTGCTGAACCCACCCGATCGATACAGTCGTCCATCCGAGGAAGAGGGTACGAGTCCGGCTTGGTTACTGCATTAACTTTACGGAAGTCAGTACAGAACCGATGAGTGCAGTCTGGCTTATCAACAAGCAGGCAGGGGGAGCTCCACGCACTAGAGCTGGGCTCCGCAATGCCATGTCTCACCATATAGTCTACTTCCTTACTCAAGATCCGTCGTTTTTCCGGATTCACCCTGTAGGCATGTTGCTTAATTGGCCCTGCACTACCAACATCAATGTCGTGCTCGAGTACATTAGTACGACTAGGGACATCAGAAAACAAACGTGTATGCTGTCTAAGTAGGCGCACCACATCCGCACGCTCAGGAAGTGGCAAGTACGACAGGTGTGAGTCCAAGTCACCTAGTATCTGGGTGTTTGGCAACCTGCCCTGAGAAATCTCCTTCGACACAGAACAGTCGGCCACAATAGGAGATGCAGAAACTGTCAGAATAGCCACAGGCTTGACCCCTGACTGGTCCATCTGAGCCCTATCATTGTACGCCTTCAACATATTGACGTGACATAATCTACTCTTGCGCCTGCGGTCGGGAGTTTTAATCAAGTAGTCGACCTCACCAACTTTGCGCTCAATGGAGTATGGCCCACTGTATTTAGCCTGTAATGCAGACCCAAGAATAGGCGAGAGAACCAACACCTTGTCTCCCGGTGAGAACACCCTATGTCGGGCCCGCCTATCATACCACACCTTCATTTTTCCTTGGGCTACCTTTAGGTTCTCTTTCGCTAGTTCACATGCTCTACTAAGCTTAAGCCTGAAGTCACACACATAGTCCAACAAATTAGTAGAGGAAGGAGTCTGGTCAGCCAACCACTTTTCCTTCAGCAGTTTCAAAGGACCCCTCACTGTGTGGCCGAACACCAGCTCAGCCGGGCTGAATCCAAGAGACTCCTGGGTTACCTCCCTAGCAGCAAACAGAAGCAAAGGAATTCCATCATCCCAGTCTTTGTCGAACTCCGTACAATATGCCCGCAGCATTGTTTTGATAGTCTGGTGAAATCTCTCCAGCGCCCCCTGGGACTCTGGATGATAGGCAGAGGAAGGGCAATGCTGGATAGACAACTGCTGGAGGACCTGAGCAAAGAGACGGGACATGAAGTTAGACCCTTGATCTGATTGAATGACCTTTGGTAGACCAAACGTCGAAAAAAACCTAACCAGAGCTTTGGATATAGCTGGGGCTGTGATCTTGCGTAAAGGAATGGCTTCAGGAAAACGGGTCGCTGCACACATAATAGTCAAAAGGTACTGGTTCCCTGTCTTAGTTCGAGGGAGGGGACCAACACAGTCAATGAGGATCCGCTCAAAAGGTTCCCCAACGGCAGGGATAGGCTGCAGAGGAGCCTGAGGGATCTTCTGGTTTGGTTTACCAACCACCTGACACACATGGCACGAGCGACAATATTGTGCCACATCTGACTTCAAACCAGGCCAACAAAAATGTCTCAGCACACGGTCATAAGTCTTCCTGACCCCCATGTGACCAGCAAGATCATGATCATGTGCTAGATGCAGTATATCAGGACGATACACGGCTGGAACAACAATCTGAAACACACTGCCCCAGTCATCCAGACTGGACAGGTTAGGTGGTGTCCACTTTCTCATGAGCACGTCATTGCTAACAAAGTATCCTTGAGACGTATCTACCATTGCATCCTCTAAAACCGCCTCTTCAAAGAGGGACGACAAGGAGACATCGGACAACGGTATCACCTTACCAAAACCCTCATCAGGGCCACTTTTCAACTCAACAAAGAACGTGTCACTAAGTGTCATATCACCATCTAAGTTAACAACCTCATGGGTGTCACATTTGACCTTTGACATTGCGCGTGTTACCGCACACACAGGAAACACTCCTGGATGCTTCTGTGCGAGCTCATCAGGAACCTCAGAAACTACAGGGACGGGAACTACAACTGGAGTAGCCAGCACTTTGCCACCGGCCAAATCGTTCCCTAGAATGAAGGACACCCCCTTTATGGGAATGTGAGAACACACTCCTACGACAACATTGCCTGATACTAAGGGAGAGTTTAGCGAGACCTCATGCAAAGGAGTATTCACAAAGCCTCCTCCAAAGCCCTGAACAATGGCACCGGAATGCAATGAAGAATCTTCCGAAAATGGCAAAATCCCATCCAGAATGAGAGACTGGAAAGCTCCTGTATCTCTCCATATTGTAATAGCCTGCCTTGATCCTAATGCACCAACCAGTGAAACAAATCCATCCATCATAAATGTTGAGGAGCCCTCTAGCTCCCTGTCTGCACCTTTGATACTTCGCACCCCACCCTCTAATGTCGGCATAGGTGTCCTGTCCATGATTTCTACCAGAGCCACCGTTTTTACATTTTTCTGCTTAAGCACAGGGCATCCAGCAACGATATGACCAGGCTCCTTACAGTAAAAACAGATAACCCCCTCTGGGAATGCACTAGCAGAGCCACCTTGCCTAGGAGTCGAAGTAAACCGACCAGCAGACACGGGTGCCGGGAACCGGCTCCCCTGAGAAGGACGCCTACTACCCCTGGACTCCACACGGCCCTCCTCTACAAAGACAGATTTGTGTGTTAACACAAACTCATCAGCCAAGACAGCAGCGTCGGCTATCTTCGATACCTTATGCTCATTTAGATGTGTGGACACGTTATCAGGAACACACCTTTTAAATTCCTCTAGGAGAACCAACTGTCTGAGCTGCTCCCTTGACTCTGCTTTCTGCGAGGTGCACCACCGGTCAAACAGGTTCTCCTTCTCTTTTCCAAATTCAACATAAGACTGCCCCTCCTGCCTACGATAACCTCTAAAACGCTGACGATAGGCCTCAGGGACCAACTCATAAGCCCTCAATATGGAAGCTTTAACAAGTTCATAATCAGCGCTTTGTTCAAGGGACAGAGCAGTGTAGGCTTCTTGTGCCCTACCAACCAAAACACATTGCAGCAGCAGTGTCCAGGCGGTATCAGGCCACTTCAATGTGGTTGCCACCCGTTCAAAAAGGGGGAAATATCTTTCCACGTCTTTCTCAAAAAACGGAGGCACCATCCTAATATTCCTGCCTACATCAAAACCGGAACGTGACTCTGGATGCAGAACACCCGCCTGTAAGGCAGCATGCTTATACTCAAGCTCCTTCTGCGCACGCTCGTGCTCCAGCAACATTTGTCTCTCCTTAAGCTCCCGCTCCTCTTTCCTCTCTTTAAGCTCACGCTCCTCTCTCCTCTCTCTCTCCTTAAGCTCACGCTCATGCTCACGCTCCTCTCTCCTCTCCTTAAGCTCACGCTCCTCTCTCCTCTCCTCACGCTCTTGGTGTAGCTGCCTCTCCTTAAACTCCAACTCTCTAACCCTCCATTCACCCTCTGCACCAGGTAAAAGCGGAGACGCGTCAGACGAAGGAGGCTGCTCCACCCTCTCCTCAAGCACCTGCCCTCTAATGAGCAACACCCTTAAAGCACTCAAGGCAGATGGCTTCAACCGTTTCTCACTGGGAGAAAGCTCCACCTTGTAGTGTACAGCAAGCTCCAGAAGCTGTTCTTTGGAAAACCTCTCCAACAAGTCATGCGAAGGGAGATCAACAAAATCCCTAACGGAAGCCATCTTTCCTACACCAGCGCCACCACCCGTTCACCATAGAGTCACCAAAGAAACACCAAAGAACCACCGAAGAACGACTAAAGAACCACGACGAACCACTGAAGAACCATACTGAATGCCAAAGCCACTAATAACAACCATAAAGGGACGCTGTGGCAATGTGTGCTACGGAGCGCACATTTCAAGGACGTAAAAAAAAAACAAAAAAAAACCACACCCACCCTAAATAGACGTGACATACACTCAGGGTGTTAGGTGCTACCAGGTATGCTCAACAAACAAACAAACAAAACAAAATAAATCCAACAAACAATTCCAAACAGGTGCGCCTTCTAACCTGATGTGACCACATATGCTTCTACGTCTAAACTGCAGGAAAAAAAAACCCGGCCTACCACATGTCTACCCTAAGAAACACTAATTCAAGCCCTACCACACTACCTGTGTTTCCTGGCCGCCCTAACCTACCTACCCTTAAACTAATGCCCTGTAGACCTAACTTTCTTCAACCACACCTGCTACCAGTCAAAGATCATATACAATCATTTCATTGACCGCCCCAGGAGTACGTGGTGCACCGGACGCTAACCCACAACCAGAAAATAATGTCCCTATCTACATGTGGTGCCTACTAAACTATATATTTTAACAGCATAAGTAGTCACATCAAATTACAAACAAATACGGCATACTCACCTGTTTGATGAAATGGCTCAGCCCCCACGTTACACCAAATGTAACGAACACCACCCAAACCATAATATGATGACACCCCGTGCAACACAAAAAAAAAAAAACACCAAACAAAGTTCTAGGGGTAAAAGATCCCGGATGAGCGCCCAATTGTTACGACCCTGGCTCAAGGCCCGCAACCTATGTGCAAAACCGACACCAAAACCTGTGTATTAACTCAAGTGCTACTATATTAAGGAATTACTAGTGTAAGCTAAAAGGATAAGGACTGGAAGAACGTGACAATCTATCTGGTAACCCACACTCTTCTAAACACAGACCCTGCATGTGTGTGTGCCTGGCTGGTTTTAAACCTCCCAGCAGGTAACCAATCAGCACTAATTAACTAAGTGGCAGCCCTCACCTACATGCCCCGTGACACAGAGTGATCAGGCCTCTAGTACATAACAACAACACTGTCAATGTGTGTGGTCCATGTCAAGTCCTCGGATATGTGGGCTCCGAGGTACTTGAAATCTGCATCCCCTTAACAATTGTGTGTATTGAGCCGTACTGTATTGTACCCATTCTGCAATCTGTTAAATAAAGTTTTCATTCATTCATTCATTCAGTTAATACTTCCATGCGTAATTGGGGAAGCGAGCGAGTCGGCGGCCGCTCGCTCTGCCGCATGCGGCAGAGCGGTGGATAGGGGGGCGGGTCACGTGGGGGTCGCGGCCAATCAGAGGAACCCGGAAACCGAATTCCGTTGCGGAAGCGATACACGCCACCCGGTTGGCGTAGGACATTTACGGGGGCCAGTTTTGAATTGCAGTCTCTGAGAGTGGTTTTTGAAAGTGGGTAGTTATTCACCTTCCTTTACAGCTTTTGGTAGGGCGTTCCACATTGATGTGGCATAATTGCGATTATACAACGGCATGCAAATTTCTCGATTCTGATTGGCTGAAACAGTCAACTTACACGTGGGTATTTTTCATAACCCAACGCTCTTGGTCCCAGAACCCGCCCACAACCGCCTTACTATCAATGCGCCGTTCGTGGTTTTAGGGATGAAAGCAAGATGGCGGACAAGCCGGACAGGAAACATTACGAAAGGATAATGGTGATAGGGTCATAAAGACTAAATGAAAAACTATTCTGTCACGGCGAATGTCTTAGTTGCTTAAACAATGTTCGATGATGTAATTGATGGGTCATGAGTTATTGTGGAACAAAATAAAAATCGCGTGAATTGATTGATTGATTGATTAATTGCAAATTTTATTTTTATTTTTATTTTTACCTACTTTCTATAGAAGCAGCCTTGTTTCCAATTGGTTAAGTTTGGGCCCTCTTTCGAAGTTGGTTAAGGTTAGAGTTTGTCTTTAGAGCAGTGCGATAGACCACCAGCCCTGATTCCAAACTCTAACCTTAACCAACTTCGAAAGAGGGCCTAAACTTAACCAGTTGGAAACAAGGCGGTCAGTAATAAAATTAGCAATCAATCAATCAATTCAATAACCCACGCTCACTTAAAACAGCGCACCTCCTAGCTGCTTCTATAGAAAGTAGGTTTAAAAAAATAAAAAAAAACTCATAGGGCGAAGATTTTTTTTTTAAATTTTTTTTACCTACTTTCTATAGAAGCATCTAAGAATGAAGTTCTATAGAAAGTAGGTTAAAAACTAAAGAAAAGTTGGATGTGTTAGTTTGCTGGATGTCTAGTTGAAAGACAGTTGGATGTCTTAGTTTGTTGGATGTCTTAGTTGAGAGACAGTTGGATGTCTTAGTTTGTTGGATGTCTAGGTGAAAGACAGTTGGATGTCTTAGTTTGTTGGATGCCTAGTTGAAAGACAGTTGGATGTCTTAGTTTGTTGGATGTCTTAGTTGAGAGACAGTTGGATGTGTTAGTTTGTTGGATGTCCTACTGAGAACAGTTGGATGCACTTCCGAGCTGCTTCCACATGGAGGCAACTTCTCTTTTTTTTGGGAACTACTTTTTCTGGCGGATGGTTTTTTCAATAAATCTTCATTGAATGTGTTTATTGTATAGCAATAAGGTTGGATGAATGTGCCAGTTGTATAAAAGCCATTACACCACGCGCAGTCGGCTGCGCCTCGGGCCTAACGACCACCCCTAGGCATGGTCTAATTGTCACAACCCACTCCTGCGCGTGATGTAATGCTTAAAACGTGTTTAGTCCCTTGTTTGAGCCGAATCTGGGTTTAACATGATTTGTGGAGCTGCCATACTGCTACTACTTTGATTTATTGAAAACTTTATTAACAGATTGCAGAATGGGTACAATACAGTACAGCTCAATACAAGCAACTGCAAAGAGGATGAAGACCAGAAAAAGACTTTCGTCTTGTTTACATAAGGGTCCTCTATTTTCAATTCATCAATAATTGTACTACTGCTGCTGCTACTACTACTACTACTACTACTACTACTACTACTACTACTACTACTACTACTACTACTACTACTACTACTACAACACAGCTCATTTATCTGTGCCTGTTGTTGCACAAACACACTCGGAACTGCTGGGGCTCCGATACCAACGCGCCCCCCTTGGATGGGGGGGGGGGGCTTGGATAAATTAGATCAGTCACGCTGACGGAGCACGAGCCACGGAGGAGCCCTGGGAGAGTCACAAATACCTACACACACACACACACACACACACACACACACACACACACCTACACACACACACACACACACACGGGAGGCACTTCAGAGAGAACTGAGAACAAGACAAAACTGCAGCACATTAATATGATAAAAATCCCCCAAAAGCCTGCCAAGAGTGCACATAAGTAACTGCTGTTGTTTCTGTGTGTGGAATAGAGTAACATTCAGGAATCGTGTCATCTCATATTTGTGTGTTTGTGCTGGTTTTGTGTGTTTGCATGGGAATGTGTGTGTGTGTGTGCATGTGAGAGACAGAGAGAGGTAATACAATATATGCATGCAGTGTGAGTGCGTGCGTACACGGCACACATACCAGTATGTGTGTACAGTATGTGTGTGTGTGTGTGCGTACACAGCATGCATACCAGTATGTGTGTGTGTGTGTATGGCAGTGCCAAGGGGTTTGGTTCAACAAACTGCTGCATGTAGATAGATGGTGAGTTGCATTTAAATGCGCTGTAGAGATTCTTGTCTGCCACCTCAAGTCTTTCAAGCAAAACCCTGTTGGTCCACCTCCAATCTCTCTGCTGCTGAATTAACTATAATATATATATATACAGTACATCAATGCTTTGTATAATACTGCTTTAATTGTGTGTGTATAAAATGAACATTCCCATGGTGAGCAATGTTAAGCTTTCCCCTGAGATCAGGAATGATGACAGTGTTATGTATGTAGCAGCCTTGTATGAGGGAGGAATTTTGAATAGTCTCCGTCTACAGTATGTCTTGTTATTGAAAGGTGGTCTCCACACTACACTGTTTGCACGGATAAAATATGCAACACCTATTCATCACAATCCACAGTACAATACACATGTTCGCTAGGGATGGGTACCGAATTCGGTACTTTTGAGGTACCGAACCGAAACACGTCGGTACTACCGAGTATCGAATCAAGTGAGAAACCGAAAAAAAAATAAAAAAAAAATAGATTTTTTTTTTTTATTAATTTTATTTTTTTACTTTTTTCTTTTTTTTTTACTTTTTTCTTTTCATGTCAACGTTCACACGCACAATATATGCTTACCTAGGATTTGACTTGATTCAACAACAAAGCAGTCGGAGCAATGACAAGCCGAAAACTGTCGAAATTGTAGTTATTTGAAGTTTGGATTTTTTTTTACGACTGAGGTAGGTAAATTAAATTTCAACAGTTTTGCTCCGACTGCTTTGTTGTTGAATCAAGTCAAATCCTAGGTAAGCATATATTGTGCGTGTGAACGTTGACATGAAAAGAAAAAAGTAAAAAAAAAAAAAAAATTATTATTATTTTTTTTTTAAAGTACCGAAAAAAGGTACCGGTATCGGTTCAAATGTGAAAGGTACCCATCCCTAATGTTCGCATTGCACCTGCACAAAGGGGACCCGTGCAAAATTGACATTCCACTGTCTGCCCTTGTGGAGTAAAGAGCAGGTGAAGTGGTTTTCTTCAGCGCGGGCAGAGAAAGACTCTGGGAATATATACTGTAGGGAGAAAACAATCGCATTACTTTGACCGTATTGATCAGTTGCCATGGAGAAGACTCATGAGGATGGAATGCTTTTCCTGCGTCCTATTCCCCATATTCCTCTCCTCCAGTCGTGCCAACTAGCACCTTAATATCCCCTGTGTTCCATCCCTGCTCGCTCACTGTCAGACCCTGATGGAGCTCGAAGGAATAGAGAGAGCTTCTCACAGTGTATCCTGGGTAATCTCTAGCGATAAGCTACACCCGTATAAATAAGAATAATGTGTTCATTATTCTATACCTATGGCTACACCAAGATGGCCACCATAACATTTGGAAATTAGCTTTCATTTCATGCGCGGTCTGTGCTGAGACTCAGAACGTTGGGATGTTCATCACAACCGCCGCTGGGATATTCGGTCAATGAATGCCTTGGGAATGGGATTGTCTCTTTTTGACCTAGCTGCAAGGCCGTAACTCATCATAATTTTCACCTGAATCTTGTTTATTAACCTATCCCCGCGGCCACCTAGAGATACAAAATAAATGTACAAACGTCCTTCCGGGCTATGGGATCTATCTAGACACTGCCATTCGATTTCTGTGTCAGACCCTCTCCAGGATATGGTGCCCTTCATACCTCCTTGACTGAAACTCCATTCCCTGCCCTTGTCTTGTCATCCTAGGGGTCTAATGCAGTTAGACATTGGCTGGTGACAAGTCACATGGGCCGTTTAAAAGGTGAATGAATTTCGGCTTGTGCTTCATCCTATTTGACCGTGAGTTATGGTGCCTTATCATTGAATTGGTAAGAATGTATCCTGCCCCAGGCACGTTGCAAAAAATATATAAAAAAATATATCATCTTTTTTTTCTTTTTTCTTTTTTATGACAGTATTTATATATTTGTATATTATATACTGTAACTGTATAATTGTAACACTGTATATTATAAGTTTATCCTGCTCAAAGCACTTCACCATTTTAATATTGTGTGTATTGAGCCGTACTGTATTGTAGCCATTCTCCAATCTGTTAAATAAAGTTTTCATTCATTCATTACACTACTGTACATACACAATCATACGTGTAAAACCGACAAGATTGCAGCAGAGTAGATTTTCGAGTGATGACAGACTGTCACAGACTGATTGAATGACAGGTGAAACAACTAATTGTATTCACCTCCCGTCTCCCGCCATTCCCACATGCCACGAACCACTGAGCTACTGTGATTTTAGCTAGTAGTCAGACTTTGCTACAGTAGCACAGAATGTCTCACTCGCAGAAAAGAACTGGGGAAATCATTCAGGCCAGGAAATATAGTGCAAAATATAGCCCCAGTCAGGCCACTTTTTAAGCAGGGGGTCTGGGGGTCCCCCACCAGGAATTTTTTTGTTACAAAGACTTCATTTCCTGCATTCTGGTGCAGGCATTTTTTTTATTTGTACCCTTTAAATGCCAGTGTTTGTGATGGCATCACAAATTATTGTTAAAAAAACAGGCTAGCATATGTATGATTAGCAACAACACAGATTTTTATGGATTTTCAGTTTTTTTGTAATTGATAAATACAATATTTTATTCAACTTCAGCCCTGATCATAACACCACATATTAATTTTATAATTCTAACCCTTTAAATGCCAGTGTGTGTGATGGCATATTGCAATATATCAAATGCAAAGTAGATTTTTCTGGGGGGGGATTATTACAGGCTAGCATGTGTCAATGATTAGCAGTTTTTTGTAAGGGTCCCGCCTCCACCAATCACATGCCCTTTGTGTGTGTGTGAGAGCAAGAGAGAGAGAGAGAGAGAGATAGTTCTCCAACTTGTGTGAGTTGCAGTGATCTCCTGGTTGTTCCCCACCTAGGTTATTTAACTATTGCGCTGGTGCAACTAGAAACACTGGCCTGGCCGCGTCTATACTTTCCGCAACGGAGCTCGGTTTCCGGGTTCCTCTGATTGGCCGCGACCCCCACGTGACCCGCGCTAGCACGCCCCCTTATCCACGCCTGCCGCCCTCGCTCTCAGAGCGGCAGAGGTCGCTGCCTTCCTCAATTTATACGCATGGAAGTATTGACTACGCCGTAACGAATCATTAAAAAAATATACCGTTAACTGGAATATGTTGTGCCTTTACACATATGGCACAATATGGTTTGTCATGACAAACCAATAAAATATCGCCTCGCCGGCTTGCTCCAGCGACCAGAGCTCAGGCAGCATATTCTCGCCGCTGGCTGAGCTCTGGTGTCCGCTGGAGCAAGCCAGAGACAGCCGGCGATGCGATATTTTATTTGTTTGTCATGACAAACCAATTACATAATCCAACATATGTGTAAAGGCACAACATATTCCAGTTAACGGTATCTTTTTTTAATGATTCGTTACGGCGTAGTCAATACTTCCATGCGTATAAATTGAGGAAGGCAGGGACCTCTGCCACTCTGGTGCGCGCTGCAACACAACACACAGCAGAGCGGCAGCGGTGGATAAGGGGGCGTGCTAGCGCGGGTCACGTGGGGGTTGCGGCCAATCAGAGGAACCCGGAATCCGAGCTCTGTTGCGGAAAGTATAGATGCGGCCTGGCCTGTTCAGTGGCCTGACTGCAAAAAAAGAAGATTTGGACATTTTTTTATTTAAATCTTTTTTATCATCTGGCGACCCCCCCGCGGCGGCTCAAAGGCTGCACCCCCTACCGATTTAAAGTTCCAATGTGCCTGTCCTGCCCCGACATTAAAGCATTAGGGTACAGGATGAAACAGCTTGCCTACAAAGATACTATTATGGTGTTGTAGGCTACCGCTCGCCGCAACAACGTCCCAGCTTGCTGTAGTGCATATCTGGGCCGCAGATAATATCATACAATTTCCCTATGCATTTACTTTGTCTGGTAATAAACACAACATGGGAAAAAATATTTGTACCCCTTATATATATATAATATTTAGTGCTGTCAATAGATTAAAACATTTTTACTAATTAATCTCACAATTTCTGTAATTAATCTAGATTAATCTAGATTAAAAATAGCATTTTTCTACTTAACACCGAAGATTGTAACAGATATTTACTTGAGTAAAATCATGGAATTAATGTAAAATCAACACAAAGAAAGTATATTTAGATTCAAATACTATTTTAATAGCTTTCTTTGAATACAGTTTCTCTCAAATGAAAATACAAATGTTCAACAAAACCCTCAACATTGACTCAGCTAGACCTCTTTCTTATATCCGCGGCGCTAAGATTGAAGATTTTTCACTCCATAGATTAATCTAGATTAATTTATTTTAATGCTTTAAATTATTTAAATTAATCTCCAAAGTTAAAGCATTCATTTTGACAGCCCTAATAATATTACAACAATCAAGTAGCTGGGCTTGGTGTGTGAGTGCATGTTGCGAGTTTGAGCAAATTATGAACAAAGTGGTAAGTGCACAGGGAAACTGCATGACATTAACTGTGGCCCAGATATGCGCTAACAAGCTGAGACTGCTGTTGCGGCTAGGCTACCACATAATAAGACCCGGGCACTGATTAAAGTTGCACTGTGTAGTTTGGGGTGGGGGGAGGGGGGATATAATAGGAAAAGTCGGGGGGGGAAAAGTAAGATATATCTTTACTACTGATTAAAGTGTCACAAGAGAAATACTGAATGCCTGGAACACTGTTTAAAACTAGAAAGGATTTGTTTGGCTGTATAGTGTTCCTCCACTTTCACTACCTCTGCCAGACAAAGAAGCATCTTCTAAGAACAATGTTGGCTCACTTTGTTTCAAACTTCTTTTATTTCTTTTATTTGTGTTCAAGATTAGAAACAAATGTCAAGCATAACTAATAATTGTCTAGGTAATTTTTTCTGCCCAAAACAACTTGGTGCAGCTTTAACCTGAAGGCATGTCATTGTAAACAGGTAAATCATAAGCTTATCTTTGTGTAAATAACGCTGTAATCACTTAACGGCCAACAGAAGCATCATCACCTGTGGGCCATATAACCGTTCCTGTAGTATCACAATGGGAAAAGCAAACGAAAGTTATACGATGTCGACTCCACTGTAAGTACATACTAAGATAACATGCTCCTGTACAATGTGACAGTAAATAGGGAGCCAACCTCAACACGTGGAACTAGTCCAAATGTGCTTATTGGTGATGAATGGACCGGCAGAGTTGCAAATCTGTAGACTCTATTGCTCAACACTGTCACTGGCTTTTCCGCCCAGTCAATGAGCTCACGGAAACCCCATTTGCATGTCTCAGAGTGTAAGGGTAGTATTAGTGGTACGAGGGGCAAATTGCCAAGTAGTACTAGTAGTTATGAATTGGGTGGCGTGTGAGGTAAGCCAATAGCTATGATCATCCATCATTGCAAAGCATGCTGCTTTTCTTTATCTTTCCTATCTTCTTTTAATTATATTTTATACAATGATAGCATTATTATAATACAATTTCAAAGTTCCAAATCAAGTCAAGATTATTTGTACAGTCCAACATCACAGTTGCGTGTCAATGTCTCAACAGGCTCCACATTACAATGGAACTATACCCTTTGACCTTAACCCTCGGTGAAGATGGATTTTCCAGTTCTCCGTGTCTATGTTAATCAGTCAGGGGGGCATGCTAGAACCTGCAGAAGGGCTGTAAAGCCAACTACTAGACAATAACGCGGGGGAAATTGTAAAAGTGTGGGTGATGCCTGTGCACCACCGGCCAACATGAGAGGGTCTCTCGCAAGTCTCTTTTGACAAACGGTTCAAAAGATACAAAGAAGGGAGAGGCCTAATAATAGGGGGCGTGGTCTATATAGACCAATGAAAGAGGATATCCCTACTGAGTACAATGGCACAACCCGCAAGTCTCAACAACAAATGGTTCAAAATATACAAACGGGGGCGTGGCCTAATACTAGAGGGCGTGGTAAACATAGCCAATGTGTGTGTGTCCCCAACCCCCCCCCACCTCCAATGTACAGCCCTCACCCAACCCACCCAACCCCACCCCACCCATCCAACCTCCTCCAATGTACAGTTTCTACGCCAAATGTATATACACTCCTTTTCTGGACACTTTTGTATCACAAACAGTACTGTATTTGCAAATCTGATATGTCATAAATGTATAGATGTAGCAGTACTGTCTATCTGTATGTCATGTATGTCATATATGTTATGATGAATTGAAAATGGGGGACCCTGATGTAAACAAGACGAAAGTCTTTCTCTGGTCTGCATCCCCTTAACAATTGTATGTATTGAGCTGTACTGTACTGTACCCATCCTGCAATCTGTTAATAAACTTTTCAATCAATCAATCAATCAATGAAAGAGGATATCCTTACTGAGTCCAATGGCGCGACCCGCAAGTCTCTATGACAAACGGTTCAAAAGATACAAAAACGGGGCGTGACCTAATAATAGGGGTCGTGGTCAACAGACCAATGAAAGAGGATATCCCTACTGAGCACAATGGCACAACCCGCAAGTCTCTACGTATCTGTTTGGTTAATAAACCTTGTTATTATCCAAACCTCGGTTGACTGAGAACATTCTTCTTCAGGATATCCACAAATATCCCACAATACACAAAGGGGGAGGAGCCGAATAATGGGGGTGTGGTCAATATAGACCAATGAAAGAGGATATCCCCACTGAGTACAATGGCACAACCCGCAAGCCTCTACGACAGGGGTTCTCAAATTTTTTTATAACATGACCCCATTTTATTTAGGATTTTTTTTGGCGACCCCACACTTAACTCATTCAGCGCCAGGGATTAGCCGGGTCCCGTTGTAACTATGCCACGCTTTAAAGATAGGAGTGCGTCACCTTGTTTGTAGAGCTATATATATATTCTATATTATAACTATGGAGACAATACTATAGTAATTTGACACTGACTTTCTTCCGTCGAACATGCAAAAAAGAGATAATTTTTTCATGCATACGTTCGCGCGTTACCCCGTGGTGAATATAAGTATAGTTTAGGAGTGATCCGGGATAATTCATGAAACGCTGAGTTATAGGGCGCTACGTGTATTCTACTATAAGCGTTGGCGTTTCTTGCCTGGACACTAGGGATGGGTACCTTTCACATTTGAACCGATACGGTACCGGTACCTGTGAATCGATACCGGTACCCAATGGTACCTTTTTTCGGTACTTTAGTCTCAAGAAATAAAATGTACCTACCTCAGCTGTGAAAAAAAAAATCCAAACTTCAAATAACTACAATTTCGACAGTTTTCGGCTTGCCATTGCTCCGACTGTTTTGTTGTTGAATCAAGTCAAATCCTAGGTAAGCATATATTGTGCGTGTGAACGTTGACATGAAAAGAAAAAAGGTAAAAAAAATTTAATAAAAAATCGGTATCTCACTTGAATCGATACTCGGTAGTACCGACGTGTTTCGGTTCGGTACCTCAAAAGTACCGAATTCGGTACCCATCCTTACTGGACACGCTACTATTTCCAAATCAAATGTATATAATAGGTATTATGTTTCATCATGAATGCATGAAAGGGGGGAGGGTCGTCTTTTTATGCTTTGATTGCCAGTAACGGCATTCGTGTTGAAGCCGATCAGCTGGATCTATATGAAAACATTGTTGGATCAAGCTGAAATTGATGTCAGATAGTCCTTACCTCTGGTCGGGGGTATTCCAAATATTCCAATTGTCTGATCGCGATTTCCAGTATTGGTGTCCATCTGGTCCCGGACATAATTTGGCACAACTTATGGATTGAGTGTGCCAGATGCGTTTCGAAGTGGTCGGCTGAAGCGATTCACTCGGCTCCATCTAAATATAGTGCCCGGAGACATTTGAGTGTAACACAGGGTCTGGAACAGGGTTTACTGCACTCTCGATACTGCCACCTGGCAGGATCTGGCCGGTACTGCACCCTCTGGGTCCCAGTATGCCTTCTAACGGCAACAAAAAAACATGTAGCTGGAGTATTCATTGATCTAAAAAAAGCATTTGATGATACTATTAATCATGATATATTAATCAGGAAATATATGGGATCAGGGGGGTAGTATTGGACTGGGTGAGAAGCTATCTAAATAAAAGACAACAATTTGTGACAATGAGAGATTATAAATCTGAATGTTTGGACATTGCTTGTGGTGTCCCCCAGGGGTCAGTGTTGGGTCCAAAACTGTTCATCTTGTACATTAACGAGATATGTAAAGTATCCAATATATTTAAATGTATTTTATTTGCGGATGACACTAATCTTTTTTTTTCTGGTGAGAATATCCAGCAACTTTTAGAGGTCATCACATCTGAAATGAAGAAATTAAAAAAAAAATTGATAGAAACAAATTATCATTGAACTTGAGCAAAACTAAAATTATGTTATTTGGAAACTGTAGATTAAATACTCAAGTACAAGTTAAAATAAATGATGTGATTATTGAAAGAGTTTATGAAAATAAATTCCTAGGTGTAATAATAGACCATAAAATCTGTTGGAAACCTCACATAAAACATGTCCAATCTAAACTGTCAAGAAGCATTTCAGTCATGAGTAAAGTAAAGCACATTCTGGATAGAAAATCACTCTACATTCTCTACTGTTCACTAGTTTTACCATATTTAAATTACTGTGCTGAAGTCTGAGGAAACACTTATAATTCTACACTACAACCATTTTATATACTCAAAAAGGGCCATAAGGATATAGTTCACATTGCAGGTTATCGTGATCACACAAACATAATTATTATTTATTATTTTTAAAGTCAAAAACATTCAAGTTAAATGATCTTGCGGAATTAAAAACGGCACAATTAATGTATAAAGCAAAAGGTCATGTACTTCCAGGAAACATTCAAGAATTGTTCTTTGATAGGGAGGGGGGTTATAATCTGAGGGGAGAACTCAATTTAAAAGTTCTAAATGTACGCACTACCATGAGAAGATACTGCATCTCAATATGTGGAGTGAAACTGTGGATAGTCTAAATGTGGTGCTAAAGCAATGTCCAAACATGAGACAATTCAAACTGATGTATAAGGAAATGATGTTCACGAGGTACAGGGATGAGGAAGGGACTTGATATTCACGGGTGTTTACATTTTTATTTTATTTCTTTCATGTTTTACATATATCGTTTTTGTTTTTTTGTTTTGCATATATATATATATATTTTTTTTATGTTTTAAAATAGTACACTCATTTGAGTAGTGGAAAAGGGGTAGGATTAAATAAGTGTATACTTCTTCCTACTCCTTTTCGAACATGTAAATTGAGTTATGTTTTGCTTTTGTTTAGTTATTATTTAGTTTGAGTTATGTTTTGATTTTGTTTAGTTATTTATTTTGTTTGTATTCATTTACATGTTCGAAATAAAGATTTCAAATCAAATAAAAAAAACATACAAGTCCGTGACATTGAATAGAATATTAAAATCGGAAAAAAGGAAAAACAATCAAATAACGAGTTTACTATATATATATTATACGCTCCGATCGCAATGAAGGAATTCTTGGATCAACGCAAGATTGATACCATATAGCCCTTACCTTGACTAGGATGTACCCCAAAAAGAATATTCCAATGATCTGATCGCCATTCCAAGTATTGATGTCGATTGTGTCGCCAACATAATCCACCAAAGAATATGAATCGGGAGTGTTTGATTCTTATCAATCCATGCGTTATAACCGCTCGTCATGCCCAACAAGGAAAAGTCTGCCCGGACCTATATAATCGACGCACACCCCAATACACAGAGTTTTAAAGGATGTGCAATACCGGCCGCAACCTACCAGGCGGCGGTATTGGACTTTTGCGATCTCAGACCCATTCCCAATGATAACACCAGGCTCCCTGAATGGATAATTAATGGAAATATCAAATAAATGAAATAACGATAAAAAGACGACTTTTCTCGGGTTTGGCGCTCAAGCGTCGGCGAGTTAACCCGACTTTATTCGGGTCTGGCGTCCATTGAGTTAATTTATCGTGTAATTTCAACGTGGACATAAAGAATATCAAAATAAAAGCACACGCTGTTGAACTTGATCATGCATATTTATTAGAAAATGAAATTACAGCACTATGTTATCAATGAAATTAATTGATATTATCAACAAAAGCAACGGAATTGTTTCTGTATACACATTTATAAAACTAGGGATATTTAGCCAAAATATGTTGCCAGAACATGAAAAGAAAATGCACTCGCATGCGCTTTGGCGGAGATCCGCTTCTACTACAAAAATCCGGCCTCACAGAGGTATGTTGATGAGAAGGGGACAAGCTTTCTCAGCGCAGCATTACACAACACTGGGTACTCGCCTACTCGTTTCCAGAACTTTGCGAGGGCCTGTCCAGTGAACTTGACTTTCAGTAGCTCATCACACGAAAGACGGTTGTTTTTGTCTGCAAGGAAAATCTGCGCTTCTTCTGAGTTAAACAAGGCAATTTAATACTCTGCCTCGAGATAGCCACCTCACTTCAGTGTGGTATAGCAGTGTGCATCAGTTATGTGCAGAGCCCATTTCATTGCGACCAACCGGCACCGCTTCTGACAACAAACCTATCCATTGCGAGTCCAGGTTACACACAAAAGACCAGACCCCCGGCCCCCTACCGTGATTATACATGCGCAGGATGTAGTGAGATGTGTATTGGAATACTGTGTGCCTCCGTTGATGAAGGGGCGAGACATGGCAAATACACACAGCTGCCGGGTGGAAAACTCGATCAGAGTTTTTCTTTTTTTGCCAATGTGACCCGTATTTTGAGAACCGCTGCTCTATGACAAACGGTTCAAAAGATACAAAAAGGGGGCGCGGCCTAAGAATAGGTACTAAGTTGATTGACACCTTCCATAAACCTTTCATGTACATGCAGGTGTCAATCAACTCAGTACACCTGCAAGCCTTAATTGATTCAAATCCTAACTGACACAAATCCATCCCCAATGCATTTCAATGAGGCTGCGCTTCCTTCACTCTCACTATAATTAAAGCGAGATGAAGCTTAGTTCTTTTAATATGAGCACTTGAGAAACTTCATGAAGGGTTATGTGCGATATTGTGTAATTCCGTCGACAATTGTGGCCTGTGTGGCGTTCGGAAGACAAGGGAAGGAACGGTGAAATCACAGATTTCAGCTGGAGTGGAGAGTCCATTAGTGTGTATGTGGAGCATGACTGTCAAAGAAATGGCCATAAGTTGAGATAGAAATGTCCATTTTCCCTTTATTAGTGAGGGCACAGTCGTGGCATCATTTTGGTGTGTTGTTTTTATATCTACGTCCAAAATTGAGATCCCTGTCGCAATTTACAAAAGGTGATGATAAAACAAAAAAAAATGCAGTTTCTACACTCTAGTTATTAACATTCCGCCATTCATTCCTATGGACCAAAATTGCCAGTTTAGAGTAGATTTGTAGCCAAACGGTGTGGTGAAACTTTCCAAAAAGTAATAGCAACTCAAGTTGGACCAAGCCGGTCGTTTTGATACCTTACACTTGTATGTGGTGCGAAAGCTCTGATACCCCTTTTACACTGGCAGGGCTCCGGTTCAAGGTCCAGCTCTGTTCTGGAGACTCTGAACTTTGGTGCCCTCTGGCGAACCGGCCCGCGTTCACATCCATTTAAGCAGAACCAACATTCCACTGTGTCCGTCATCAACGGGGGCGTTACTCAGGCGGAGGTTAAAATTATGTGTGGAGAAAGGCTTAGCGAGCGCACACACACGCACTGTATACGTTTGAAATGAATCGTTCCAGCAAAGTAGGCTTCTATTATTCTAATTACTGTTTTAATGGGTATCATAGTAGTAAGTCCTACTGTAGAACATTACATTTTAGCATGACATCTGATTTATTAATGCCAATACAAAAAATTAGGGACAAGCACAATTGGCACAAGTGTAAATGATGGATTAGTCACTGGTAGTTAACGTCTGACTGTTTAGCTCAACTAGTTAGTTTGCTGGCTGTGGATCCTATGGTTCCAGGTTCAAATCTCTTGGTTACAAAGTTATTTTTTTTTAACGTTAATTAATTTATCCACTCTGGTTGGATGGTGTATTGTACTTGTGCTGTATAATGAATGACAATACATTTGAATCGAATCTCATTTTGAAATCGCTACGCTGCCTATGGACATGACAGTGGCAGACAGCTTCGGAGGTGTGGCATTGCACCATGCTGATCCACTCAACAGGTAGCGATTTCAAAATGAGATTCGATTCAACTGTATTATCATTATACAGCACAAGTACAATACACCATCCAACCAGAGTGGATAAATGAATTAACGGTAAAAAAATATATATATATTTGAACCTGGGACCATAGGATCCACAGCCAGCGAACTAACCAGTTGAGCTAAACAATCGGACATTAACTGTGAGTGACTAATCCATAATTTACACTTGTGCCAATTGCGCTTGTCCCTAATTTTTTGTATTGGCATTAATAAATCAGATGTCATGCTAATATATCATGTTCTACAGTAGGACTTACTACTATGATACCCATTAAAACAGTAATTCGAATAATAGAAGCCTACTTTGCTGGAATGATTCATTTCAAACTTGTATACGTGTGTGTGCTTTTGTGTGTGCGCTCGCACGTTGAGGCTCGCTAAGCCTTTCTCCACGCATTTCTGGAGCATTTCTTTATCCACTATGGTTGGATGGTGTATTGTACTTGTGCTGTATCATAACAATACATTTGAATCTAATCTCGTTTTGAGATCAGTCGCAAATCGCTTCCTGTTGAATGGATCGGTTGAGTGCAATGCCGACTCTACTTTCCCCGTTTATTCGTCTTCACAGCCTAGAATATGACACGCCCACTGATGATGTCACGGTTTGCGAGGAAAAACCAAATTTGTCACCTTCTGAACCAATTAATCCCGGTGTGAACGCGCTGGCCGGTGCAAGATTACGTTCGGGAACCGGCTCCAGCACGGAGCCTGGCCGGTGTGAAAGGCCTATGAGAGGAGTTAGCGGACAAAAATTGTCGGAATAAATATATAAAGAATAAATATATAGTATAGACAATTAAGCGGCGGAAATTGTGAAAGTGTGGGTGATGCCTGTGCACCGCCGGCCAACGGGAGAGGGTCTCTCGCTTTGCCAGGTCACCCACACTAATTAATTATTTGATAAACAAGACCAATGCTCATGGACATAACTAGGGATGCCCCGATCGATCGGCCACCGATCGTTATCGGCCGATAATCAGTATAAATATGCGATCGGGGAATTCCGATAATGAGTCATATTCGCCGATCGCGGAAACTGATCAAGTGGATATCTTACTCGCTTGTCTCAGACGCACAGGACCTGCAAACTGCTCCTCCTCCCTAGCCCCGCCCGCCCCCGTGTAGAGTTTGTAAACAAAGAGGTGCGGCTCCTCTGCTCGAGTCTGTAGTGCATTCGACCTGCGCTAACGTTAGCTACCTAGCTATCGTTACTGTTTAAACAAAATTACCCAGTCAACTATTCACGTTTAGTAGGCATTGTCTAACGGTATTTAGCCGGCTAGCTACCGATAGCTCCTGATATCAACAAATGATCCAGAAAATCTAGTAGTCCATGTTCATACCTCCGGTAGCTTGCGTTAGCTTGCGTTAGCTGACGTTAGTTTACTGTTCAAAACGAAATGTCCCATTGAACTAAAGTTCTGTCTTAACGTCATCTAGCCGGCTAGCAGTAGCTACAGATAGCTCTTGATATCAATGTCTTATAACATTGATTTAATGCGTATTCGAGCTGAGGGCTTGCTGAATGTGAAATGACCAAAGCATAACGTTACCAATAGGGTCCCGCTGCAGCGCCGGAGAATCCTTTTTGGAGCTGGAGGCTACTAGAGTACACACAGACAGTGGAGCTGTTTGCAGATAGCGAGCATTTTGACTTGTTGCATGGTGGCGATGTCTCGCAGATAATACAAGTACAAGTCTAATTATATAATATATATATTTTATAAAAAAAAAAAAAAATTATATAAAATAATTTTTAATTTCTTTTTAATCAAAAACGATCGGTATCGGCCGATATGGCTCACGACGATCGGTGATCGGTATCGGTGGCAAAAAACGTGATCGGGGCATCCCTAGACATAACACATGCATAGGTGATATTTGATAGGTAAAAATTTTTTTTGTTTTATCGGTAGTTGAATATCTCCGGAGTTGTGGAGCAAGGTTCCTACTTTCTACCCTTTTTGTCATAACATACAACATGCAGGTCTGTCCTATTGTAAGATACCCATTCAAACACTCGGGATGACAGGTGCTTATTTATCCCGAAGTGAGGATAATACTTAATACAATGCCGTTTCTCTGAACGGAAAGGTTTTGGGGTTCTGTCATAACATTCAACCTCCGTATTTTCTCAGTTAGTGTAGTGTGTGTATCAGCATTTTAGCCACAGTAATCGGCATGGAATTCAGACTTTCCTGAAAGGCGTATTTGAGAGTCAAAAGTTGTTTTGCTCAGTAACTCTGAGTGGCACCGTTAACAAGGATCTGGCTTGTTTACAGTGGTTCAAAAATCAAGCATTCTATCACCTCACTAACACATACCCACACACACACACACACGCACATGCACACACACATTGCTCTCTTTCTGCTCGTCTCTTCATGCCTCCAGATAAATAAGTTGGGATTAAAAGAGAGAGAAACGCAGACGGATGCCTCTGCCGTCGGCTGCCTCTCAATTTCACATTCAAATCAATGTTTCAAAAGGTTTATCATCAAATAGACTCGAGCAAAGTGCTTCTCCTCACTCTCAGGATCTTTAATGTAGGGCTGAGGTAAATAGGATTTGGAATTCACACAGTCGAGCTTTCAAGCTCAGTCATTATACTGTGGTGAGAGAGATTCTCTCGCTCTCTCTCTCTCTTTGTATGGAGTGTAAACCTGCAGTGAAGAACGGACTCTCCAGGACTTCAACAGAACACGTATCCTTGGACTTGGTATCAGTTTATCCCCCCCGACTGTTGTACACTGTAAGCAGGGATCTCTGTGCCCAATGGAAATCATGGAGTAATTGTACAGTCTTCTGTTGAGAACAGACTGCGGATCAAGCGGGGCCTTATTTGAATAAGGCGTCCAAGTCATGCAAGTGTAATTAAGTATTGTGCGTGGCCTCATGCATAATGCGGCCCATAGTTATATCGACCAAAATACCTGGTAGGGTATACATCATAACAAATAACAACGAGGGCGCGCGTGGGAGGGGAGATGTTTGTCGCACCACAAGCAATTCTCGTCAGCAATAGCCAACGCGCAGTTAGCCTCCCCTAATTTGTCGCATGGAGTGTCTCCGTATGTGGCAGGAGGAGTGACATGTTCTCTCTCTCTCTTTCTCTCTAACCCGTGGCGGGCTGACCCGCGACCTTTGGGCTGGGGGGGGGGGGGGGTTGGGAGACAAAAACAAGTGTTTTACTGGTGATGTCAGTGAGTGGCAGCTGCGGGTCAGGGGGGGGGGGAGGCTGTCCCACGCATGGCCACACAGAAGTGACAGAAGCGCCGGGCCCAGCCCACCTCCACCAGCACAGCCTGGGAAAAGTGACAGGACGTACGTACGTGCCGTGGTCTCCTTTGTCGAGGAGAAAAGGGGCGATGAAAAACAGGGAGATGGGATGGGACGGGTGGCAGGTGGCGGGCAGCGCTCTTTAAAAGTGATGCATTGAAATAACATAGGGTGGGGTTTTGTCACTGAACACATACGGGGTGTGTTAAGTTATATGTTCTCTATTAAGGGACAACCCTGTGTTACTTTTGACACGTTTCTTTTGTAGAATGCGTTGGAGACTGTGTAAGATCGAAAATAAAATAAAAATCAGCTGATAACCCTTTCACTACCACACTACAAAAGGGTAACCTTTCGCTACCACACTACAGATGGTTAACAGTAGTGAAAGGTTAACCTGTAGTGTGGTAGTGAAAGGTTAACCTTCTGTAGTGTGGTAGTGAAAGGTTAACCTTCTGTAGTGTGGTAGTGAAAGGTTAACCTTCTGTAGTGTGGTAGTAAAAGGGATAAGGCCATGCTCAATGTTTCCGGTGTCTTGTTGACAACACAGACCCTCTCAGACAAGACCGAATAACTCCAGGCTGAATTCACAGAATAATGTATTTTTTTATAGTTTTTTTTCACTTGTAGTTCCTTTTGATTCGTTTATAGCTCTACACCGTGGTCGTAGGCATCAATGGAACTCTCTTTGCTCTCTGATGCAAAGTGTAACAACATGTTACACATCTCTTTTCATACACCATCTCTTTTTAGAAGGAAATAAATAAAAGAAAATCTGCATGCCTTTTTTGAGCGAAAGACGGAGACGGACAAACACCTGCTCGTGTGGCTACTTGTACATTCAGGAACGCTAGGCGTGGAATTCATCAAGTGGCTGGGCTTTGGCGTCTCCCTCCCTCCCTCCTTTACTCTGGCCCCTATTATTCCCTCCTCAGCTCTCTCTCTCTCTCCCTACCCCTCTACTCGCTTTCTCTCCCCTTCTCCTCTTCACCCCTCCCCCTCCTCCTTCTCCATCTCTCCTAAGGCTATGGCCGTCTCCGGATCCCATCCTGATTTTCTCCTCACCTCAGAACCCCCCCCCTTTCCTCTCCATCTCTCCTTTTCCCGCCAAAAGGAACAGATGGGGTTGAACTCTGGGGAAAGTTGTTTGGATATGAACACAGTCCCTTGCTTGGGGGAGGGGTGTCACACTTTGCACTGCATGCGTGGTTGTCTGCCTGTCTGTCTGTCTCTCTGTCTGTCTGTGTGCCCAGGCGTTTTACTAGCCTGGATCTGAAAGGACAAGAAACTCGACACACAAAGATAAGGCTCAGACCGTTGGACGGAGGGGAGTCACTCTTTGAACGTGCATGAAAGACCCACAAGACTCGTTCAAAAACTCATACATTCAGTGTACGCTTAGAGGCCCCTTAACGTCCCAATCAGTGATCGAAACATTAAACAAGTGGATAGCCCCCATCACACATATATATCAAGCATGTAGCACTGCATTATGTATTATTACATTATATTACAAAATAACCACAATATACCAGACGATGGGCTAATTAGGTTCAGCTGTAAGAGCAGGGTGAGTAAATAACAAGGCTGAATTTAAATGTATTGGCCTTGTATTATTGTGATCACATAATAAAAGAAAAGAAGAAAAATAAACATTCAAAATAAAAATGATAAAAGGTTACAATGGCTTTTCCCTTGAGTCTCCAGCAAAGTTGACATGAAATACCATGTCGGGTACATTACTGTATCAAACAGCATCCATCCATTTGGTTCCATGTATCAAGGATTCTAATGAGGGTGCACCCTTCATACTGTACTGGCAGAAGAAAATACACTGTTACTGTATATTTTGTCTCAAGTCAACTCAATACACCAGTTTCCATCATGTTCAAATATCAAATCTATATACCTTTGCAGTCACTGCTGGAAAGAGCAGTGAGTGATTGAAAAGGATTGTCCTGCCACAGCGACATGTAGATCAAATAGTCCGCAGGATATTTATTTTTTTAAATCTTCGCATGCAATCTTTGTAAAAAAAAAAAATAATAAGAAAAAGGGTTCTTTAAATAGGGCACCTCTACGGAAGCTGAGAATGGCCACGCCTTTATTTATTATTTTATTGCCGTTTTATTGTGATAACTACCTATTATTTCATTATCTCGATATAACAAAGTCTGTTTTCTCGTGATAACGACTTATTATTTAGTTATCTCGATATAACAGTAATTCAGTTTTATAAAAAATTTATGTAGACGAATCATTAAACAAATATATGATAATAGATGAATACAAATAATGCTTTGCCCCCCCAAAAAGATTATTGATTATGAATTTATAATTCAAATAATGATGGTTCTGAAATGAATGTTGTGTTTATCTCTGTCCAATTGGAAGTCTGCACGTTGTTTATCTTTTACAATTTCTGAAAACTGGAAATCCTCGGAGTGACTGAAACACTAGCTAACATGTTCACGTTGATGTCAGGTGGAACTCATCAGTTGCTTGGTTGCTGAGAAAATTGCTAAAATAGCGCTGATTTCTTAAACCGGAAGTTTCAAATGCGCTGCTAGTTTCTCTGCTCCCGTTTTCAAAAAGAAAATAACAGCTTGCTTGCTTGTCAACTTTCTTTCAACCTAAAGTTGAACCTAAAATATGTTTCTGGCAACATTTTATGCGAGAAATAGGGTATACATAGCAGGAGCTGGATTCATATTTGATCTACAATGCCTAGTTTGACAGTTTGATATAAACTTAGTTGGCTGGCTCTTACTCAATGGTACTAACCCCCAAAGGAAGGGGGAGGTGTAGTGTGTCATCTAGTGGCTGAATGTTATCTATAATTTATTAATATATTTCTCACCAAAGAATCAATGCTATGAGTATGTACCCCTCCCGCTGTCCCAAAATGGCGGCGCACAGAGTAGACTATGAGGCAGCAAACGCTGTTTTCCAAGCTAGAGGTGATGCGACAAGTAAACTACTAATAATCCAAGAAACTGATCTGTACTATGTTAAAATGTATCGTCTTCAATTGAATGCAGAATACATCTGTTCCTGCATAGCTCCTGGCTTCACTCTCTCTTTTGCTCATCTACTCACTCGTTGCAGAGTCCAACTTGAAGCCTGGAAAAGGGTGAATCTCCCTAGTCCACCATTCAGCGTCTGATTGGCCTGAAGCGGCCTGTCAATAGTTATTTTAGTTTAAAAGGCACATTTAGCTTATTGTTCAACATACCCCCCCCCCCCCCCCACACACACACACACACACACACCAAATAAGAGATACGTATATGTTTTGACTGAGCTCTTCATTCATGGACTAACATTAGACAACAGGTAAATATGAGTTTTTAAATTGTATTTGCTGTATTTTGTGACTATAAAAGGTTCATGTTGACAGTTGTAAACACTGGAATAAAGCAGATCCATATTCCCATTTACTTCTTTGTCTCTATCCGATTAGTAATGGTGTCTGTCACAAGTATTTACAGTAAGACTACTGTATCTCATATGAACACTTTTACTCATCTGTCAAAGCATTGGCCTCAGCCCTTTTACAGACAATTAACAACTAGTTCATATTTTCTTGAATTCTAATTTCCAATGTATGGCAATGGATTTGATTTATCTCAAAAGAAGCTAGCCCATATGGACGAGTGGGGGTGAATGTCAAATTGATTGACAAAGGCAACATGAATACGTTTTTTTAAGTACAATTGTTGGGTGAGAGCTGCACTACCCTGACATCTCACACCAATTTAACTGCAACCACTGATGTGTACGTGTAAGCATGCGGAAAAGCCTATGTTGTCCCGTCCTCCCGTGGTCTTGTGAGGGCTTCACCTCTCTCTGAACTGTCTGCATGCTCTCTCTCTCTCTCTCTCTCTCTCTCTCTCTCTCTCTCTCTCTCTCTCTCTCTCTCTCTCTCTCTCTCTCTCTCTCTCTCCCCTCCCTCCATCCTGCCACCCTCAACCAGGCCCCCCGGGCTCATGCAGAGAATGCTCCTATCCTTTCATACTCACAGTGGACACAGCTGACTGACCATCTCATTCAACCTCGGCTCATTCACTGGGAACTACAACTACACTACATTTTTGACACATGCAATTGTTGTTACGCAATGAAAGTATGGTGTAATACATTTCTGTCACTTGTTAAACGCCGGGATAAGCACTGTACAGTACGCGACAAAATTATGTGTGGTGTTTGGCCAGTCCGCTTTTCATCAATGTCGTGCCATAATCAGCTTAATGAAAATCCATTTAGAAAATGACTGCTCCCTTTGCTATGTACTATGTGTAATAATGTAGAAATTATATTACATTCATAGTCATCTGAAAAATGTGTTAATGAGGAATGCATTTCTGTTTTTTTTAGGGACGCACCAATGCCACTGTTTTGCTGCCACAACAGATGAGTGCTTGATTTATTTTGCACACAATCTCACACACATCCGAAAACAGTTTGAATATAGCCACCAGTGATGTCATTGAATCTTTGTGTTGTGTTAATTACAGCTCCATGAAATGATCTAGATGAAAAAATAGCAATACCTTGCCATGTAGGGACTGCTACCTTATAATCTTGTTGAGCTGTAATTAACAACACAAGGATGCAATGTCCCCGATGACATCACTGGTGGCCATATTTAAACTCCTTTACTCTCAATAAATGTCAAACTAAATGAATGTGTGCAAAACTGTTTCGAGATTTTCGATGTGTGAGATTATGTGCAGAATACATGTGCTGATTCATAGATTTTTTGTGAAGTGCCCCTTTAAGTATCTGCCAATAATACTGAGTACCAATGCAATCCATTACTCTTCCTGAGAGGGAGAGAGAGAGAGACTACAGTATGCACTGCACGAACCCGTATGTAATAGATATAAGTGAATAAATGTCAGCTGCTCCCAGGGGAGGAGTGTGGAATAATGGGCTGGGATTTGAACTGTCGACACCCAGAGTCAAAAGCATCAGGTCAGTCTGGCTAGTTTATCTCTCAGAGAGACAGCCAAGGGGACAGAGATCAATGGATTCATGATTCCTGGTAAATTATATAAGTTCTCCATCTTCTCTATGGCCATATTGGAAAAAAGAAAGGTTTAAAGGTTTTCAGTAGAGTTGCATTGATATAGTTTTCTTTCTACTGCCGATGCCTAAACCTTAACTAAAGGCAGATACAGAGTCCAATTCTTTACTTTTAGTCCATTTGTTTGGGGTCACTGGGCAAAAACTATTGAGATATGATGTATGTTTCTACATTTAGAGAGATCTACGATGCTTCTATGCACCAGGAATGCAGAAAATTAAATCACACTTTGCTTTGATATCTGAAATAGAACACATTGCGCCTTGATATCGAATTTTAATATTGGGGAAATTCTCTGATATTTATACCCTGTTTTATCCTGACCGTACAGAACAGGATTATAAGAAACATATACTGTAGCTCTGTCTTTATAACCTTTTATAAGAAACATATAGTTTCTACCTTCAGACATCGTTACTTTACTCATCTCATCTATTTTTTAACAAAACAGTTAGATTACTGGTTGCCCAGCCATACATTCCTTGCGAGAATCACATGACTGTTTTACTTAATAAAAGAAAAAATTGGCAGACCATATAAAATATTATACAAGATTTATATGACATGGCTTACATCATTTCCACATGGGTGCGGTTTTAGTGTGATTTCCCCACACTAACGCTACCGGTGCATCCCTAGTATCTACTGCACCGGGCTGCTGTTTGTTTGGTAGCACTGCAGCAGAGAGACCCCAAGTGAAAACAGACCTCAGAGCTGCTTCTAGCCAAACAGCTCCCATTATTCATGAGTGTCAGCCAAGGAATGTATTTCTTGTGTCAGTGTCGGGGAGATTGTATTATGTTACAACCTCCGGCTGGTGACGGGCAGAGGGGCCTTTTTATACCCAACGAAACAGTGGGGGAGAAACCTTGGGCAATGAATTATCATCCTAATCATTATTACATGCTTTTCACCTTGAAGGATGTGGTGTGCTACTCTAACCTGTGCTCCCAGAAAGACAGACGGAAGAGGAGAAGAGAGGAGGAGAAGCGTGCACGATGCCCACAAGAGAATTAAATAAGGGGTGAAGAAAAGGGAATAAAAGCTCTCTCTCTCTCTCTCTCCCTCAGTGTTCATACGAGCGTTGCGTTTTGGAATATCGAACAGGCCGGAATCTCGCTGGGAGCTGGAGTTAGGGGTTTTGGCGCTCTCCCATGTAGGTCACGCTTCCCTCGGTACAGTATGTTTTAAGTACGCGGGCGCGAGTTTCTGTTTAAAAAAGAGAAGGGGAAAAGAAATCGAGAGCGCGGTCCCCGGGTGCCCACGATGCGCATCATGGGTTTAAAGTCTCATTTCACCTCCTTTCTGGGTGCCGTGTTTGATCTAAATGAGAATTCTGAGAAACTGGAGCAGCGGCGAGAAATCAAGACCGACGCCGCCACCTCCTAGCCCCCTGAAACGGTGAATAGTGCAGCTGTGTGCCAGTCCTCTTGTTCTGGAGATTAATGTTGCGTCAGTCACATTTCATTGTGGAGGTATGAGGGACAGTAGCCAAGCTGCACGGTGGTGGTAGTGAAATCTGACTACATAAAAAGAAAAGTAAAAAAAACACAACCCCGTTCTGAAGCAGAGAGGAATAGACTACACAGCAGGGAGAGACTCATTTTAATCTATCTGACACGTATAGGCTCGTCTTGTTTGTGGTATTGACATTCTGCCAATCAAAAGCTTGCCACTAGTGGCATCATCAACCAGTGTGTGTGACTGTGTGTGTGTGCACATGCTCATGTGTCCGTATGTGGGAGGGATTTGCACGTGGGTCGTGTTTCATGTGTGTATGGGCGTGCACACGCTGCACTGAATTAGGAGGCCTCTTTTTCTTTGGTTCCACTGTGGGCTTTGCTCAGGGGCATGACACATTCCACGGGGCGTTGGAACCCCTGGCCTGATAATTCCTTCAATTATTCAACGGTTTTGCTGGCAGATGAAATGAGACCATGAATAAAGCAAATCCATGTGCACGCGAGCGGCGACAATACAAACACACTATTAGCGCTAATTTCCTCTGTTTGTCCTTGAAGACGCGCCGGTGTTTTTCGCCGAAATGATGAGGTGCCGCGGTGTTGCGACTTGCGAGCGAGGGGTGGTTGATGGGTTCGCGAGGGCAGGAGCACATGGACAACAACGCCTGCACGTTCAATCTCGCAGCAGAGATAGAGAGGGGGGGGGGGGGGGGGGGGGGCTGGGCAAGCTCAGAATTCTAGACTTGAATCCCAGCCAAACGCTTGTAAGGGTGAGCTTATTGCCGCTCGTCAGGTCAGCTCTGGGGGTCTCTCTCTAGCTCGTTCTCGCTTCTCTTTGTGAGAACGCCGGCCAATGTTATATATATTTATTTATTATTGCTCTTCGTGACTCGGTGGAAATAGTAGTGCATCAGATTATCGGCGCTCCAGTCGCAAGCGGAGAGCGGCACCACTCCGGTGAGAGAGAGAGTGAGAGAACAGTGTCCAATGAAAGGAGAGGTGGCTCACCCCCTTAGCCACCCCCCCCCCCCCCCCCCCCTAAGTTGGTGCAGTCAAGTGTAGGACGAAGGCAAGAGCAGGGCTGCTGTGCACCCGCCCTAATGAAGTTGTAGGTCTTGTTCCTCGCCGCGCTCTGTTGGAGAAACAAAGCTAATCATAGTGAGTGGAGACCCTGCCCGAGACGACTGAGGGGCCAGGTGCTTGTTCCTTCTCTCTCTCTCTCTCTCTCTCTCTCTCTCTCTCTCTCTCTCTCTCTCTCTCTCTCTCTCTCTCTCTCTCTCTCTCTCTCTCTGAACACCTGCCTTTGCCCACCTGCACCTGCTGTCTGTAGTGAGACGTGCCGTGCGGCGGTGCTCCTCGGATGTCTGATAGGCTAGCAGCGCGGGCCACTCTGATGGCTGCGATGCTCTGTTGCCTCAGCGACACGCAGTGCAAACACATCTCTTATCTCCTCCGGAGACTCCATAAATCCTCCTGCAGGAGGGAGAGAGAGAGAAAACAATTGTCTGACTGGAGCATATCGTCTCCCGCCGTCCCTCTCTGTTGTCCCGCCGGGGAGGAAGCCGAGCGGGGAGTGTGCCGCCACTTGAGCATAAAATCTGCCTCTTTACACGCATGGCGAGGAACCAGACCGCCGCGTGGCGGGTGAACCTATCGGGCGGGTCTTTTTGATTGGTGGCGGGTGTATTTAGGGAAGCCTTCTCACTCCCATTGTTGGATGATATTAATCTCCACGGCAACAGACTCCTGATGAATCTGGTTCACAGGAAGGTCAAGGATGAACCAGACGCCCTACCCTCCTCCTCCAGCCAGCTGGAGTGGGGGGGGGGGGCTGTCAATAAATCAGTGCTGCTGGCAGTGGCACATCTACTTTTCAGAATAGAAAGTCAAGTCTTGTTTATTTTGCTTTACCCAGGGAGACCTCTCATGGTATAATTTTGTCAAAGATTATCATAACCTTGTTTCGCTGAAGGACTCTTGCTGTAGCAGATATCTAACATAATGTTTCATACGGTGAGACAATAAAGCTGGGTGCTACGAGAATTTCACGCGAGCCCTTCTTTGAGGCGATCATTTTCCATCTGACCTTTTTTGTTTCATGCGTTCGTCCACCATGAAATACTATCAACAGAGCCTGCATCAAGTGATTCCTGAATACGCCTTCACATTAGGCATAGTTTTGTTGTTGTTTTTTGGAGGTAGCAATCAGTCTGGATTTCATTGTGGACTAAGGGCCCTTAAAAAAAAAAAAAAGGGAAAAGAAAAGGCCCACCGAATGCAAATGCTTCCCGCATGAATAACATCCGAAATTCTAGGGAATTAATTATACAGCAGCTTCTCCTTTTTAAGGCTACGATTGGAGACGAAGCCTCGTGACACTCTGTTTTAGTGTCTCCTTTTACAGCTGCGTCTTTGATGTGCAAGGTAGTAAATGCTGTGCACCTGTGGGAGGGAAAGGAGGGGGGGTGTAGGATAGGAGGACGGCAGATTGTGAGTGATCGCCCTGGAGTATCTACCCTCCTCGCCCTGCGTCGGCTCTGACGAACGCTGCCAGTATCGCCGCTGCCAGTCTCTGCTGTTCCAGATAAACAAATGCTAAACAAATTTCTCTTTGTTAAACCTGTAGCAACCGCAGCATAGTAATGAGGGCTGAGCCGCAGCCAGGAGCACGGGTCCAGCCGGTAATGATCCTCCTATCCGAGAGGACAATGAGAGAAGAGGGTACATTCATACAGACAGACGCTCTGGTGCGCCGCTGGACATTCTCTCTGTCTGGACCGGGTTTCATTTTGGCACAGACCGTGCCGTGATAAACACGAGGTCCAGTCGAATAACCCCTTGGATATATTCATAGTCCAATCTCAAAACACGACCCAGTGCATCATTCTCCCCTATTCAACATAATTTTTTTTGCTCACTTATCATCTAAGCGATGGTGCTGTGATGAGGTCAGGAGTCGTGTACATAATTGCCGTGTACATAATAAGACGTTATCTCAAATTAGAGCAGGGTGAAAGCGTCCTCCTGGCACAGCTTGGCCCACGCCAACCCAAACTAGCGGTCTTGTGACGGGGATCAGCTGGGCTCTGCCGCCTGGCCGTCTCTAAGAATTCAGAGTTTTTTTTCTTCAGCAGGAACCGCTTTCCATGGAAACCTACCGACACACAACACAACACTCAACTTCAAAAACCCCCGCCTTACTCTGAAGCGCCCTCAGTGATTCTCTGTGAGCTCTAGCTAATTATGCATGGCGGATGTCTGAGTGGAGTGGGGGATGGGAGGTGGGGTCACTGCGGAGTGCACCGCTAAAGGCAGCCGAAGACTTATTCGATACCTGGTCGGTCGGATCTCCCCAGACCAGATATAAAATTGTTTTGCAGAACATCATGCATCATTATGGCTCAAAAAACTGTCGCATCACAAGGTTATGAAGATAATGAGGCGAGGGTGATGAGGTAAACTGCACCACGCGAGGCAAGAGGTGCAGATTCAAATGCAACGCATATTTACCCTGAAATGAAACTCACTTTCTGGAGGGGGCAACCTCTACGCAGAGGCCATGTCCAATTAAACAAACAGGATGAATGTGGAATTCTCTTTCTTCGTGTAAAATGCTAATAACCCTCCCCAGCCCGGTGTAAAAATGCAAAGAGTGTCCTAGGAGATTTGATCATTTGGAATTCTAGATTCCCCCCCCCCCCCCCCCCTCTCTCATGTTTGTATGTAATATCCTCTTTGTCAAATATGTATGTAGTTGGAGTGTAGAGAGAAGGAACACAGGCGGCCACTAGAGAAAGCACATGTCTACTGTTCTCTTACATGGCAGCTATGCATTTGATAATCTCCGACTATTATTCCCAGTCGATGACGATGACTGTTGTTGGGAGTGCCCTGGGGAAGCGTGTGATCTAGACTTGATACATTGAAAATGTGTTTTTTGTTGTTTTTTTTTCTCTCAGAAGGCAGTTTTTTGTTATAATTTTTATTGAAATTGATATACAGTTAGTATATGCTATTTAAAAAAAATCTACTGTTTTCATTTTATATATATATATATATATATATATATATATATATATATATATATATATATATATATATATATATATATATATATATATATATATATATAATGTTATATATATATATATATATATATATATATATATATATATATATATATATATATATATATATATATAATGTTATATATATGTTTTTTTCCCTTTTGTAAATCTAAATTCAAATAACAACCATTTGGAGAATAAACAACTTCTTTTTTCTTTTCGAAAGAAGAGCCGACAAGAAGATGAGACATGATGGATTCTCCTCTGAAATGAAAAAAGCTGATGAGTAGCTGACCAGGCCTGCGCCGCCTTCCTGCTCCGCGGCCAAACGGCTCTTTACAACTAGCTACATACTGCAGGCCGGCTGCCACTGCTGTCGCCGCCGCTCTCTCGCAAATGACGGGCGGCCTGATTTAGTTTTTATTGCTGAACCTTGCTCCGGTAATGAAGTTGGGAATGTTATGTTTCTCTCATTACCTTTTCATTAAAGATATGACTAGGAAACAGGGTTGCCATGGAGACGGCACCATGACGAGGTCTCCCGACGCTGTATAACTACACTGTTTACTCTTGTGCCAACGCCGCTGTCTACAAGGAAAGGAGACCCCCCCCCCTTCCTGATATGGCTACAGTTTTTTATTTATCTTTATGAATAGACAAATAACCTGGTGCAAATAGGACATTCTTCGTTGGTTCCATTTGTTAATGCTGAAAGGTTTCATTAGCTTCCTCCCCAGGGATAACTGCCACCATTCGGCGGGGAGAGTGAAAGAAGCGTATTCAGAGGCACTGGGTGGTAATTTACTTGCGAGGGACTGCAGGAGACGGCGTTCAGACGTATTGTCTCTATGACAGCGGGGCCTGTAACGACCAGACACATGCAGGCAGGTGACGTCTGCAGGCGTTATCACCTGGCAATGGTAAAGATTCTGTTGATCTTGTATGACAATGAATGATAATAACTTGTCCCTTAGAGTGACGTCACGAGGATGGGATGTAGCCCCACCACGTTCTCTCATGGAATGCTCATTACTGGGAGACCGCAGTATTTCCGACGCCAGGATTTGTCTCCAAGTGGTGAAGAGGAAGCCATCTTTAAATAGCTTTACGGTGACACAGACCCACCGTTTGGACGCATCCATTTATTTATCCATCTATCTCCATCCATCCACCCATATCCATCCTTCTATTAATTCATCTATCCATCCATTCATCCATCCATCCATCCATTCATCCATCCATCTACCCATCCATCTATCCATCCATCTAGTCGCGGGCAAGACCAGCCGCATTTCATTGTATACCTGTATGCCGTGACAATTAAAACTCTTGATTTGACTTGACTTGACTTGACTACCCATCCATCTACCCATCCATCCACCCATCCATCCATCCACCCATCCATCTATCCATCTACTCATCCATCCACCCATCCATCCATCTACCCATCCATCCATCCACCCATCCATCCATCTACCCATCCATCCACCCATCCATCTACACATACCCCCCCCCCCCCCCCCCCCCCCCCCCCATTCATCACCAGTATTTTCCAAACCATTAACTCTGTCATTGCTTCCTGTACTTTTTGTGTCGCCTGCCCGGCTTCACTCTCACTACTGTGATTAGTTGAAGCAGTGTGCCGCTCATCGATTTAGCTCCAATGGGTGTTAGTTAACCCTCTGACAGCTTTTAATTGCGCCTCTCAACTGCTAAAAGCAGACGGGCTCCTCCGGGGGAAAGATAATACGTAGTGCAGTAGGACGCCATCATTACCCTGCGGACGCTGCTGCCTCTCTTGTTTTAGGAATATCACTCTGGAGCCATCAAGACATAAACAAATGTTTTCCGCATGTATCCAGGAATAAGGTGTTTAATTGAATCTGTTACCTGCTGGCAACAATTACTGTCATGCAGAGAGTTACGGCTAGAAACAGAAAACAGATGAAAGTGGAGAAATACCCCCCCACACATTCTCTCTCTCGCACCCCCCCCCCCCCCCCTCTTTCAAGCTGATTGTGTTTTGCACCGAGAGTAACATGGTTGTGATGTGATGACTGACAGAGAAATGATAGCTGCGGTAAACAAAAGGTGTTTCATGTACACAGAGCGATCAGCATGGAACAGGTTTTTAAAAAGATAAATCACGGCTCACAGTGGAAGCATGCTGTTTCAGATTACCACTCACTCCTTGTATGGTGCGGTGTGTTGTCTTCTCTATGAAAAGCAACCTTTTCAGGTACTTTTTCTTTTTAAAGCACATGTTATATGGTTACTTATAGGGGCACTTCACCAAAAAACACAATGCTGATTTATTTTGCACATAATCTCACGCACACATCCAAAAACTGTTTTGCAGAGAGTAAATGAGTTTGAATATGGCCACCAGTGATTGGGGACATTGAATCCTTCTGTTGTGTTAATTGCATTACAGCACCATGAAATGGTGCAGATGAAAAAATAGCAATACCTTGTCTTATATGGACTGCTACCTTATTATTTAATTGAGCTGTAATGAACACAACACAAGGATTCAATGTCCCCAATGACTGGTGGCCATATTCAAACAAATTTACTCTCAATATCTGTCAAACAAAATCAATGTGTGCAAAACTGTTTAGAGTGTTTGGGTGTGTGTGAAATGATGTGCAAAATGAATGACCATTGTTTTTTGGTGAAGTGCCCCTATAAGAGCTGCACCATGTCATTTTGGGAATAATCTGACTAGAAACGCTTTAACTTGCGTTTGTCTTCCATCTTGCATGACTCACAACATAATACATACGTGCCAAAATATCACCCCAGAACAATCCACAACATTTATCTTTCACAACATAGTTAGACGTCCATTTTGATCTGATCTGTTCATCTACAATTTAAGAGAGACACATTGTTACCGGGGGAAGAACAAATATTTGCAAACGGAGGGGTAGAAGAGATGCATCATCATTTACAGAAATCAGCTGTAATGAAAGATGATATATATGCTTTTATATTGTGTCTGAATTGAAAAACACCAGCAGGAGGAAATGTGACAGTGTTCTGAAAGTGTCATCTGGACATTAAAAAAAGAACGGGACAAATCCATTTGCAGCAGCCTCCAAGAGAACGACGTTTAGCCTACCGGAGGATTATTTCCATCCTGTCAATATTTTCAGCGAGGGAAAAAAAACAGCCTTCTCCCAGAAGACAACATTTAAGAGACTAATATATTTTGTCAATGTGTTGACAAAACTTCTTATGAATATTGTTCAAATGATCCCAGAATATTGTCACGAGGGCCCCCATAAAAGCAGTCAAGCAAAACTTCAATACTCTTCTGATAATACTACTCTTGGTTTCCCTCTCCCTATTATTATTTGAATGCTTTTGGAAGGTCTTTAATTAATTTGCATCCTAATGCTGTGCCCTTGTTCAATTTAATTTACAATGCAGATGCACAGGCAGTAAGTGTGACAGAGGTTCGTTCTCCAAGAAAGCCAAGGATGAGAACAAGTATATTATTAAAGAACGCAATGTGGGGACTTAACAAATCATTTTGAACAGCCTAAAGATAAGGGGAAATGTCCCCTCTCTGTCTGCATCTCAGTAGGATTGCGGTCATAGTTGGGGCCCACTGACCGAGCGGCCTATTGTTCCGTGATTTGTTTATCTGCTTCTATTTTCCCGTCTACATGTTAACCTAGCAGTAATTTGTGTACTCGCAGTCAACATGAGAACACGGAGACAAACGGCGTGCAGGACGTATGGTGCGCGCGCAGCCGCGTGTGGGAAACACAATGAAAAACATTGAACCTGAGAGTGCTGATCCGGCTACCCTGCTTTTTGATATAGGAAACACAATGATGTCATGGGGAACAGAGGCGTCATTACACCCTGTTTACTGGGGCACATACCCCAGTCATATTTTGCTGTGCCCCAGCAAAAAAACTAAACATAGTCTTTCGTGGGCTCTATTGGCCACATTTTTTAAGCTAGCACAAGGGTAGTCTATATAATGAGGAGACAGAGCACTCTGTGGCAGAAACCACTGGATGGCGCACGTGTAGAAGGGGTCAGGTCTTGTTAGTTGCCGTTATCAAGATATAATGAGGAAACGGAGCACTCTGGGAGTTTTGAATGAAGAAATTCGTAATGCTAAAGATGAAAATACTTGCTTCAAAACAAACATATTTAGAAGAAATAATTAAATGTGATGTTATTTTATGTTGAGAAAACATATGATCTACTGCATTTTGAGGTGAAATGTGAGTTTTAAGGATATACGATCTCTGCAGTATAACGATCTCTGCAGTGAGTGGTTGTCAGGAAAATGCAGAAACCACTGGATGGCGCATGTGTAGAAGGGGTCAGGGCTGGGTTTCCCAGTTCTATGTCGTTATGGCTTGCTCAGCACCTGTCTGCATATATCTCGCTTCAGCGTATATACACTGAATAAAAAATACCTTTACATGCCAGCATTCATCTGACCACACCCCCATCCGCTTACCTACATAAGCAGGGGTGGGGCCACACACTCATCTCCTTCTCAAATTTCATCACAAGCTAAGTGCTGCTCACATGCCCACTTGACGTGAAGAAAAATATTTAGTCTGAGGAAAGGAAAACAGAAGGACAAAGAGATACGTTGACATCATATCTTTATTTTCTCTCACTATTTTCGAGAAAATACGGCGATATTGTCTTCGTTACTGGAGTGTCTGGATCATTCCGACCTTCAACGTTTTTTTCGTATTAGGAACTCACGCCACTGACATGCTTCCCAACTACAATCCTCCTTGCTGCGGCTGGATGGGGTTACCCTCCAGCAACACAGCTGGACTGTAGGACGCACCGACTATTGTGAGAAGCGGTTGTTTCCAGGTTGGGTACGTACTGTTTTGCTTGCAAGCTCTGGTTGTTGTTGATGCTGTGGGGGTTAGCTAACAATTTACGAAACGCCGAATCCAGGCTAGGGTCCTCTGCTCTGCTTAAACGGCGGTCGGGGGATCTTGGTCTGACGCCCATGATGGCTACTCTAGTGGGCCGCGCTAGGTCCTGGTGATCCCAGGATTCTAGAGCGGATGCTTCTCTGTCCCGTGCAGGCCCCATCTTTCATATACAAATGGAAGTATACCCTAACGAGGAAATGTGGGCATAGGTTCTTCTTTTTCGGAAGTTCCATGCTCAAAGGGCCCCGTGTATGTCTGGATCACCGTTGACAACTGTGTTCTGACATTTATTTTTCTTTTCCCTGTTAGGGGAGGGATTTGGACAGCGGCCTGTCTGAAGTGTGGCTTGTTATGTCATTGTATACAGTTCAGGTGATAGCTGCTTAGCTTGCGTGCTAGTTTATGGACTACTGTGTTAGCCAGTCAGCTGTTAGCTGCGCAGCTGTTAGCTGCGGCGTTAGCTCGCTGTGTTTACCAGGCTGGTATACGTTAGCTTGTTGCTATCAGCCGAACGGCTGTTAGCTTAATGCTACACTGTTGAACGTTTTCTGTGACTATAACATGCCTTAAACACTCTGACTACGACGTCATCTTTGACAGAGGATGTTAGTCGAACCTACCGGGAGCCTGGCCGGCGAGGACTGCGTCAACATGGAGAACCGTAGCAGCTGGGTGGCGCAGCGACGCTGCCCTCGTCGTCAACACCGGAATGCTGTGTTTAACGTCGGTGCCCCATTAGCCAGATTGCACTTCGCTTGGCCTGCGCTCACGGTAGGAAGGTCCCGACCGGACCTTAAACACTTCTTCTTCCTTCCCTTCTAAATGTTTTGTAATAACGATGTTTTCCAAAACGGGTGTTGCTGCAATACATTTAGGATACAACGCGTGTTGTGTGTGAATTGTCTTGTCACTGGTATAGCTTCTCTCTCCATACAAATCGGGTTGTTGTTTTACATGTGTAAAAATGATCTGGTTAGTTGTGTTGAGAACATCATGTGTGTTCAGGTACCGTGAACTCACAACTAAGGGGGTTAATTAACCTATAAAGCTATGCTTAGTGACATATGAGTGAAGAATGAATTCTTTTCTCAGCCTGTAATGACAATGAACAGTGTGTTCACATATTAACAGGGTTACCTGTTCAACTGGGCCGTATCAAGGGTAAGGTAGGAGGGGTGATCCCCCCGGTTCCCTGGGGCTTCCCCACCCTCCTCTCAGACATGTTGTTTACAATATTGTGTCACTGTGTTTGTGGAGATACGATGTAACCCTTAGCTTAATTGCTGGGGTTGTGCTAACCGCTTGAGGAACTATATTTTCCTAAAGAAAAGATTGTTGGCTTTCAAGATGGCGGCGTAGAGGAAGGACATAGTGGAACGGGCTCCTACACAAAAATCCTGAAAAACCTGATGTATCGAACATAATCCGCCTAACTTCAGTTTATGTTAACCCACGCTTATTAAGCACATAACCAACAAAGAAATGCCACCCAAAAGGACCGAACCGAGCAGGAAGACGGTGACATCGCCCACGTTAGCAATAGTGCTTGCGAGACCGCAAGGAGCTAACGCACCGGCTAACGGGGAAGCTAATGCAGCTAACGTCGAAGCTAACGATGAAACACCGCCGATATGGTTTACTGGGGAACTGGAGAAAGTATTCGACAGAATTCAAGCCATGATGGAACTTAAGATGAACTCTCTAAGCATCTCGGTGGAAAGACTTATCAGTGACAACCAGGCACTGGGGCAACGTGTTAAGGAAATGGAGGGAGTGCAAGCTAGCTTCGGTGATAGCCTCGACTACCTACAACAAGACCTCAGCGATCATAGGAAAGACACAGAGGAGGAGATCTGCGGTCTGAGGGAAAAGCTGGACGAATTGGAAAACAGAGGGAGAAGAAAGAATCTGCGACTGGTGGGATTCCCAGAAGGTGTGGAGGGGAAAAGCTCTATCGATTTCCTACAGGAATGGCTCCCCAAAATACTGGAGCTGGACACCGGGCAAACCATTGAGATAGAGCGGGCTCACCGTACGCTCCAACGCCGTCCCGAAGAAGGCAGCCTCCCCCGAGCCATAGTGATCCAGCTACTCCGTTTCACCGATGTGACGAGAATCCTGGACGCGGCGTGGAAAAAGAAATCACTGGCATACGGTAATTCTACTATCAAGATCTTCAAGGATATGTCCACGGCCCTCTACAAGAAGAGAAAAGCTTTCATGCCGTTGAAGAAGAAGCTACACGAGAACAACGTATCCTTCAAGCTGCTCCATCCCACTAACTTGAGCGTGGAGCTACCGGAGGGCAGACGTACTTTTACTTCTCCGGGGTCGGCAGAGACGTATCTGAGTAAGCACCACCCGGCTATGCTGAAGTGATCCAGCGGTCGTCACTCAACCATAAAGGAGCGGTAAATAAAGACACATACCAGGCAATAAGCCTCATACTCTAATTACTTTTTGAAATGTTAACCGCCGGGTAATACATGTCGTTATTTGGCGACACTGGACTTGAGATGTTGTTAAGCCTCACGGGACCTTTTGTTGTGAGTTCATATTACTAAGTTTAATTTCAAGACGGTTATGTGCTAATGGGTATATGTAGGTGTACATGTTTATTCATACATGTGTGCACATTACATTTATGCATTTCAAGCGTTGATATTACCCCTGGGAAAAAAAAAAGATATTAAAAAAAAAAGAAGGGTGTGTATATATATATATACATGTTTTGAAATGCTTAAAGGAGATGTTCGTACCCACACCTTTAATTACTTAACCTAAACCTGGTAGGGAGCCCGGCTCCGCTTGGTAGGATAGGGTATGGTACTACGCAAGATTACGGGAGGATTTATAGGCCAGGGGGATTTTTTTTTTTTTTTTTTTTTTTGGGAAGGGGGGGGGGGGGGGGGGGCATTAAGGGGAAAAGGGAGGGGTTCAGACAGGACTGTTTTTGTGAATTGGTTTATAATGTTTACACATCTAGGTATTGTATACCATGTTTTCAGGTATCCCAGTGTCCTACTAAACAGCTATACCAACCACATGGGTGAATGACATACTCGTTTCTGAGTTGGAATATTAATGGTCTTAACCGGCAAGTTAAACGCCGTAAAGTGCTTAGCTTCATCAGAAGACATCAAATAGACGTGGCCTTCCTGCAAGAGTCTCACTTGGATGACGCAGAGCACAGTAAACTGGGGAAACAATGGCAAGGGCAAATATTTTTCTCCTCATTCACATCGTCAGCAAGGGGGGTGGCTATTCAGGTAAGAAGAGGGATCCCCTTCCAACCGAACCTAGTTGAAAAGGATAAAGGGGGAAGATATATTTTAGTCAGGGGATATATGGGAGACCAACTGGTCACTATGCTGAATGTATATGGTCCGAACCACGAAGACCCTAACTTCTATGTGAACCTTTTTCTTAAAGTGACATGCGCCCCTTCAGAACTTATAATTGGTGGTGACTTTAACCTGGTATTAGACCCTGCTATGGACAGATCCTCCCCTACCCCTAAACCTTTGACCTCAGCGGCCAAGGCTCTTAAAAAAGAACTTATGGATCTTAATTTGTTGGATACATGGCGGGAGGGGCATGCATCTCAAAGGGAATACAGCTTCTACTCACACATGCACAATAGCTACTCTAGGATTGATACGTTCTTTATACATACAGCAAAACTCCATCTTGTTTCGTCCTGCGAATACTTAGCCATGACACACTCAGACCACGCCCCCCTTTTGACTAAAATAGCCTTAAGCGACTCTCACACAAACTCCAAACGCTGGAGGTTTCCTAATTTTCTAAATAACGATGAGGATTTTGTCAAATTAATTAACAAACAGTTGGACTGGTATTTATTGAGTAATAGGGGCTCGGCCTCACCAGCTATAGTCTGGGAGACCCTTAAAGCTTACATAAGAGGCTACATCATTAGTTACTCTTCCTGGAAAAAGAAACAATATCAAACCAAATTACGCTCACTAGAGTCTGATATAAAAGCGCTTGAAAATCAACACTCCCTATTACAATCACAGACCTTATTGGTTCAGATAACGGCAAAAAAGGCAGAATATAACACTATCACCTCGCGAGAGGTAGAAAACGCTATGTCAAGGTTGAAACATCGCTACTATGAGCAGGGTGACAAGGCAGGGAAACTACTAGCGTGGCAAATTAGAAGGGAGGATGCCGCTAGGTGTATTCCGGCCATTAGGGTAAGCGACAAAGGGGAGTTGACCCGGAACCCACTGCTCATAAATCGGGCCTTCTCAGACTTCTACAAGTCTCTCTACTCCTCGCAGGGGGAGAAGAGACAGGAGATGTGTGAGTTCTTGGACAACCTAGACATACCTACGATAACAAAAGGCACAAGGGGGGTCCTTGACGAGGCGATAACTAAGCAAGAAATACTAGATGCCTTATCAAAACTGACGCCAGGGAAAGCTCCAGGGCCGGACGGCTTCTCCATAGACTTCTACAAGGCATTTATTAGCAAATTGATAGACCCTCTCCTAGAAATGTTCAACTACTCTATTGAGAATGACCAACTACCTGATACCCTTGAGCAAGCTCTTATTATAGTCCTGCCAAAACCAGGGAAGGACCCTACCTTATGCGGGTCGTACAGACCAATTTCGATCCTTTCCAACGAATATAAAATATTTACTAAAATCATAGCCACTCGACTTGAGAGAGTAACCTCCTCACTTATTAATACGGACCAGACCGGTTTCATACAAAATCGCTCATTAATAGACAACGTGAGAAGATTTCTTAACTTGACGCATTGTGCCAAATCCATAGAAGACCCAGTCATAGCGATCTCGTTGGACGCGGAGAAGGCATTTGACCGAGTAGAGTGGCACTTTCTCTTCGCTGTTCTACAAAAAATGAACTTTGGCCCAAATATGCTAAGAATGATCCATATGCTGTACCTTAACCCTACAGCCAGGATACAGACCAACTCAGAGATTTCACCTTCTTTCCCTCTAAGGCGCGGTACTAGGCAGGGTTGCCCTCTTTCCCCGACACTTTTTGCGCTGGTAATCGAACCCCTGGCTATAGCAATAAGGTCACATAAAGCTATTAGTGGGATCAAGGTGGGTCCTGAGAGCCATGTCATCTCTTTATACGCGGACGACATAGTCCTGTTTCTAACCAATCTCGACTCATCCATGCCTGCCCTTATGGAAACACTGTCAAAGTATAATGTAATCTCAGGCTACAAGATTAATGCACAAAAAAGCGTGGCCATGCCACTTAACTCACTAGCCGAAAAAATGCCAAGGTCCAATTTCCCCTTCCAGTGGAACTCACAATTTGTAACATATTTGGGTCTAAAAATCCCGAACCAAATAGATACAATTTTCTTACTAAATCATGACCCACTACTTAAAAAGGTGGAGAAGGACCTAGATAGATGGATGCAGCTGCCTCTCTCGCTAATCGGACGTGTGAACTGCATTAAGATGAACATCCTACCTAAATTTCTCTATCTTTTTCAAACCCTCCCTATATCTATACATAAGAACTTCTTCAAGAAATTACAAAGGATAATATCTGCATTCATATGGAGAAGGAAGGTCCCTAGAATTAAAATTAAAACCCTATATAATTCCCCCCAGTGTGGTGGACTGAAACTCCCGGACTTCCAACGCTATTACTGGGCTGCACAGACAAGGGCTCTGTGGATTTGGCAGAATGAGTCGACTAATTCCCCTGCCTGGAGACAAATAGAACAATGCCATACGATGGACGTACCGCTGGCCGGAATTCCTTTTATCAGGAAGTACCACACCCTGAAGAATTGTTCAGATAACCCATTTATTAAACACACAGCAAGAATATGGTTTGAGATTCAGACACATCTTGGTAGCTTTATTGCATTTCACAGGAAGACCCCCTTCCACAACAATCCAGCTTTGCCAGAATCACTTAGAGATGGCATCACCAAGAAGTGGTACACTCAGGGAATTAAAACTTTTGGGGACCTATTTGATAATAACATACTTATGTCCTTTGAACAGTTACGTGCCGCCTTCCACCTTCCAACTACTAATTTCTTTAAATACCTACAGGTCAGACACTTCATAGGTACAGGTCAGGGAGGAAACGCCACTCTTCCAAAACCCCTCCTCATAGATGATATTCTAAAAGGAGTTATTCACACTAGAGGCATCCTATCATTAACATATGATAGAATCCTGACCAGTACAGAAATTATACCCCTAAATGCCAAGAACAAATGGGAGCGGGACCTGGACTGTACCTTTGATGAAGATGAATGGGAAACACTATGTGAGTCTGCACTATCTTTTTCATATAACACTCGACATAAACTTATGCAATTTAACATTCTCCATAGAACCTATTTTACGCCGGAAAGACTTCACAGGATGAATGAGGCTATCTCTGACCTTTGCCCTAGGTGCTCAACGGAAACAGGTAGCCTGCTCCACATGTTCTGGGAATGTAACAAACTGAGACCTTACTGGGGCTCAATTTGGGAGACTCTCGAAGAGGTCACAGGCCTTGAGATCCCATGTACACCTAAATTAGCATTATTAGGAGACATGTCTGACATTTCTCCAGATAAGAGAGGCAAGGTGCGGATCATTAAATTGGCCATGATTGCAGGGAACAAGTGTATTGCCATGCTGTGGAAAAGTGCTGAATCCCCCCCCATGTCTATGTGGCTTAGTGAAATCTCTTCGTACATGGCATCAGAGAAAATAATGTTCAATCTTAAGAAAAAACCACGTCTCTTTGATAAATGCTGGGCTGGGTTTAGGCAATACTTAGAACAGATTACATAGTAGGTTGATGAGATAGGCTATTATTGAAGCTCCCTTTTGTCTTTCTGAAGGGTATATATTGCAATGAATGATACTGTAAATGTTATTAGTTGCTCTTTGAAGAGAAAAGATGTAATGGTAGACATTTATTTGTTTGGTGTAGTATGGGCACCTGTTAGACGGGTGTAACTGGGTTTACAAAACTCTTAAAATGTGTAAAAAAAAAGAAAAAACTGAATTTGTCGAGGTCCTAGTCTGGGGGGAGGGAGGGGGGGTCTGGCCGATTTTTTTTTTTCAGGGGGGGGGGGTTAATATGCATTTATTTTTCTGTATCTCGGGGAGGGGGGGGGGGCAGTTGGCAGCATTTCCTTTTGTATGGTTGTTGAACTGATGCTGTTAAACTGAAAAAAAAAAAAAAAAATACCTATAAACATATTGTTTAAAAAAAAGAATGAAAAGGGAACAAGGGAACTATAAAATAAATTGAAATGTAAATAAACAAGGTAAAGATAGAATTGACCGTTGAACCCATGTCACCCCCTCTCTTTTATTTTTGTTTTCTTTTTTAGTGATGCACGATATATTGGCCGCTGACATAATATCGGCCGATATGGCCGTTTTTTTTACACATCGGTATCGGCCCGATATCAAGATAGGGCCGATATGGGCCGATATAATTTCTTCTTTTTTTTTTTTTTTTTATTAAAATGTAATATTATTTTTTCTTTTTACATGTTTTGGCCTTAAATTGTTTCAAAATATCAGTAATTTCTGAAAATAAGTTACAAAAGTAAAAAAAAAGTATGCGTTTTGGAAAGTAGCTCTTTGTTTGATTATCATAAAAAAGTGTTTTCTGTGCAGAGATGTCGACATCGGTGGATGTCGGTGCCGACCAGAACAGCAATATTAATGTCGGTTAGCGGTATCGGCCACCATTTTCACATCGGTGCATCACTATTCTTTTGGATGTTATAATTTTTTCTTTATTGTTTCTGTCTGTTTAATTGTATTGTCTGAGATGTCTGTAAATCAAAAATGCAAATAAAAATATAAGTTAAAAAAAAAAAGAAAAGATTGTTTGGTCGCTTATCGTGTGTGCTTAGCAAGGCCTGTGGCCGATACATAATCGAGGATTCTCTATTATGAAAAACTGCGTTCCTCTGTAGCAAGAGTGTACTTGCCATTTTTTGTTGTGATAAAGGGTTGTATGTGTCTTGTGATCTACAACTGGGTTAGGTTGGCCACAGAAGCACATGTGTAAGTCTGGTACCGGGGCTCTTAAAGGGGCCCTCTCTATTCTGTGTTTTTTCCTTAGTAAAAATCAGATAGCAGGTTAGCACATGAGCTGTGTGAAGCTGTTAGACACTTCATGTAGCTGACTATGACTGTGTCATGTTCTTTTTTGTCATTACATCGTATCATGGGTGTGGGGTCGTAAAGGGGTGAACTGGTAATCCTTTCCTCCCCTTTTTGATTGGTCAGGGGTTAAAACCTCCTGTCCTTCAAGGTTCCTGTCACGTTGCTGTTCGGCACGTTACAGGGTAAGGGGGGGGGGGGGGGGAGTTTCCTGGTCCCACGCCCTGGAAGATTGGGCGTGTGCACCACAGAAATTCCCCCGCCATAGAGTACGTCACTGTGCGCGTCTCTGTTGGTAAGACTTCCGTGAGTTCTTCAGGTCCATGTGATGGATCTGTTTCAGGGAGTTGTCAGAGCTCCTCCTCACGAAGCTCCTCCTCGGGCCTTCTGTGAGTAAGGACTCTCCTTCCCTGTGAGGGAGCCTCCTCAGAGTTCAGAGCCTCCTCCTCAGATTGTCAAGGTGAGTAGAACTTCGAAAAGGAGTTCTGCTCTATTGTGTGTGTATTCGATTCAATTCGAGTATTGAGTGTGTATTGGTTCAGTGCCTCCTCCTCGGAGAGCCCTAACCCAAATATTACATAGCTCAATGTTGCAATATATTCTTTTCAATCTATACAGCTCGCGTGGGAAGTCTTTCTGGGGATTTCCGTCTCCTCCCTATGGGAGGGTGGTGGGATGTAAAAATGTAAAAAAAAATTACCCTGCGTCACGAGGGATTCATGTCAGTCTGTGTTCTTTCTTTTTTGAATAAAAAGAGGAAGGTACATGAAGCACGACGGCTCTGTGTCGTTCTCCCAGGCGACTTGGAGGAACAATGTTTGGTGTCTTGCTAGACTATCCATTGATGTGTTTGGGTCTCGATGCATACATAGTGCTGGCTCGGTGTGTTTCTGTTAAAGAATCACACAGGGGCTAAGTGCGCCTTGGTTGCTTGTTAAAACAGCGTTTTTTATAGGGCAACTGGGATGGAGTTTTGTCTCTTCCGAGCGCCAGTTTACTAGGTTGTCTCGATGAATTCTCGTTCATATCTGGGGGATGTTAACGGAATAGATCTGAACATAGGTAGAGGGGTCTCACGCCCTTGGGGTGGGCCACTGAGCACGGTCCAAATGGGACCGTCTGGGTGGCGCCCTCTTTTCATGTTTTAGATCGACACGCATACCTACCCCCTCTTCTGGAGTGGGCATGTCGGCGTGGTTAGGACACAGGACTGGTCTGGTCACGCTGGTCCAGGTCAGTTAACCCGTTGTCCGCCGGGGATGCAGATCTGCTGTTCTGGTACCCTGAGGGACTTGTGCTTTTTTCGGGGGGGGAAAATGCCGGGTCGGTCCGGGTGTCACAGGGTTAGGCGCTATGGAGACCCTTTGTTGGGTACATATTGTACTCTGCACTATCGTAATGGCTTATGACCATGCCAACCTGTACACGCCCGATCTCGTCCGATCTCGGACGCTACGCAGGCTCGGTCCTGGTTAGTACTTGGTTGGGAGACCGCCTGGGAATACCAAGTGCGTTGTGCTTAGGGCTGGTTCTCATTTCTTTTCGCTCCTCTCTCACGCGTGGCGAAGAGGGGGCTGTTGGGGTGGTCTTGGACCTCCTCTGGTAACCCTGTGCTTCCCGTGCCGCCGGGCCCGGTCCGAAGTAAAGTTTCGTTGATACCGTAGGCCTGGGATAACCCTTTTTTGAAAACTGAAACACTTGTACTGCGGTATAGCCAGTGTATGCCCGCAGGTGTGTTTTGGAGTTTTTTCTTGAGGGGTTATAGGAACAACCACCGTCGGAACCAAGAGGGTGGTTGATTCCCTGGTGTGTTGGAGCAGTGTCAACTCCCGGGTTACCCGGTTGAGTGTGCCCCTGCACGTTCATGACGTCTGCCAATCATGTCAGCCTTCTCTGCCTCGACCCCTCTGGGTGGGGGTTTGTTAATGGAGGCTTGTCATGCAACAATGCCAGCATACGCCCCTTCCGCCGGGGGGGGCTGTTTTCAGCTGACTCCTTTGGCGCCTGTCTCGTCCGCAGTGCTCCAGGCTCAGGTTACAGCCTGTTGCCTGGTTTCCGCGGTGCGCTGCCTGCTTCCGTTGGTTAACCTTTTTTGTGTGCTTACGGCCATGCTGACTGCCTGTTCTGCAGGGTCAGTGTGCCAGGCGGTGTGCTATTGGGGGGAAAGGGCCCGCTCTTGGAGGGGCCTTATCCGAATACGCTGGCGATGTGGGGGGCGGTGTCACTAAGTGACCACCTGGTGGGGTCTTGATGCCTGGCATCATTGACCTCTCCGGGCCCCCGTTTTCCAGGGGATCCAGTCCCTTCAGTGGGTCTGGGTCTTCCTTCGCGCTCCGCTGCTACGGCCTTGCCACGGGGTTGGGTTTGCTCTTGACCCCGTGATTTCTGGGGGCAGTAACGAGGTTGTTCCTTCCGTTCGTTCCCGGGTGGTATGCGGGTTGTGCGTGTGTGTAGTCGTGGGGTCAAGCCACGGTCTGCTCACCCTGTGCGTTGAGTTGCTTGAGTGCCTCTTCGCACGGTCGGATCCGTCGCCCTCCCGTGAACCTCCAATAGGGGGGGGTATCCTCCATTAGGGAGGGTCGGGGGGGCTCGGTCCTCCCCGGTCTGATGGTTGTGGGGGGTCTCAGCGGGGTGTATTTGTCGGGCTATGGCTCCCGCTCAGCCCCTGTCATGCAGACAGGTGCTGAGCAAGCCATAACGACATAGAACGGAGGGTTATGTATATAACCCAGTTCTTCTTTTTTTTTTTATTGGTATTTTTCCCCCTCCATTTTCCTCCGATTTTCTCCCATCCCAATGTTAGTCGTATGCCAATTCCCAGTCCCTTCCTGGTCGCTGCGCACTTACCCCCCACAGTCAGATCATCTGGGAGAGTGGAGGCTACCATGTGCTTCCTCCGACACACGTCCAGCCAATCACCGCTTCTTTTCACCTGGCAGCACGGATTCTCATCGAGAGGGCGTAGCGTGTGGGAGGACCACACTATCCCCCTCGAGTCCTATCCGCGCTTAGCAGGCGCCCCGACCGAACTGTAGGAGTCGCTGTTTACAACGACCCGGACCCACCCCGCCAGCTTCTCCCACCCTCTAATACAGCCAATTGTATTAGTGCAGACGGCCAGCCAAGCTGGTGACAACCCCGGAGCTGTGAGCTGGATTCGAACAGGCGAATCCAGCTCACAGCTCCGGGGCTGGTGACGAACGCAATCTCCGCTCGGCCACCTAACCGCTCCTATATAACCCAGTTCTATGAGTTATGGTGCGCTCAGCACCTGGACGCCGCTGCGGCCCTTGATTTTTCATTGTGGTGAAATTTGTTGGGAAAGAGATGAGTGTGTGGCCCCACCCCTGCTTATGTAGGTAAGCGGATGGGGGTGTGGCCAGATGAATGCTGGCATGTAAAGGTACATGGTGGAATTTTTTATTCAGTGTATATACGCTGAAGCGAGATATATGCAGACAGGTGCTGAGCGCACCATAACTCATAGAACTGGGTTATATACATAACCCTCCGTTTCAATGGGTCTCATTCCCGAACGAATTTACGACAAAAAATGTCCTCTTAGGCAGATTTCTGCCCATTTAAGACATATTAGGGCTGGTAGCGCGAGTCCCCAACTTTTCCTGAGATCAGATTTGAGCGTGAAGAGCACTCTTATGATTGATTGACCGATTGAACATTTTATTAACTTGACAGACTGTGTTCTGATAGTGATTCCTTCATGTTAACGCTACAGGCCTCCTTGGAATTAATTACTTAATCATAATTAAAATAAATATGACAATATTTGTACGATAAGAAATTACGCATTTGATGTCGGAAAAATAAATAATATGGATTCATCTAATCACAGGGCAGATGCTTAACCATATCTGAACCAGCTATTTTGGACAAATGTATAATTACTTTAATTACTCAGATATTCAAACACAATTATGCAATTATTGTGAAATGATTGAAAATAATAATTATTTAATGCCTTCTGTGGAATTTGTATTTCTTATTTGTTACACATCTGTTTTAATGATTAATTATATACATTTGAAAGAATGCAGGTCAACATGCAATGTATCCCATTGATTGGTATACAATGGGACAGACCTTTGATTGATTGATTGATTGATTGATTGATTGAAAACTTTATTAACAGATTGCAGAATGGGTACAGTACAGTACAGCTCAATTACATACAATTGTTAAGGGGATGCAGACCAGAGAAAGACTTTCGTCTTGTTTACATCAGGGTCCCCCATTTTCAATTCATCATAACATATATGACACACACGACATACAGATAGACAGTACTGCTACATCTATACATTTATGACATACCAGATTTGCAAATACAGTACTGTTTGTGATACAAAAAGAGTCCAGAAAAGAGAGTATATACATTTGACGTAGAAACTGTTGGAGGAGGTTGGGTAGGAGGGGTCGGTGGGGGACACTGTACAAGCAAAACTGTACATTGGAATATTGACAAAACCATACTTGGTCATTTACTGTACATTGGAGGGGGTTGATATAGCTATAAACCTGCATTCCTTCGAATATATCATTAATCAATTAAACATATATTGAAATACACTATATAGCCTATATACACCAACACTGAAATGACAGTGGATAAATAAATAAATAAGAACTAAAGCTAATCACATGGAAATAGCAAGTCTTGTGTGCGCCAGTATGGCCTACGTGTCTAATGAACAGTATAGGCTTAATATTATTCTAGTTACTTGTTTCATTAGGATTTAGTAGATACTATGCTCTGCCTCTGACTGTACCTATACTGTATGTAGGGCAGAGCATATAGTATCTACTAAATACTAATGCAACAAGTCATTAATGGAATAATAAGCCTATACTGCGTTCATTCATTACGCCGTAGGCATTAATGGAATAATAAGCCTATACTGCGTTCATTCATTACGCCGTAGGCATTAATGGAATAATAAGCCTATACTGCGTTCATTCATTACGCCGTAGGCTACAGTATACAACGCACAGTATATAAATATCCTAACCCAACCCCCTCCAATGTACAGTCATTTACCTAGTATGGTTTTGTCAATAGTCCAATGTACAATTTTGTTTGTTTGTACAGTGTCTCCCCCCCCCCCCCCCCTCAATGTACAGTTTTACTTGTTTATACAGTGTGCCCCCCCCCCCCCCCCCCAACCACCTCCAATGTAAATTACCCAGTATGGTTGTCAATATCCCAATGTACCCAACCCCCCCCCACCCAACCTCCTCCAATGTACAGTTTCTACGTCAAATGTATATACTCCCTTTTCTTGACTCCTTCTGTATCACAAACAGTACTGTATTTGCAAATCTGGTATGTCATAAATGTATAGATGTAGCAGTACTGACTATCTGTATGTCATGTATGTCATATATGTCCTGATGAATTGAAAATGGGGGACCCTGATGTAAACAAGACGAAAGTCTTTCTCTGGTCTGCATCCCCTTAACAATTGTGTGTATTGAGCTGTACTGTATTGTACCCATTCTGCAATCTGTTAATAAAGTTTTCAATCAATCAATCAAACACGTGTATGTGTGTGTGTGTGTGTGTGTGTGTGCGCTGCGGCAGTTGTACCACGAGCTGTACTATATATGATGACAATACATTAATCTAATCTCATTTCGATGGGTCGCGCAAGACACTTCCGCATCCATTTCCACACAGCTGCGTCATTACTTTGCCTTATAAGGAGCTCTGGAGGCGTTGTTTTGTATGCAAATGCCTGAACGGGAACGCGCTTTTGAGTTTAAGACGGAATCACATTCGCCAAGCAGATATCAGATCATGTCACAGGTGCGACCGTTTCAGCCACTTAAGACATATTACCAGGACGTTCGGGACTGAACTTGTCATTGATTCTGTCTGTCGGTTCCAAGATAAGTCTTCCAAAATAACTCTTTGGAAAACTTTCGGGAATGAGACCCAATGTACCTTAATGTTCTACAAAGGTTTGTATGGTATACTTTTCTCAGACTATACCTTAGCAGTTGCCTAAACTTTAAAGCATTGGTTCTCAGAGTGGGGTCTGGGGACCCCCAGGGGTCCTTGATGGGGTTCCAGGGGGTCCCTAGAAAAATTATAGTTTAATGTCACTATTCTATGAACTAGAAGTTAGTACATGTATAACCTATGATCATAGATTACTGTTTCCCCCACCTACTGTATAGACCGTTATAGAACTCCAGACTTAATCATATCTAACAAGTATCTTCTCAGATAGGGGTCTCTGGGACAAAGATCTTATCACATGGGGGTCCATAGCTTGTTTACAGTACATATCAATCTAGGGGTCCTTGACATGAAACGGTTTGAGAACCAATGGCCCAAAGCACAGCCTCAAAGGTACATAGTAAATTGGAGCTGTCCATCACTGTGGTGCTGAAATGTGTCAATCCCACGCACATCAATTGTCTCACTTGTAAAGACTTATTCATATAAAAAGTGTCCACGTATAAAAATGTATCATTGGATACAATCTGGCGTGTGGATATCCCGGAGTTGGACCCCGAGTTTGACTGGGATGATGTTTGGGCAAATGTGGCATTGTCTTCCCGCAACCCCAATCACCAGCAAATTAATTTTAATTATATTCATAGGACCTATCTTACACCTAGGAAGCTATTTGCTATGGGACTGATAACCGACTCTCGGTGCACTTTGTGCTCTCAAAAGGCCACTGGCACTTATATGCATATGTATTGGGATTGCCCACCAGTGGCCCGCTTCTGGAGGTCAATAGCGGACAAACTTTCAGATCTGTGTGGCTTAACTATCCCATTCACAGCTGTTACGCTACTCCTGAACGATATAACAACACTACCCGCGTCCGTACAACTGAAAAGGGTTGTCCTAGCGGGCGTCACAGCGGCGAAGAAGCTAATAGCAATGAGATGGAAGGAGCCTGAGAAGCTCACAGTGATTAACTGGTCCCTAACACTGTTGGATGTGATTTATCTTGAGATATCCACGGCGCGGGTGATTGGGGTGGGGCAGGCTGGGATTGACCTATGGTTCGCAGCAGCTGAGAAGGTCAGGACCGCCGTGTGCGGCTGAGCGGGGTTGGGGTGCTTGTTCGGGGGAGTCCGGCGGTCTCGTGGGAGGGGGAGGAGGAAATGTCTTGTCTGTCTTGTCTTTTGTGATGTCTTGAATTTAACTAGGGATTTTATTGGGGGGTAGCTATTTAGCTAGTTCTTCGCTATTTGGTCATCTATTAGATGGTACCCCTGGAATTTTGAATTTAAAATGTAAAAAGGTTGAACTCTGTTTTCTTTTCTTTTTGTCTTTATAATTTATAAATTGTTATATTCTGTATTATTATTGTTTTTTTATTTTCCTGTGAAGTTCTGTGTATTGTGATTGTGATTAATGTGTTGTCTTGTTTCATGTAAGTAATAATAAAAAAAACGTGATCAAAAAAAAAGGGTTGCAGAAGATGAAGCTATGACTACTAAAGATGATCTGTTAATCTATTTAAAAGTCAAGGAAACAAGGAATTGAATGAAGGGACTCAACTTGATGTTTCATTGCTGTGCTTTCTGTGAATCACTGATTAGTGTAATTAATAGCAGGTGCATCCAATTACTAATTGAATTTATTGTGCACTAGGATTGGCTAATGCAACCTATATAATTACCCACGGGTAGTTGCACATACAGTAGGAAGACACAATGGCTGAAATAGCATGCAGTAGGCTACAACAAGATCATCCTATTTTGTTAAGAAGAGGTATATACTGCAGCACCTTTTTTCATTTGCATCTACTTCATAAAACATGCTCCTTTTCTATTTTCCCTTTGTTAAATTAGGCAAATAAAGCACGTGTTCTATTCCATCATGTTGTATTTGTTTGAAGTTGACAACATTCTAAATGGACCCAAGGTCCTGTTGCAATGTTTGCTGGAAATACAGGAAATATTCTTGGGTCCAAACTGTTCCCCAGCAATAGAATCACTGGAATTCTGTTGCTAGGGAACAGTTTGGACTCAAGTGTGTTTCGGGTCAGTTATTGGATTATCAAACATTGCAAACAGGAAGTAGAATTTCTGTTTAGAATGTTTAATGTGCTTGGAGAGTATCTCTGTGGATAACGCATAATGTGGTCTACCGCCGCCCCAATAATGATTGTATAGATATAGCTGGTGCCACCCTCTTGATTAGTTTATCATTTAGATCTGTCAATTTGCCTAATATCTGTCAACCTACAGTAGTAGTGAAGTACAGGCTACTGTAGCCTAATCAGTCATATGTTAGCTCCACTACATAAAGATCATATTCTTTTCACAAATTGGATTAGTATTATGGATAGGCCCTATACCTTATTACCATCGTGATGGGAATATACAGGTGAAACGACAGAATTCTCATGATGTGATATGCACAGGAACGTTATTTGAATAATTCATTTTCATAAAGTAAATTTCCCTAATTGGATTAGTTATATGGATAGGAACCTATACTGTGTTACCATCATGATGCAAATAGACAGGTGAAACGACAACATTCTCATGAGGGATTATAAGACACCAAAAACAATAATTGAACATAACAATCACTTCCCAAGGTTTGTAAGCTACACCGTGTACCTGTGAGAGGACAGAGTGCCTCAGGCCACTCTTCTAAAGGTATACCCTTCTAAAAAGCTAATGAGGCTCTGGGAAACAGCCTTGCAGCTAAAGGAAGACCTTAAGGTAGAGCTTATGATGCATGTAGCGCTAAGCAGACTCTGGGAAACCCAGCCCAAGTAATGCTAGCCCACTGGGAAAGGTTGAGCTATATTTTGACGGGGGAAAATGTCAAAATTACATGGCCATTTTCGAAGAGATTCCTTGACCCCTCTCAACGCAGTATATCTGAATGAAAATGGGAGCAATGGAACCACAAGAGTCTTCCCTTTACAGCCATGTCCAATTTATGCTAGTCCCACATGGTTTTGATCCCAATCCGAGTAGTTTTTTTTGCATGCAGTAAGCATTTTATTATTATTTAACTTTTTTATGATATATTTGCCTATGTATGCATATTGTGGTCCCTAAACAGTATTCTAGACATCATTCTAGGCAGTGGTGGCCTTAACCTCTAAAGCATCGAACGTCACGCACTCGCGCGCACGTCGCACCACTCGTCTGTCAGCTCCGGGCTGCGTTTTTGCCGATCAACCAATACATTGTTGGAAAGTTTAATTTGCCGCCTTTCGATCGTCACCCCACTCAACCTATTGCGTGCCTCCAGTCTCGAGTTACAAGGAGCGTCTGCTCCGAAAGCAATCCCAGACGAGGGCTGAGAGTGGAGGAAGGTGATACAAGAAGGAAAAGAAGTCCATTGTTTCGACGAGAGCCTCTGAATGAATGGGAGTGGACGGCCATTTTGTATAATCATGCCGGTACACACAAAAATAAATAAACTTTGTAAAACATACATTTTCCGTGGGATTTTTTATAAACTTTGGACCTGTAGTACATAAGACTTCTGGCTATGGAACCGTTATATTTTCCAGCTCCTACTCCTACCCAGTGGTGCAGTCGTAATATCAGAACTGCCTACACGCCACGTGCACTCGCAGTCGCGCATACATGTTCCCTCGCTTGCGCACAGAACAGATGATTATTATGCATAAATAGTAGGAAACATGTTTGTATAGGAAATTACTAGTTTTAGTTTAGTTTTTGTAAATATTGCCTTGAAATAGAGAAGCTGAAAAAGGTAGCAGGATGTAGCCTTCAATATATAAAGAAATTATATTCAACAGATATGGTTGAAAAACAAACAATGTTTTAAATGTAATTGTAGTTACAATTTCTTTAATTGAATTAACTTAAACTAGAAAAGTAAATACAAACTAAATTAACAATGTAACTTGGTGGTGTAGTGGGCAAGGCGCTCGCCACCAACGCTGGAGACGCTGGGTTCGAGCCCAGCTCTCGGCGTTGCTACCAGCTTGGCTGGTCGCTCATACTAACACAATTGGCAGTGTTAGGGGTGGGAAAGCTGGTGGGTGGGCCCTGGGCGTTGTAAACAGAAAAAAACTCCTACAGTTCGGTCGGGGCGCCTGCTCAGCGAAGGAAGGATCTGGAGGAAGGTAGTGTGACCTTCCACACGTTACACTCTCCCAGTGAGAATCTGCGCTGCCAGGCTGGCTGCCGGCTGGCTGCACATGTGTCGGAGGATAGCATGTGATAGTCTCCGGCCTCCCGGACCAACAGTAGGGGGGGTGCGCAACGACCAGGAAGGGAGTTGGGAATTGGCATAACGACAGTGGGATGGGAGAAAAAATCGGAAAAAAGGAGGGGGGAAAAGATAATAAAATAAAAATAAAAACAATGTAACTTAGTTTACAGAAGGACAGTTTCCTACTGAAGCACAACTTAATGCCTCATCCTTCGAGTCGGGACCATTTGTCACATAGTGAGAGGTTCCACAGCTCAAGCAAACCCCCACCAATTGGTACAGGGCTTGTATTTTGGTTTGGCTCTTCTCGTTCTTTGTTATGCTATCGGTATCCTATTATTATGCAAAGTCTAGGTGATAGATACGTGCCGGGTACTTGGCGCACGGCGCGACGAGTCCAGTAAAAATTGTGAACGCATTTTTGTGTGCGTGCGCGTGCACATCCGTGCGTGATTACGCGCACTTCTGCTCAGCGAACTGCTAGGACGGCGTGGTACCGGGTGGTACCACCACTGCATCACTGCTCCTACCTCTCAGCTGGAACTTAAAAACAGGCATCTGGCAACCAGTAAAAAGAAATGTGAGTACACAAACATTTTACTTCAGTGTGTTCAAACCTCTCTTAATCTATTTTATTAGCACTCAACGCGATTTTTCTTTATTTCCTAAGAAACTTCAGAATGTTACCCTTCGGTGCGGCCGGGTAGCGCAGCAGACTAAGCGTCTGCCTACCACCGCAGAGACACTGGTATCGAATCCAGCTGTCAGTGGTACCTCCGGCTTGGTCGGTCGTCCATACTGACACAATTGGCAGTGTTAGTGGGTGGTAAGTCGGTGGGGTGTATCCTGGTCATTGTAAACAGCGACTCCTACAGGTCGGTCAGGGCGCCTGCACAGCGAGGGAGGGATCTGGGAGAGGTAGTGTGATCCTCCCACGCGTTACACTTCCCCAGTGAGAGTCCTCGCTGTGAAAAGAAGCGGCTGGCTGACTCTGCATGTATCGGAGGAAGCATGTGATAGTCTTCAACCCTCCCTAGACCGGCAATTGGGGGGCAAATGTGCGCAACGACCAGGAAGGGGAGGGGGGAATTGGCATAACGACTAAATTGGGATGGGAGAAAAATACAGAAAAAAGGAGGAGAAAAAGTACCTATTCTGATTCCAGGCTTGCTGAATGAAAAGGAATCACAGAGGATTGGGTTAGAGTGGTAAGACAGGCCCTTGAGTGGCGTGGTTTGTGAAAAAGGTTTCTGTGCATCCCGTGGATATGATTGGCTTGGCTGGAAAGTAGACTGATGTTCAGATGCCAACGGCTGTTGTATATAGGATTTACCTAAGCTTTGAAGCGAAGTACTAATGATATATTACCTAATGGTGTCAACCCAAAAACTGCTGCAGCAACTTGAGCATAGGGCGTGGGGAAGGCAATCACATAATGCCCCAAACCCCTCTTTACACTCAAAATGGTTATGATTTGAATATCTATACAATTCAAAACATAATGTTTTTACCGTATTGTTTTTTGTTTTGTTTTTTAAACAGGAGATCAATCCATTTAACAGATATAGATATATATATACTCTCATACAGTATATAAAGATACTGAATCAGCCAAAAAGTACTTTTCACTGTTGAAATGTGGTACAGCCTGGGTGTCACTGTATTTCTTAGGGGAGTGAGTGCTATAGGAGAATATGTCCCAGCAGTCAGGTCTGGTAACGCCCCTAACGGGGAACAGATTGGATTTGGGCTCCGTCAAGATACTTTGGGCCTTCTTCTTTTTCCAGGGAGGGGTGTAAAAAGTAGGTTGCAACGCTAAGGGTGTACATGCCCAGCACCCCCCCAGGCTATGACAAAAATAAATGGGGCACTCACTTTCTCCATCTCCCTCTTTCTCTCACTCTCTTCCTCTCTCCCTCTCCCTCTCTCACTCTCTCATTATATCTTTAATTATCAAGTGAGGAGGGGATCTCATTATTCTTGGAAGTCGGTGCTCATGTTAAAGTCTCTTTTACACTATACATACAATGCAAAGGAGGAAGAGAGAAATAAACACATTAAGATACACATTGGTTAATGTAATTTGCTAATTGCAAGAATAATCGACAAATTAACGGAGAAAAAACAACAACAACCATATTTGACTAGCTTTTAGAATCAAGTGCATAGAATTATCCTTTTATGGCACCACGTGTGCAATATGTTTCATTAAAGAGTAGGCAATAATTAGTCACTGGCAATTTCAGCCTTTGATGTAAGGCCCCTGATTGACAGCGGTGCTCAAAGCACTTCATGTAAGCCGCGGCCAGGCTGAGCAGCACGTGACCCGCACCACTGGGACTGTATCTGATTTCATTATTAGCCCCTAGTTTGACTGACTTAGCCCGTATATGTACCATGAACACCTTTACCCTTGGGTTCCTCAAGTTAATTACCTCAGCCCATAACGCCTGAGATACCACCTAATAAGCTGCCTTGGAGTGTTACAAATTGTGATGCTCGGATTAGCTGCTGCTGCTGCCTCCCCCCCCCCCCCCCCCCCCCCCAAATGTTCGAACGTTTGAAGATTGAACGGGTATATGGTTATGGAAAAGTGTCGATGGAATGTGAAGATTTTTTTCGGGGGCCAGACTGGCAGACTCGCTCAAGCACTTGTACAAACATCAGGCAGATATGAGCAGACGAGCCGGCGTTGGTTGCATCACATGGTCTGAGGCTTCGCGAAATCCCCCCGCTGTGCTAATAATGTGGCAGCCGGGGAAGTTGAAGAGCAAACCAATCTACACATTGTTGTTTTCTCGCTACATGCTTTTGAACACCATAAGTGTTGTGTTCCACCGCGCTTTCATTTCCGCTCGCAGTCGATAGAGGGTCACGGTCTCAATTGTCTTCTCCGTCTTCTGTGCAGAATGACATAGTTCACTCGCCGACAGGGGTGGACGAGGATTTCATGCTGATTGTGTGTATTGGTGGCAGTGGGTTTGTGTGACTACACGTGTGGGTTGGCAGTGGGGGTAGGCCATAGCTCAAGACAATGCTCCACTTCATGAGCGCAACACCCTTTGTTAAGCCTCTCTCTTGAGCTGGCACTTCAGACTTCCCTGAGCCCATTGACTCCCACTGGATGCTGGGCGCTGTGTTTCCTGGGTAAAATATATGAGGGGCCTCTCTCTAATACCGTAACATCCGTATCCACTCCTTTCACACACACTCCTCTCTCTCTCTCAGCTAACTGCAGCCCATACAATTTAATCCCATTTGGTGAGCAATTTAAATTCATCCAATTTCACAGATTAGGCGTTGTGGTTTCTCCCCGGCAAAATGGAGCTTGGTTATGCTTCTGTGGTTTCCTCATCTGCTCTCCGTTTGAGGTACTCTCACGCAAAATAAAATTGGAACGGAGATACACTTGTCCAAAAACGAATATGTGACCTACTGGAATATGGCAGACACATTGCATGTGCAGCCAGCACAGTATGTCCTTCACTTATGTAAAGAAAAAAAAAGGTTCCCGTCCATAAATTACTCTTGCCTTCCATTCAAATATTAAATAAATAAATAAGTTTCCAGAAGATCAAATAGGTCGTTCCCATATCGTGAGCATGGAGAGACCTCACTCCGCCACGTATGGTTTCTATAACAACCATGCATCACTATGAATATGGAGATTCAACATAATTAGATCCAAGTCGTGAACACACTGAGGTGCAAAACTAATGTGGGTTTATTTGTGGCATTTGTTTTTAATTACAAGGTTACGTTTTTTTAAAAGGTTTTTTAATCAAACTCAGATAGGAGGGAAAAACAGCAATTAATGAGTCTGTGGAAATGATTGGCACTAAGATAAGCTGCTGCCAGCCCTTTTCCCCCCTCTGGTGTAGAACTACACGTGTGTGTGTGTGTGTGTGTGTGTGTGTGTGTGTGTGTGTGTGTGTGTGTGTGTGTGTGTGTGTGTGTGTGTGTGTGTGTGTGTGTGTGTGTGTGTGTGTGTGTGTGTGTGTGTGTGTGTGTGTGTGTGTGTGTGTGTGTGTGTGTGTGTGTGTGTGTGTGTGTGTGTGTGTGTGTGTGTGTGTGTGTGTGTGTGTGTGTGTGTGTGTGTGTGTGTGTGTGTGTGTGTGTGTGTGTGTGTGTGTGTGTGTGTGTGTGTGTGTGTGTGTGTGTGTGTGTGTGTGTGTGTGTGTGTGTGTGTGTGTGTGTGTGTGTGTGTGTGTGTGTGTGTGTGTGTGTGTGTGTGTGTGTGTGTGTGTGTGTGTGTGTGTGTGTGTGTGCGTGCGTGTGTGTGCGCGCGTGTGCTCGTACAGAGACCAAAAGTAACTAATTACATTTACTTTAGTTACTGCAATAGAGGCCTTGCACAGAATCTTTGTGTAGTTCTCTAGTCTTCCAACATGGCTGCCTGTAGCATAGCAACGTGTGCGTGTGCACGTATTTCCATGAAGAAACATGCATGCAAATTGAACAATCTATCTACCTTATTTCACACTTGACAATTGCAACTTCCGCGCGGGCAGTTCTGTTTGTCTAACACGCGAAGTTTATGTCGGCACCGTGACAATATCTCAGCCTGTACGCATGGTACATTGGGTGTTCTCTTGCTGTGAGGGGAAAGGAAATACAGTCATTCTTGGAAAAGCACAACACAAATAGATGTACTGGGTGGGAGGATGAGAAGGAGAAGAAAAAAGAAAAAGCCCAACCTTTGACAACAGGAATCGGTCTTCCTTATGAAAATGAACACCGATAGTTCTAATTTACTGACTGCATTAGCCGGCTCCTTGGTGTTGTCTGGTTGGCAGCAAGTTATTAATGGTCCAATAACAAGGAGGTAAGCCCGAGTACAGAATATTCAATTTTCTCTCTCTCTCTCTCTCTCTCTCTCTCTCTCTCTCTCTCTCTCTCTCTCTCTCTCTCTCTCTCTGATTCTGTAATGATTTTCCACAGAGGGGAGAGCTGGCTGCTATATGTTTCATTGCAGATTTCTTTTTTCAAGTAGAGTGGGGAGGGAGGGGAAACATTGCCCTTTAACTTAATTGACTCATATCCGTCACAGTTGACTCTCCATATGTCAAGGGGAGGGGGGGGGGGGTATATGTCAGGATGGGGGGGGGGGGTGGTAGTATATGTTGTGTATAGTTGTGCTGCAGGTGTTACTGGTTGCCGTGGCGCTGCAGCAGTTGGACGCAGGCTACAACATGCATGGCGTTTTTTTTTTTACTCACCCTTTCCTAACCGGAACTATTAATGCTTTTTTTTTGTGATCAATTCTTTTTTCACAAGATCACATGCAAAAATAATGCTCACTTTAAATTTTTTTTTTTTTTTAATAATAATCTAAAATATATAATAAAGACTTGCATAATAGAAGAAAAAAAAGATAACTCCATTCCCACCGAGAACCCACCCTCTACAATTGATATTAATGCTGTAAACATGCTGGGCCATTTATTTCTCACGTCTCTAGGAGGCAACACTTCACTTTAAAGGGCTCAGTAATAATGATTAACCACCTATGGACTAATGAGGAACTGTGTGTTTAAAGGTAGAATCTGTAACTTCTAGACAAAAGACGCCCCGCCTGGTATTTACACTTTGTTTACGTGCGGGTTGGAGTTGAGTGGGCAATAGGGGGAAGGGTTGCTTTCGCCAGTGTGCTTGGATACCTACAGACTTTGGATGACATACTAGTTTTGTCTATAATGTACAGTAGGTATCATGTGCCCAAGTGAGCAGGGATATTTAAAATGTACTTGATATCCCCTTTTTCATCCGTCGTGGATTGTGAAGATCTAACGTCACTGTTCAACACGAAAATGCAGCTGGTTGTGCTGGTTATGTTTAGCATTGTTCCCACTTTCCTAAGAGGACTCACCAGCGATGTTTAAGGCGTAGGCTGGAGAGTGAAATTCTAATGTTGATAACCGGGATGTTTTGCTGGTACCACATCAGTTAAAAATATCACTGCACATTTGATTTCTTCTCTTTCAACCTGTCTTTACGCACACATCACCCCCACACTCACAGATCAATCAGAATAAACCTACAGGATTACGTGAGAGGGTGTTTTTTCCTTTAATTATCGGCATGGCGGTGATGCGGTCAGGAACGAGACGCTATACCTATTATTCTAAAATATAAATACTGGTAGGATTTGTTCAACTATGCTTTGTCAACATTATAGCTCCTCTGTAGTTTATAGGTACTGTACTTCATCCCTTTTTTGTACCCTCTGAAATAAAGTTAAGAGCAATTGGGAAGGTTGCTTCGCCGCAATGCCCGGTATAATATAGTACATGAAATGGGTGCTATTGACAAAAGGAGTCAAGGACCCCATTGTACATTCATATTCCAATCTCGGAAGATGTTTAGCACCTGCTGGCTGACTGCCGGACATGCTGTGAAGGAGGTCAGAGGGTCACGACGGCATCTGAACGGGGAGCGACAGGTGAATTCCTGGGCAGATTTTAGGCGGTGGCCGGCTGCCTGGAAACGTGTCATTAGTTGAGTAGCCAGTGTTTTATGAAGCTTTTATGAGGCTAAAACTCTACCGGTTATGCTTTCAATCTCAAGTCGGCCCACAGGCCAACCTTCCATGCTGTGCTGTGGGGTTTATGTGCTTTACAGCTGTGTTGGATTTGTCTGCAAAGGTCAAGCTATAGGGAGAAATAAGTGGAGGTTGGCGGCTGTGAACTGGCGTTTCTTTTTGGTGTGCAAATCAGCCTCCATATCACTTCACACTAACACACGATAGGGTCTCAGTGTACTTGCTTTTATAGACCTGTTCAAGCCAATCAGCAATACCAACTGCATCACGTTACTAAGTTGCCCACTACCTGCCACTACATGACACTCCTGACTAAAAGTAGTTTCAAACGAAAACGGCTGGATGTCATTTTGCCAAATCAGCATGGCTGTGAGTGTAAGTCCTTCACCTTTTACATATCCTAGCTTTGGCATGGATTGATTGTTTAGATCGCTAGCATGGTTAACAAATGCAAATATATTGTAGTCTGCCCTGTTCTTCTGTAACAGAGGCAACTCGCCCCTGCCACGAATTCGACCATGCCTTGAGTGGGAGTCGAACCCCAGGCGTCCGCACTGCGGGCGACATCACAAACCGCTGCGCCAAGAAAGGAATTCCCTTCTAAGCGCTCAGTTTGGATGCCTCTGGGGAGTGAGTTTTTACACCCGTTACACTCACCCCCCCTAAACTCACACCACCCAAGGCATCCGGGTCTACGGCACCAATGTAACAGAGGCAACTCGCCCCTGCCACGAATTCGACCATGCCTTGAGTGGGAGTCGAACCCCAGGCGTCCGCACTGCGGGCGACATCACAAACCGCTGCGCCAAGAAAGGAATTCCCTTCTAAGCGCTCAGTTTGGATGCCTCTGGGGAGTGAGTTTTTACACCCGTTACACTTCTGACCAGGATTACGTTCCTTTTGCCCCACTGATGCGTGCGCACACCGAGTCTGACATATACAGCGAACAGGTTCAGCGATTCAGCCACTAGATGTCGCACTAGAGCACCAGCATGTCATTTATCCAATCTAGTGCATTCCATGGGAATGGGAAGTAGAAAGGTTATCCATTTATTTTGGACCCGCACATTTTTTTTATGATAAATTCATTAATCAATAATTATTTTAAGCTCTGAGGATGTATTATATTAAAAAAAATGTATAAAAAAAAATGTATTTTGCGTGTACCTGGAGGATCGAAAGGTCTGTCCACTAGGGGGCAGATCAGGGCAGAATTCTCCCTGGCCGACATGTGGAATTATATAGAAGAGGAATATTTTCCTTGTGAACCATCCACTGTCTGGATTTGCGACGTACTGTAAAGGTAAAACATGGCGACACTCGAGGAGGCTATGTCGAGATCATGGCAGATAAAAGGTCCCTGTTTTTTTTCCAGCTTTACATGTCGAGCTTTAGCGTTTAGCCTGTGACATCCACACTGCCCCCCACTGTTGACGCGCTTCATTGCATCTTGTGGACACCTAGCATTATTTTCTGAGGGCGTGCACAAAGTTCGCCCTTTTGTGCATGCAAAGGCGTATTTAAAAGTCAGTATACTGTCTGAGACCCTTACAGTATCTCACCATTTACAGTTAGTTACAAAGTAACATTATCCCCATGTTCTGTGCCATTATGTCGTCACTGGCTATGAATCAATAAATATTCATGGATAAAGCTAAACATTGGCATCCCCCCCATGCACAGACCCCACCACCCCTCTCTCTCTCTCTCTCTCTCTCTCTCTCTCTCTCTCTCTCTCTCTCTCTCTCTCTCTCTCTCTCTCTCTCTCTCTCGCCTCAGCCCTTCATATTGATTCCATGCATGAGCCTGCAGAGTTATGACAAAACAAATTGCACCAACGTGAATTTGACAATCCCTTTTATGAGGATCGCTTCATTGATTCCTGCATGATTTTTTGGCTCTGACACAGGGCAGAAGAGGAGGCACACTGCAAAGCTTATCCTATTTGCCTTATTGTATTTTGGGTGGCAGCACTTATACTGTACAGCGGTCGTGTCATAAAATAAAGTCAGTTCCTGTTGTTCCACTTCGTTATCAATATATATATGTGTGTAACGGATGGTATCGTGAAGCGCAGTCAAGAAGGGCTGGGGTGAGTAGCGGTGCTATGGGTTAAACTCACTCTCACATCCTCAAAAGACGCATAGACCCATTACTTAGAAGTGAATTCACCTCTTGGTATAGCGGTCTGTGTTGCTGCCCGCAGTGTGGGAGACCGGGGTTCAACTCCCACTCGGAAGTTTGAGGTGTAGTTGTCACAACCGTTACATATGTAAGGGATAATGTATAGCTATACTCGGTCATTGTTGCAAATTATACAACGGCATGCAAATTTCTCGATTCTGATTGGCTGAAACAGTCAATTTACACGTATGTATTCTTCACAATTCCACGGTCCTGGACCGAGGACCCGCCCACAACCGAATTACAATCACTCCGCCGTGCGGATTTTTAGGAAAAAACAAGATGGCGGACAATAATCTTTAACAAATGGATATGTTGATAACGACTAAATATAAACCGATTCTGTCACGGCGAATGTCTTAGTTCTTTAAACAATGTTGGATGATGTAATTGATGGGTCATGAGTCATTGTGGAACAAAATAAAAATCGCGCGGATTGATTGATTGATTAATTTGCCATTTCTTTTTTCTTCTCCTTTCTATAAAAGCAACTGGGAAGTGCGCTGTTTTAAGTGAGGGTGGACTGAATGGATATGTTGATAGCGTCATAACGACTAAATATAAACCGATTCTGTCACGGCGAATGTCTTAGTTGCTTAATGTTGGATGATGTAATTGATGGGTCATGAGTCATTGTGGAACAAAATAAAAATTGCGTGGATTGATTGATTGATTCATTTGCATTTTTTTTTATTTTTTTTACTTTCAAGCAGCTGGGAGGTGCACTGTTTTAAGTGAGCATGGCCTATTGAATTGATTGATTGATTGATTGATTGATTGCTAATTTTATTACTGTCCGCCTGGTTTCCAACTGGTTAAGTTTAGGCCCTCGAAGTTGGTTAAGGTTAGAGTTTGTCTTTAGAGCAGGGCGATAGACCACCAGCCCTGGTTCCAAACTCTAACCTTAACCAACTTCGAAAGAGGGCCTAAACTTAACCAGTTGGAAACAAGGCGGACAGTAATAAAATTAGCAATCAATCAATTCAATAACCCACACTCACTTAAAACAGCGCACCTCCCAGCTGCTTCTATAGAAAGTAGGTTAAAAAATATATATATATTTATTTGTTTTACCTACTTTCTATAGAAGCATCTAAGAATGAAGTTCTATAGAAAGTAGGTTAAAAACTAAAGAAAAGTTGGATGTGTTAGTTGGTTGGATGTCTAGGTGAAAGACAGTTGGATGTGTTAGTTGGTTGGATGTCTTAGTTGAAAGACAGTTGGATGTGTTAGTTGGTTGGATGTCTTAGTTGAAAGACAGTTGGATGTGTTAGTTGGTTGGATGTCTTAGTTGAAAGACAGTTGGATGTGTTAGTTGGTTGGATGTCCTACTGAGAACAGTTGGATGCACTTCCGAACTGCTTCCACATGGAGGCAACTTCTCTTTTTTGTTGTTGTGGGAACTACTTTTTCTGGCGGATGGTTTTTTCAATAAATCTTCGATTAATGTGTGTTTATTGTATAGCAATAAGGTTGGATGAATGTGCCAGTTGTATAAAAGCATTACACCACTTGTAGTCGTGGTTTGTGAAAAATAAACCATGCCTCCTAGGGGTGTCTAACGACCACCCCTATGCATGGTTTATTTTTCACAAACCACTCCTGCGCGTGATGTAATGCTTAAATAATTGACAGACACGGAGTTTAGAACACAGAGGCGTGTTCTAAACGCAGTGAAGGTCAATTATTTTGCGACAATGACCGAGTATAGCTATACATTATCCCGCTTATTACATGGCTAACTTACTAACAATATACCTAATTAATTTTACACCATCGACAAGACGAGATCAAATGCAGACGCAGTTGTTCTGTTGCTCCTCTGTCATCGCCGGCAGCCGGCAGGTGTGTGGTCTGATTACCTGATGAGTGCAGCTGTGCATATGCTGAGCTTAGCTTTCTGCGACCAAAATACTTGATTGTGATTGGTCAATAGCGCTGTGTTACCCGTATCAGCGGTCATTATTGCGCGTTGCCCATAGCAGCGGTCCGTTATCGAGAAATAACTGACAAGGGGCAACCGAGCGCTATTGACCAATCACAATCAAGCATTTTGGCGAATGTTAAAACGCCATGTAATAAATATATATATACACTGTTACTTAAGTATTTCCTCTGTCTTCCTCCATCCCCAGCTGAACTCTATTGGAATAATAGCACAGAGTTGAGACTTTTCCAGAGGAGAGGGATGTGTCAGCGAAATCTGTCCCGCATCGCAGGGCTTGACACTGCAGTGACAGCACAGCAATACCCCTCCTGCACACACACACGCACGCAGGCACGCAGGCACGCAGGCACGCACGCACGCACGCACGCACGCACGCACACACACACACACACGCACACACACACACACACACACACACACACACACACACACACACACACACACACACACACACACACACACACACACCGTTTCAGAACAAATTACCACCCGTGTGACATCGGAGGCAGTGGTGCACCCAGATTCCACCCAACAGCAGCTCTCTTAGCTGGGAGGAGGAGGATGCTCTCATTTCTGTATATCCCACAGCACTTTCCATTACTGACTTGACAGGAAGGTAAGGGAACGGGAAACGGGCCGACCTGAGGGAAGTGGCTGCGCGCCGGCTGATGACTTACAAGGCAGTGCTTACGGGATAGAGACACACTGGCTGACGTGATGTGTCTGTGTGGGTCACCTGTGGTTAAGAGATCAGATGGCGCTCCAAGGTGCACGGCCCACCCTCCTGTCTATCACGTGTGACACCGGTACAGATGGCCTAAGCCACATCTTAGCCCCACCCCCACTCCCTTGCAACCAATCAGCATTTCTCTCACTCTCACCGCCTTCGAGATCCTCCTTTTTTTATTTTTGGAAAAAGGGAAAAACTACAGGCTTCTCTACCTGCCTCCTCCTCCTCTTATGTGGAATAAAGCTGGTGTTTTGAGCTGAGTGCTGTCATGGATCACACGGCAGGAGGGGGCCTGGGAAACAAAACGGGGCCAGATTCATCGAGAGAGAGAGAGAGAGAGAGAGAGAGAGAGAGAGAGAGAGAGAGAGACTCAGTGGGACGAGGGACACTGGGTGTTAATCAAAGTTGAACAGCTAAATTAATTTCATGCCAAAGAGGGGAGAAATTAGTGGGAGTGGGGCTTTGGAATACCTAGTTGGAGACGAGAGGTGGACACTCAAGGACACTTCGACACACTGCCCGGGAGGAGCCGGAATCGAACGGGGAACTTTCCGAATATCAGACGACCGCTCTACCTTAATGTGTGTTATGTATAATAAAATGGTTTTATAAAGAAAGATTTTAACAGCATACAGTAGCAAGCTGGACTAATAGGTGATCTGAGGAGGATCTATTTATCATTCTATATCAGCTGCATTATAAGTTGTGCGTGTAAGATTATGTAGATTTCACTCCGTACACTAATTGGACATAATTATTCACATGCTCTAAATATGAGATTTTCCTCTGTGTCACTCGTATCGTCCAATTCTACCCTCCCCTGTCTCGAACGTTGTTAGACCATGCCTCCCACAAGCCGGCTGCAATGTGGACGAAGCCTTGCATCACGTGTCCCCTCCGGTACTCGAGGAGGCAGCCGTCGCATCTTTTCACCTGCACAGCGCGATCTCTCAGCGGCGAGGGTCTGCGTGGGAGGGACACGCCGGCCCTGTCGCTTCCTGATTCTACTGCGCAGATGCACCAACCGACCTGTAGGAGTCGCTGTCCACAATGTCCGATCCCCACCCACCAGCTTCCCACCCCCTAATACTGCCAATTGTATTTGTTTGAACGACCAGCCAAGCTGGTAGCAACGCCGAGAGCTGGGCTCGAACCCAGCATCTCCTGCGTTAGTGGTGAGCGCCTTGCCCACTGCACCACCTAGCCGCCTAAATCGTGCAGATTTTTATGTGGCCTGTAAATCTTGCCCAGTCTATTAGGCTGGTTAACACATTGGACGCCAACAACGTGATAATTCGTTATTGCCCGCCATGCGTTGAACGCCAACAACGAATAAACACGTTTTTGGGATCAATATTTCATAATTCATCCAGCCACCCTCCGGGACTGCAGCTGTACCCTGTCTGATATTGCAACGCCTCAATACCGCCGCCTGGTTGATGATCGGGCGAGTTACACTCCAAGCCAAACCGGAAGTGGCGCTGGTGCATCGAGGAAATTCCTCTGGCAGTAATATCTTGTAACGTGGGTCTAGATACACACTCGAGTGCATGGGATCGCTTTCGAAACGCAATAATCTATATGATTTCAGCGTTTATTGCGTCATACAAACGGGAAATGGATCTAGCAGATTGACGTCAAATAATTGGAATATTTTTCCTCCAGTCTCATCGGCGAACGGTAAGAGGAATATAACGTTATTTTCAGCCCGATTGTTTATTCATTTCACTGCAAACCATCTGATCAACATATCAACCCATACTAAATAAAGCTGTTACTGACGAACAAGGAATTATAAACGACCCCCCTTTCCTTCACGCATGATGAAGCATAATGTATACCGATCATATACATTTGAATTTTTTAATATAGCATGTATAGGAAAGAAACGCCAATCAATAATCTATCATATGCTTCAGGGCCTATAACTCGCGTTTTTGGAATTACAGCAGAAAACCTTAAAAACATACTTATATTCTAGACGGTATTAACACAACAATGTATGAATGAAAAGATATAACGTTCCCACATCCGGAACGATAGATACCCGATGTTGAATGGGCCATAGTAATGTCGATATAGCTATAATATTTAAAAAGTTATAGCCCTGCAAAGAAGGTAAACATCTCCATAGGGTTACAGCGCTGGCAGAATGGGCATAAGGATGGGCATACTGCGTGGCAATCAAAGTGTGAGAGACAGAGCACTACAGCCCTTTTAAATTTTTATATATATATATATATATATTCCACATCATCTCCTAATTTTGACTGAATGGATTCTTATTTCCCTCCTTAGAATAGTCCTGGTGAGAGTTCTGATGTGCACAGACAGGGTGCCACAAGGGACTCGAGTCTCTGCCCCATTACAATGTGGGAAGGTGATGGAAGGTGATGGAAGGTGATGGAAGGTGATGGAAGACAAACGCAGGACATTCACGGCAGAGAACGTTTCCAACAGTGTTTAATAAAGCAGAAGCAAAAAGACTGATTTGAGATTAACTTCAACATACATTTCTATAATGGCATCCATTGTGGAAAACGTCCATCCTCCTCTCCATCTCTCTGAAGCGTACAGCAGAGCAGACGTTACTGTTGTACAGGCACAGCTTCATCTCAAGGCTGTACTGTTTGGACCAATGTTGTAGTACTGAAAATCAGTCCAGGACTCGGACTTGAGCACTGATGACTCGGACTTGTAGTTGGACTCAAGCATTGACTGCATTCGGACTCGGAAGGTGCAGGCGAGGACTCTGACTTGTTAATTGATTAATACAGTTATTATTATATAATATATATTTTTTTTAATAGGCCTAATTTGGCATAAGATATTGATGGCTAGTGTATTTTTTTGGCTATTGTGTCACAAAGTAAATAAACTCCCATTGAAATGGTGACCGCTGTGTCATTTATGTTTAATGTAGACCCTTTTTTTATTTGTATGTCAGCTCTTTGACTGCCAGAGTGGAGTGGACTCAATCTTGATGACTTGGACTGGGACTCTGACTAGGGTAAACTAATGGGGACTCGACTCAGACTCGACTCTGGCTCTTCTTTAGTGACTCAGACTTGGACTGAGTCAAACTTGAACACTGGGGACTCGAGACTCGACTCGGACTCTGGATTTAGTGACCTGACTACAACGCTGGTTTGGACCTCCAGATGGAGTGGAGTTGGGAGAAGGCACCCTGACTCTTGCCCAGCCTTGCTTCTGTGTCTTCTTGGTCCCTGCTGTCCTTACTGATGAGGCTGCCCAGGTAGGTGCAAGCAGGGGCATAGCTGGGGGGGGGGGGGTAGCTTAGGATGATTCCAAGGGCCCAGCACTGGGGGGGGGGGGGGGGTGGTGGGGGGGGGGGCAAAAAAAAATAAAAAAAAAGTTTTTTTTACTAGACATCACTCGGGTGTATTATTGATGCTCTCATTGATACTATGTTTCTTTCTGAAGTGTGTGTGTGTGTGTGTGTGTGTGTGTGTGTGTGTGTGTGTGTGTGTGTGTGTGTGTGTGTGTGTGTGTGTGTGTGTGTGTGTGTGTGTGTGTGTGTGTGTGTGTGTGTGTGTGTGTGTGTGTGTGTGAGATATATAGAGAGAGAGGGGGGGCTTTGGTAGACTATTGCATTGGTCCATTCATTGAAGATGAACGCAATGCGACATCCTTTACTAGGCTCACCCACCAACAGTGCAGGTGCTGAACTGCTGATCCGAATGTATAGGTGAAAAACCATATTATGCGTTTTCATCAATAAAAAAATGACCAAAAAAAATCAGCTTGCGCGCTTGCGCGCGCGCGCATTCACTGGGGGCCTACAAATACATTCTTTCATGGGGCCCAGAATCTGGAGCTACACCCCTGGGTGCAAGCCTAGCTTAGCACAAATATAAACCATAACACCGCTCCCGGAGTTTTAAGTAGGCTAGCCACTTGGGGGAACACCACTTTAGTTGCTTGAGCCCCTGCCCCCCAAAATGCATATGTATGGTACTCTGCTTACCCCTACTCACTCACTGGACAATGCGAGACAATGCCATCAATGAATTCAAGCTGAGAAAGAAAATATGAATTTGCATGCAGGGTTGACATCTTCAAACAGGGCAAGTGGAGATGGATCAGAATGCATCTCAACAGTTTTCCTAATGCTTTGACCTAATTATGCACGCTTTTTCTATTCATCCTCTCTCTCTCTCTCTCTCTCTCTCTCTCTCTCTCTCTCTCTCTGGCAAGTCAGGTCCTATCCAAGCATAGTCAGAGTTGGCTTTGATGAGGAGAAAGTCTCTCTGCCGATCATCTGGTTCCTAACAGCCGATGCCGACTTCAACTGAATCCTATTAGAATATAATATGTGTGTGTTCAAACTCCTTTCGTGTGAAGAGGCTTCAGCATAAGCAGAGAAGCACAGGGGTGGAAAGATCTCTGTTTCATCGATTATGCTTTGGGAGCATCTCAAGTGAGTGAGCACTTCCTCCTCGGGATGCTCTTAGGGTTTTTTTCGGCGGATCGTCTTACACCCTCATCCTGACCAAGGTAACCACAACATACAAACCTATAGCACACAAGACTGCTGGGTACTCGCCACCAAACCGGCGTTACAGCAGCACATGCGATGCATAATGGTGGGATATTGATCCCAGAGGCTAAATCTAAATCATGTTTATAGGAAATGACTTAGCTCAGCAGCATGCTGCTACTGTACTGCCCAGATAAACACGAGCGCTGTGGACACTGTACAGATACACACGAGAGCGTGGACACTGTACAGATACACATGAGAGCGTGGACACTGTACAGATAAACATGAGAGCGTGGACACTGTACAGATACACACGAGAGCGTGGACACTGTACAGATACACATGAGAGCGTGGACACTGTACAGATACACATGAGAGCGTGGACACTGTACAGATAAACATGAGACATGTGGACACTGTACAGATACACACGAGCGTGGACACTGGACAGATACACATGAGAGCGTGGACACTGTACAGATACACACGAGAGCGTGGACACTACAGATAAACATGAGAGCGTGGACACTGTACAGATACACATGAGAGCGTGGACACTGTACAGATACACATGAGAGCGTGGACACTGTACAGATACACATGAGAGCGTGGACACTGTACAGATACACACGAGAGCGTGGACACTGTACAGATACACATGAGAGCGTGGACACTGTACAGATAAACATGAGAGCGTGGACACTGTACAGATACACATGAGAGCGTGGACACTGTACAGATAAACATGAGAGCGTGGACACTGTACAGATACACACGAGAGCGTGGACACTGTACAGATACACATGAGAGCGTGGACACTGTACAGATAAACATGAGACATGTGGACACTGTACAGATACACACGAGCGTGGACACTGGACAGATACACATGAGAGCGTGGACACTGTACAGATACACATGAGAGCGTGGACACTGTACAGATACACACGAGAGCGTGGACACTGTACAGATACACATGAGAGCGTGGACACTGTACAGATAAACATGAGAGCGTGGACACTGTACAGATAAACATGAGAGCGTGGACACTGTACAGATACACACGAGAGCGTGGACACTGTACAGATACACACGAGAGCGTGGACACTGTACAGATAAACATGAGAGCGTGGACACTGTACAGATACACATGAGAGCGTGGACACTGTACAGATACACATGAGAGCGTGGACACTGTACAGATACACATGAGAGCGTGGACACTGTACAGATACACACGAGAGCGTGGACACTGTACAGATAAACATGAGCGAGTGGACACTGGACAGATAAACATGAGCGAGTGGACACTGGACAGATAAACATGAGCGAGTGGACACTGGACAGATAAACATGAGCGAGTGGACACTGGACAGATAATCATGACATGCGTGGACACGTAGAGTGCATACAGGCAAACATGGATGCATGTGAAATATTGATCCGGCTGTATGAGCCAGTGCTGGCGTGGTTGCCTTTGATTGATGCTCTGTACACTTCTCTGTGTGTGTAGGGGTGACAGAGTGGCAACCTTCTGCCCCAGAAGCCCAGACCTCTAACACATAAAAGTGAAGATAGAGAAGGGTAAGTGGGGAACTTAGTGGCTTTGTCATTAGTTATTTACTTGCTCCTCCCTGTGCGGGTGACAGAGAAACCGATGCTCTGAGATGCCCTCAGGATGTTACCCTGTGCCAGCAGAGCCCAGACATGAAAGTTGGATGATTGCACACAGCCTATCAGCCTCCCCCCGCTCCTGTTGTCTCTGCCTTGTGGAACATATTTTAATGTATGATGACTGCCCTGGTCTTATCGCTTCAGCCCAAAGGTGGTGAACCGAACTGGGACAAAGATACAGACCACGTTGTATACTTGGGAATTTTATTTAAAAAAATTAAACCTTTATTTATCCCAGTAGAGGCAACTCCCTGCTTTTTCTGTGACCTTTTTGCGATAGGCCACACCCATTTCCACACCCCCTTTTAGTCAATTGGCATGAGCACACACACACACACACACACACACTTAACCTCCATGCCAAATTACATGCTTCGTCTCCTAGGTAGTTTTTATGGACCAACCAACTGACAAACCAACCGACCAACCGACATGACCTATAGAGCTGCTGGTCGCAGCTAAAAAGGAATTGGTCCAGTGAGAATATTGCCATCTCCCTGCTCAACTGTATTGAAAGGCATTAATACAGATTCATTAAGATAAATTCAGCCCAATCATCACAAATGACATCTGACATTAACTCTGTCAGATACTCTGTCAGATACCCCACCCCCACTCCTTCCTTCAACAGTTCTCCATCTTGCTTCCTGTTTGTGGTCTTTTGTTATCAGGCCGTCCAGAACACACTGTCCTTCTGCTGAGAGGCAGAGGAACAGAAAGATGGCAGTAATTCTTATTGTGCTTAACGCCACAGGCACGGTTCTTTCCCTCTGCCATTAACCTCCAGAACAGACTCAGTGTCTCAGCAGGACCTCTCTCTCTATCTCTTGTGACGCCTGTTTCTTTCACCGGTTAAGCTTAGGCACTCTTTCGAAGTTGGTTAAGGTTAGAGTTTGTCTTTAGAGCAGGGCGATAGAACACCAGCCCTGATTCCAAACTCTAACCTTAACCAACTTCGAAAGAGTCGCCTAAGCTTAACCAGTGATAAACTAGGCGTTAGGTAGTTTGCATGCCGTTCGAGCGGAAATGGGCAAAGACACAGGCGCACGCGATTGGGCGCACATGTCACATGACCAGAAACGTCAGTGGCCAATCAGATCGCACCAGAAACGTCAGTGGCCAATCAGATCGCAGAACGCGAACGCGGAACTGGAAATCCGTTGGTAAAAATTAGACGCCTCCCGGGCAACGTGTCGAAGTGTCCTTGAGCAAGACACTTAACCCCTAGATGCTCCCGATGTGCAGGTTGGTGCCTTGCATGTTGCCTCCGCCATCGGTGTGTGTATGTGTGAGTGAATGGGTGAATGTGAGGAACAAAAAACTAAAGCGCTTTGGATAAAAGTGCTATATAAATGCACCATTTACCATTTCTGGCAGCTAAGAGTAAGTACCATTGTTCGTCACACAGTGTCAAACTTGGGGGTCTACAGTCTTGAGTGCAGTATAGAGTAGTATAGACATATATAGACATATTAGCATAGTAGGTTGTAATATATAGACAAGGTAGATTCCTTAGTAGCAGAGTGCATAATAGTAAAAGACAGTTGCTTTACAATGAACACGACCGACCACAGCAATATCTTGTTCTGTGGTGGGTGCTACAGCAACAATCCTGTACACTGTACCCGTCCGAATGACAATATGGTACAAAAGAAAATAGCAATCTTCTGAATACCTGTCAATCTGACATTTATGTTATGAAAGACGATGAAAAAGTGATGAATTGTGCAGTTCGCTGGCGGTATATGAAACTTTTTACCAAAAGAAATTAATATCCTTGCATGTCACGCAGTTATAGTCTGTCAATCCACCTGAAACAAAGCAGGCGTTGCTTCTATTAATACGTTGGTGCGATGAGAAAACCCAGAGTGCGGCGAACGGGGGCACACGTTGAAACAACAACCCGGTCGTATTCAAATGACGGGAAGATGCGTATCAAACACGGCGAGGAATCAAACAACGCTTGGATGTTTATGAGTTTAGAGTGTGAGCATGATGGAAATGCTCTTTTTGCAATATTGCCACAAGACCTAATTTGTTCTCCGTAAAGCATTTGTGTTATTTTTTTTTGTGTTTCTTTTTTTCTTTATCTCTATTTTGACATTTTGTTGTTTGTGCGGAGAGCGAAAGAAATATCCTATTAGCAGGCTCCCTCCTATCTCCCTACATAAATCACAGACATGGAAATGAAACCACTCTGACAAAGACGGTGATGGATAGAATATAAATGCAAAAAACATTATACACACATTCATCCTCTCCCTCCACTCTTCTCCTCCTCTCCTCCGCTCCCGCCCTTTCATATAGAGGTACTTCAACTATTGGGACAATTTCCTTCATTAGGAAATGCAACACAGAAAGTACAAGGTAATTCAGAAGACATGTGTACTGCCGTAATTACTTCTGATTATTTTCACACTATGCCACTGGAAAGCTTCCAATAATCAATGCACAGCAACTTGATGAGAATTGTCAAGGCGTGACGAGCGTACTCCTCTATGCAGAGGGTTGGACGACATTGCGATGCATTCCTCTGTCCTTTTTTGGGGGGGGGGGGGGGGGGGGGGGACAGTGGCTCGGGAGGTAGAGCGGTCATCTGGTAATCGGAAGGTTCTCGGTTTGATTCCGGCTCCTCCCGCTGGCGTGTCGAAGTGTCCTTGAGCAAAGACCCCTAACTGGCTCCGATGAGCAGGTTGGCCCCTTGCATGGTTGCCTCCGCCGTCGGTGTGTGAGTGAATGGATTAATGCGAGGCATAAGTTGTAAATCGCTTTGGATAAAAGCGCTATATAAATGCAGTCCATTTATCATTCTGTCAAACATCTCTGCCCCAAACAGGAAGTCAACTAACCGGTGCTACCTTTACTCTTATTATTTTGTCTTAACATATTGAATAGAAAACATTATTGTTCCCCCCCATCATTTTCTGTCACTTTCATAAATGAGAACCGAAAATGAGTTGAAAGAAGTTCAATAATAAAATTTCACGGTGTCTGTACAGCCATAAAGGTATGGGTTCCTTATGCAGAAAAGACATATCACTATAGTCTGTTTACTTTTCTGATAACTACATCACTGCATAACTCATAAATGTTCAGACAAGCTTAAACAACGTTATAGCCGCATTTTCTTTCAAGATAATTTGGTTGCGGATGGCGCGGTTTGGTACAAATCTTTGCCCTCTTGGGCAGAGGTGTTTGGGAGGCCTTGGTGTACAGGCATAGAGACAACTCTGCATACTGTAGCAGTTATTATGGTTACCATACATATATATTTAAAAAGAATCAATGATATGTTTTGATATCACGTAACACATGACATGACAAAAATAAAAAAGACACATTTCAACCCCCTCCCTTCCCTAATTATAATCCAAATTAACATTCATGCAGACATATTACAATAATAAAAACAAATATTGTTAAATAAATTATAAAAAATCACAGAAATATAAATAAAAAATAATAATAAATAACTATAAAATAAAATAAAAACTTCTCATCTGTCCCCCCCCCCCCCCCCCCCCCCCCTATCCCTTACCTCTCTTGTTTCCTATCCCTTTCCTTCTTTAGATTCTCACGTTTTTCAGGAAATGTATAAATGATGTCCATGTCCTTTCAAATTGGTGTTTTTCCCTTCTGTATGTATGTTAGCTTTTCCATTGCTAAGTTTTCTGACACTTCCTTTAACCATTGTTTAGCTCCTGGTCTCTGTATCTCCTTCCAGTTCAGAGCTATCACTCTCTTGGCTTGTAACAGACAACAATTTATCAATTTCCTCTTTCTAGCATAAGCTGGACATTTATCTGGATATAAGTGTAGTATACATAACTTAGGATGGGTCGGGATTTCTATCTCTGTCATCTCAGATATGAGCTCCAAGATATATTCTCATATTCCCACATACAGTGGTACAGGATCCCCACCTCTACCCCACACCTAGTACATTCATCCGGGATCATGGGATAAAACTTGTGTAATTTCTCATATTCAGAGTTAATATATTGTTTACACTGTTTTTTTCCTCATATTTCTATATTCAGATTTAATTGTATTGCCTATATTTATGTATTTCTTATATTACCCTGTCCATTCCTGTACCTCCCCCCTCCCCCATGCTGCTATGATGCCCACATTTCTGCAGATAGCTACCAGGCTAACACAGGGTATCAGTGACTGAGAATTGACATCAAACCTTGCCCTCTTTTCTTGATCCTCCAATCACAACTGTTTGTTTTTGTCTGAGGAAAGCAACAGTTGTAAGGATCAAGAAAATAGGGCAGGGATTGAGACTAACATCTGATACCAAGATCCGGATATGTCGGATATGAACCCAAAAAGCATCATGTATCTCAATCACTTTTTTGTCCAATGACCCAAATGAATAATCTAAATCGATAATAGAGGTAAGTGAAATTAACAGATCAGATCTGACTCTTTAACAGCCGTTACTAACTTTCAACCTCACCAGCTAAATCTTCCCTATTTATTTCGTACTTAAGACACTACCCATAGAAAAGTACACAAATCTTACAAGATTTGTATATGGTCTACCAAAACAAATGTATATGATTCTCAAAAGGGAATTCATAGAATCTGCCTCATTACATTAAACCAGCATCATATCACCATCGCGTTGCAGGGGGCGTTCATTCACAAGCTACAACTTTAGTAGAAAGTAGAAGTAGAAAGTAGAAACTTTAGGACAAAACAAACGCATGCAAATCATGCCGGAGACTATCAAATCCCAGAAATAGTGATTACCTCTTAGTGTCAGGCCACCCGGAGGTTCATAAGCACAATATTACATGTCCAGAAAGGGAACTGGGGAAATCTCCTGCCGCTGAATTGAAGAATACCATAGGGGAGGACTGAAGGGGCATGCCTGCAACATAACTTAAAATAGAGAATACAGAATAGTCGATGGCAGCCAGTGTTGCAAAGCAATTGCTTGACATAACCCTGAGGCACTAACAAAACAAATGTTTCAAACAATGTAAGCGCTCTGCCCGGAAGGCAAAATACAATACCGATCTATACTGTAGGAACAGCTATGTGTTTTCCACAAAAAGTAGGCATGACCGCGAGGAAAACGAAGGCACCTGTATGCACAGGTCTGCTGTATATGTCTGGGTAACCTGTAATTATAAAATAGCATTAAAAACATAGATGATATGAGTCAAGTAATGATATCTGAAGGCAGAAACTATATGTTTCTCATAACGTTCAGAGGGCAGAATTAGAAGTGTCTTATAATCCTTTTTCCTATGGGTACGGGACAGTAAAACATATAGCATTTACCAGGAAACATGTATTCATTGATCTTCGTCCCCTTGGCCGTCTCTCTGAGAGATACACTGACCAGACTCTGACCTGATGCTTTAACTCTGGGTGTCGACAGTTCAAATCCAAGCCCCATTATTCCACACTCCTCCCCCGGGAGTAGCTGACATTTATTCACTTACACCTTACACTTACAGCTCTCTCACCTGGTCTCCCTCTATCTCTGCCTCTGTCTTATAATGTACTGTACATTAACTGAACTTCAGCTGAAGGGCAGGAGGGTTGGAGAATGATTTTGTGGGGGAACTCTGACCTTTAGCACTTGAAGAATGTGTTGTTCTCCAAACATGACCCCTCTCATCCTTCCAGCTCAGTGATGAACCACTGGAGACCACAGCTGTTTCGACATCCCATGTGACAGAGAGCCAGGTCTGAAAAAAGCACAACTTCTATGTTTATATGTTACAGAATGTTACAGAAGCAATGACTTGCACAATCATGACACGGTTACCCAAAATAACACTGACCTCAGTTTCATTGAGAACTATTATGGCGGGCATAGTCTGGATTGGCACCATGAGACTGTGGGTATAAGCATGCCTTTGGCTGACTATTTCAGTCTGAATTATCCTCCCCTTCCGCTATCTGGGACACTGTTTTGCAAGGGCACCTTGCTGCATCCAGGGTTTAGCCCCGCCCAGGATGATTGTTATTGGTTTAAAGAAATACAGGTCCATAGCCTGAAGTCTTATGTAGTACATGTCCAAATTTCATAAGAATCCGTTCAGAAATGAGTGATTAGGAGCGATTTTGGTAAACTGTGTACAAAAAGAAAATCTCTCCTGGTTTCCTTTTCCTCATAGGTGTTGATAATCTGAATGGAAAACTGCTACAAATCTCTGCAACATTTGTGGCTAAGCCACTATCCCATATATTTAATTTATGTTTTGAAGAGAGGGTCTTTCCTCAGCCTTGGAAAATAGCTAAAGTAACTCCACTACCAAAGAACTGTAAAGAGCCATTTACAGGTTCAAACAGTAGGCCCATTCGTATTTTACCAGTAATAGGTAAGTTATGGGAAGGAATAGTTTTCAAGCAGATTCAAAAGTATTTCAACGAAAAACAACATTAATTCTGATTTCCAGCATGCATACAAAGTAGGATACTCTACAGGAACTGCTTCAACATCTCTTACAGATAGCTGGCTACAACTGATCGATAGGAAGTTAGTTGTGGGTACAGTGCTCTTGGATTTCAGTGCCGCTTTCGACATCATAGATCATGACCTATTATTATTGAAATTATACACATATGGGTTTGAAGACACTGCCATGGACTGGATGAGAAGCTACCTGTCTAATAGACAACAATGTGTTATATTTAATGGTTCCATGTCAAATATGGTAACACTCCAGTTAGTATTGTCAAAAATATCGAAGTATCGATACATATCGATACTGAATATTTAAAACGGTTTCGATACTCATTTCCCGAAATACCGATACTTTCTGCAGTATCGATACCAGCTGGCTTGCTCCCGCAAGTTGTTGACAGACAGGCACGCTGTTGCAGAGCACACTGGCCCCTCCTCCTCCTCTTCAGAGACCAACAGACACAAGCTGCTGCAGCCTCCTCCCCCTCACAGACGCGTCAGACCTGTCTTCAGTTTGTAAACAAAGCTATTAGCTAACGTTAGCTAGTCCGTTAGCTCCGTCCGTTAGCTCCGTTAGCTTATGCTAGCTAGCTGGCCACCTTTATAATTACTTCATGGAAACGGAGTAACGTTAGGTCGAGTTCATTCATACTACACTAGTACACGTATGAACTCGACATAACGTTACCCCGTTTCCAACGTTAGGTCGAGTTCATTCATACTACACTAGTACACGTATGAACTCGACATAACGTTACCCCGTTTCCAACGTTAGGTCGAGTTCATTCATACTACACTAGTACACGTATGAACTCGACATAACGTTACCCCGTTTCCAACGTTAGGTCGAGTTCATTCATACTACACTAGTACACGTATGAACTCGACATAACGTTACCCCGTTTCCATGAAGTGTTTAATGAGCAGCAATCTTGTTGAAAATGTAACGTTAATAAATGCTCCGAGCATCTCTCTCTCTCTCTCTCTCTCTCTCTCTCTCTCTCTCTCTCTCTCTCTCTCTCTCTCTCTCTCATGAAAATTGTTGTAGTTGTTGTTTTAACCAAATAAAAAGCAGCAGCACTATTGCATAACTGAGTCATGTTTGCTATGTATTTCTTTCTTTAGGGGAGTTTGTTTCAGTTTTAGCATGATGTTTTATAGATGGCTAGGTTAAACAGGTTTTTGTTTTTAAGAGGGGTTTGATTTAGATTAGATAATTTAGTTATTTTTAAATGTGTGATCTAAAGATAAACAAAGGGTTTTAAAAGTGTTATATTTATCTTCTCTTATAGTAGCCTACCAGAGAGAAACTGAGGAGAATCAACCAGCAACAAAAGCTAAATTTGTTTAAAAAAATATATATATATATATTATTATTATTATTTTTTTTTGTATCGAAATGGTATCGAAGTATCGATACTTTTCAAGGTATCGTATCGAAGTCGAAATTCCAGTATCGTGACAACACTAACTCCAGTGTGGTATTCGCCAAGGAAGTTGTCTTGGACCCCTCCTTTACTCTATATTTGTAAACGATATGCATTGAAAAGTGCAGGTATGGCGATTTATTCTGATGATACAACTATATATGCATCCACTGAGAGCACAGAACAAGTGAATAAGATACTTCAGAGTGAATTATTTATGATTTTGAATTGGATAACTGAAAACAGACTAAAATTAAATGTAGCAAAAACAAAATGTCTTATACTCGGCTCTAAATATGCTTTAAGGTCGGAGCATATGAGTCTCTCATTACAAGACGCTGGTATTGAGCAAGTGAAGGCAGTGGCGTCGCGTGGGTAAAATAACAGGGGAAGCAAAAAAAAAATTATTAAAAAAAAAATTATTAAATATTTTTATTAATAATTTTTTTTTTTTTTTTTTTTTTTTTTTAAGTCAAGCAGTCACCATGTACACTACAGTATGGCTCGGCGGCCAGTCAAACGTTCTTTTTATTTATTTAACAGATTGCAGAATGGGTACAATACAGTACGGCTCAATACACACAATTGTAAGGGGATGCAGACCAGAGAAAGACGTTTGTCTTGTTTACATCAGGGTCATTAATACTGCTGGAGCATTGGTTAATTTTTGGTCAGATTTTTCCTTGCGCGATTTTGCGCGCCGCGTGGGAGCAAATTCGAGACACATATTCGGTTGCAAAAAGGTGTCCCACGGTCTCCTCTATGGCCGTGAATATTTTCACGCGGATCGGAATCACGGCGCGCCCGTGGGACACTTTTCCGTTTCGGCGAGTTTATTCCACGCTTTCTGTTTTCCTTTTCTAAGCATTTTAGGGGCTACATGTGAATCAGTAAAAGTTGCGGGACGCCCAGATGTTTCCACGATAGAAAGCTCGCGTGGATCCCATAATAGGCTCACTTAATACAGCGTTTTTAAAATCACGCAACATTTTCAGGGTCGCAACCCGACCTTTTCCCCTCGTTTTCGATGATGGAAGTGATTTAGGAAAAGCTTCGGCACGCCGAGAGATCCCAGTGGATTTAATCTCGCGAGGATCGGGGCAATATTCGGCCCGTGGGAACAGTTACGGGTTAATACAATGTTCAGAGTGCAGAGGGGAAAATATGCTGAGTGTTTTCCTCTCAGCCCCGTTTTAAACTTTTAGGGTGTGGCAGTCAGCTCGAATCTGATTGGCTAGGATCGGATTTGGACTCTATAATGCTGGAAGCCTGGAGAAAGAGACCTACCATCTGCCTCCTCTCCTGCTGCAGTGAGCATAGTGAGGCTGACAGTGTGTTAGAGGGAGTGAGAAGGAGAAGAGGGAGACATTTAAAAAAATATATATATATATATAACACAGATGCACAGATGAAAAAGAATGTAAACTATATTAATTTTTTTTTTTTGATATTAATTCATATTTTAATATTAGGGAGGCATGGCTTCCGTTGGCTTCCATAAGGATTGGCCACTGAGTGAAGGAGGCCAAATTGTTGGGTGTAACTATTGACGAGGCACTACTATGGTCTACCCAGATTAATAACATGGTTACCAGGATGAGTAGAAACATCTCCATAATAAGAATAAATGCCTGCCTCCTAACGAATACAACAATTAAAATGGTAGTACAATCTTTAGTCTTGTCCAGTGTTAATTTTGGCAGCTATTTTCATTTTAGTTTTAGTCTTAGTCATGTGGCAAGTGCTCCTTTTTCGTTTTAATCATATTTAGTCATCTTCATTTATTTTTCGTTTAGTCAGTTTTAGTCAACTAAATGTCTGAGCATTTTAGTCTTAGTCAGTTTTTGTCTCAATTTTGTCTTTTTTGTTTTCGTCTAGATTTAGTCGACGAAAATGGATGACATTTTTGTCTATTTTTAGTTAATGGAAAAAAAAAATCAGAAATAGTCAACATGGAACATATTCTGATTTAAATTGCGTATTTATTTTTTAACCTAGGGGAATCTGAGTCTGCGGCACAAGTGATACACAGGAAGGGTGCGCTGTCGATCTGTGAATGGAGAAATAACTTAAAGGGGAACTATCTTATAAATGGCCTTTTTGAGTGTTTAGCATTGTTTCCTAGCTATGTGAACTTATATTAATATGATCTATGTCTCAAAATTCTCATATTGGCGCATTCTTCCAATTCTCCTCTCACAATATTCACCCTCACTGAACTGAGTCGTTTGAAAATGTGCCTATATGTGATGTCATATAGTCACTGCTGCATGTTAATGTTCAGGCGAACACGACGGTGCACAGTGGTTTAGGAGCCCAGGCTCAAAACAGCTCGAAATCTTGAGGTAGAAAAATGCTGTTTTTGAAGACTTGATTAGAAATACAAAACAATGAATAAAAAAAAATATATATATTACAGAGGTGTTCCATAGACTCACAGGAATTGTGTAAAAGTGCCCAAATAGTGAAAGAAATAGTAAAATAGTTCCCCTAAGACACATTATCTCTTCTTGCCTTGCTCAGCTGGCAGCGGTTTATTTGATAAATATTAAATAACAGTAACAGCAGTAACAGTGTAATAACACTAACTAACTAACAGGATACTGTGTTGTAAACAAACACACAGTACAGTAGTTTCAGTAGATAGTAATAGTAGTGTGTATAGTACACACAGTAGCAATCTGATTGCAATCTGCTTGCATAAAAAACATATAAAATGATCAATCACATTTTGAGGTTGGTGTAAAGTGCCACATGGTGATGGAAGAGGTCTGGTTAGGGGTTAGATTTAGAGGTGGTCTAGGTTTGGTTAGGGGTTAGAGTTAGAGATGGTATAGGTCTGGTTATGGCCCCTATTAACCAGACCTAGACCACCTCTGACTCTAACCCCTAACCAGACCTAGACCACCTCTAACCCCTAAGTTAGGGTTGGTGATGGTCAGTGCTGGGCTGCTGCCTGCTGGCAGCGGTTTATTCTATAACAACAGGATACTGTAAACTAAGTAAACAGAACACACAGTAGTACTAGTAGAGTACACACTGATTGCAATCTGCTTGCATAAAAACATTATATAAAATCACATTCTGAGGTCAGTGTTAAAGTGCCACATGGAAGATGTCTGGTTAGTGGTTAGAGTTAGAGGTGGTCTAGGTCTGGTTAGGGTAACTTAGGGGTAGTTAAGCATTCATTATAATTTATTATTATTATTTAGATAGATGGATGTAAAGGGCTAGACCAATTCTTAACCCCTATCCGGACCTAGACCACCTCTAAGTCACAACCCTAACTTAGGGGTTAGAGTTAGAGGTGGTCTAGGTCTGGTTATACTGATCCGATACCAGTGCATACATTTAAAAAAAAAATAAAAAAAAAAATATATATATATATATATATATATATATATATATATATATATATATATATATATATATATATATATATATATATATATATATATATATATATTATATAAATTATAAAAACGTATTTTTTTCTTTTTTACAGCTACTGTTTTATATATACAGTTTTTTAGTAATAACTAGAAAGTAATGGTATTTATTCAACATCAGGTGATTGTATAGATTAGTATTAGTATCATTAATTGACAACTATGCTCAATGAGTTCACCAAGTTTCAAGTTTCTTTATTAGTTGTCATACAGAAGTACAGAATACTTTTATACAAAATGCTTCTTTCTGTTACGCTCCACAGACTGTGCTAAACAAAAATAGATAAGTATAAAATAAGTATAGCAAGTATAAAATAGAAGTCAGGTACGTAGACAAAAGTGTTCAGTATATACATATATACAATGTTCAATGCAGAGTAGAAGTAACTGAGTTACAATACAATATACTATATACTATACAGTGCAAAGCAATTTAGGTACAATTTACAGTAAGGTGTAATGAGGTATGGGTTGTAGTGCAAATTCTTTACCAATAAATATAAAGTGTGTTTAGGTGTTCTAAAGTGGGTAAAGTGGGTGCTGCAGTGAGTTGTTTGTTTAAAGTGAGTGTGTGCGTGTGGATGTGTGTGCTGTGAGTGCATTTGATGGTTGTTACATAGTGTTATTGTTCGTTGAGCATCCTGATGGCCTGGGGATATAAGCTTCTTCTGAGTCTCTCTGTGCTTGCCATGAGACTCCGGTATCGCTTGCCTGACTGCAGAAGTTCAAAGAGACAGTTGTTTGGGTGGCTGGAGTCTTTGATAATTCTCTTAGCCTTACCCATGCACCGCTTGTTGTAAATGTCCTGGAGAGTGGGAAGCCCCCCTCCAATTGTGCGTTTGGCTGAACGGGCCACTCTCTGTAGTCTGCTACGGTCTTGTGCGGTGCTATTCCCAAACCAGGAGGTGATATTGCCAGTCAGGATGCTCTCTATTGTGCATGAGTAGAAGTTCTTAAGGATCTTCTGACTGACTTGGAACTTCCTTAGGCGCCTGAGGAAGTAGAGGCGTTGCCGTGCCTTCTTCACAACACTGTCAATGTGTGTGGTCCATGTCAAGTCCTCGGATATGTGGACTCCGAGGTACTTAAAACTGTTCACTCTCTCAACCGGTGCCCCGTCGATGCTGAGGGGGCTGTAGTCTCTGACCCCTGACCTCCTAAAGTCCACAATAATCTCCTTTGTTTTGCTGATGTTCAGGGAGAGGCTGTTCTCTTGACACCATCCCGCCAGAACCTTGACCTCCTCCAGGTAGGCCCTCTCATCGTTTGCAGAGATCAGGCCCACCACTACTGTGTCGTCAGCCAATTTGATGATTGTGTTGTTGTTCCGCTGTGACACACAGTCATGTGTGTACAGGGAGTAGAGGAGGGGACTCAGAACACAGCCCTGGGGGGCCCCTATGTTGAGAGTGATGGATGAGGAGGTGCAGTTGCCTGCTCTCACCACCTGGGGTCTGCCCGTCAGGAAGTCCCAAGACCCACTGGCAGAGGTCATAGTTCAAGCCCAGGTCCCTGAGCTTGGCTATGAGTTTGGAGGGGACTATGGTATTGAATGCTGAGCTGTAGTCGATGAACAGCATTCTCACATAGTTCCCCTGCCTCTTGTCCAGGTGTGATGCTGCTGTGTGCAGCACATGGGCTATGGCGTCCTCCGTGGACCTGTTGGGGCGGTATGCAAATTGCAGGGGGTCCAGGTTGATGGGGAGGGAGGAGCAGATGTAGCCCTTTACTAGCTTCTCAAAGCATTTCATGGCTATGGAGGTGAGAGCTACAGGGCGGTAGTCATTGAGGCAAGCAGGCTTGGATTTTTTGGGTACAGGGATAATAGTGGACTTCTTCAGACAGGTGGGGATGACAGCCTGTTCCAAGGACAGGTTAAATATGTCAGTGAATACCGGGGCCAGTTGGTCGGCACAGACTTTTAGGACGCGGCCGGGGATACCGTCCGGTCCTGCTGCCTTCCTGATATTCACTTTCTTAAAGGTCCTCCTCACCTCATGTTCTGTTACCCTGAACACTGAGTCTCCATCAGCAGTGCCCCCCCCCCCCCTTCATTGCAGTGGTTTGTAGGCTGGCATAGAAGGTATTGAGATCATTTGCTAAGGAGATGTCACTGTTCAGCTTGAGGGAGGTGCCTTTGTAATCTGTCATCGTTCTGAGGCCCTGCCACATAGCCCACATAGAGTCAGCCTGTTCATATTGAAGTTCAATTTGATCCCTGTAGCGCCTTTTTGTTTCTATTACTGCCCTCCTAACGTTGTATCTCGCCACCTTGTGGTCATTCATGTTGCCTGCCACAAGCCGGCGTTGTAGGCTGAGGTGCGCGCTTTCAGAGCCTCACGGACGGATTTGTCTACCCAGGGCTTTTGGTTTGGGTAAACTCTAATTGTGGTAGTGGGGATTGTTTCTTCCAACAAAGTACAAACAAAGTCCAGCACTGTCTCCGTGTAGTCATTAATGTTATCTGTGTTATCGCGGAACACCCCCCAGTCTGTACATTCAAGTGCAGCCTGGAGCGTTTCCTCTGATTCCACAGACCATCGCTGCACATCTCGCGATACTACCGGGGCGCGCTTGAGATTTTGTTTATATTTTGGTGAAAGAAAAATGGCGTCATGATCAGATTTGCCGAATCCACTGGCAGCCTGAGACTTGTATCCACACTTAAATTGCGAGTAACAATGGTCTAAAATATTACCGCCTCTGGTAGTACAAGTCACATGCTGGTAGAAGTCCGGCAATACTCTTCTCAGGTTGGCGCTATTGAAATCACCCACAGCCACAATAGCAGCGTCAACGTTAGCTGCTTGGATTCTATTTACCTTGTTGTGTAGCCTGGAGAGCGCGTCGCCTGTGTTTGCTTGTGGTGGAATATACACTCCGACCAAGATGACCAACGTTAACTCTCTCGGGAGAAAGAAAGGCCGGCACTTGATGGATATATACTCCAGGTTGGGGGAGCAGTGGTTTGAAAGTTCCTTCACGTTGCCTGGATCACTCCAATTGTTGTTCAACATGAAGGCTATCCCACCTCCCCTGATGAAGAAGTGGTCCGCCGGTTGAATGGCGTGGTTTGGGACGTCCGGCGTCAACCACGTCTCGGTGAAGCAGAGAACATTGCAGTATCTAACGTCTCTTTGGAATTGAATCCTTGCTCTGATGTCTATTGATTGTACATTGGCCAGCAATATGCTGGGCAATGGTGTTCTGTGTTGCCTGGATCGCAGTCTGCTTCGGGCGCCGGCTCTCCTTCCTCGTCGCCTGGTTCCTTTGTTGCGTGGGCCAAGGTCTGGTCCCGTTGTCCTCAAGATCTCAGCAGGCCATTGTTGTTGTTCGGTGAGCTGATCCAGAGAGCAATCCAGTTGGCAAATTTCCCGTAATCCAATGTCTATGAGTGACTGACGGTCATACACATTTAATGCACCAACAGTTGGTACAAACAAAACTCTTAAAACATAAAATAATTATTAACAAAAGTAAGCACAGTCTCGACGGAGAGGCAGCCGGTCGTAGCAGCGCCATCAACAGAAAGGTTGTTGGCATATTGGTTCCGCACGGACGTTATACGTTGTTGCACTTCCTATCCAGCCTTCTCCGTTCCAGTTAGCTAGTAGTAACGTCTATGTTGTTATTTTTTATGCAAAATAAATATTCAACATTCTCTTTTGAGACTCCGCCTCAGACTCTTATCATTTGGCACTAGAAGCTAAACATTGTCACCGGTATAGCTGTCCGCATTATGTCATTAATTGTGTGCATGTGTGGAAGAGGTCGATGGAAATACAAACAATGTAACGTTACTGGTGAAAAAGTGATTTACCTTGGAATACTCCTTTGCCAACTTGCTGTACTTTGCTTGCAGGTCTGCAGCTGGATTATGAATAGTCCCAACTTTAGCCAAGGTAACGTTAAGCTAAAACTAGCTTTTCAGATAGCTCTTCAGCTAATGCTAATAACACAGAGCTCCCCGTCAGCCGTCACACTGCTCTGTCGGGACGATGGCATTAAGAAAAGTTATAATTATTTTGTCTCGTCTTGTTTTAGTCAACAATATCAACATACATGAAGAGAAATTTCTTCCTGGTTTTTGTAAATTACATTTTTGTGTACTCAGTTTTGGTCAACGATATTTAATTAACTATTTAGTCACGTTAGCGTCACATGGTCTTCAATAACGTGACGTCACGTCTCGTTGTCGTCATGAAATAATCCTTCGTTGACGAACATCTTTCGTCATAATTTTCGTTGACAAAATTAACACTGGTGTTGTCCCATCCTGACTACTGCCCAGAAATTTGGTCTAGCGCGTCAAAGCAAGAGCTTAGTAAACTTCAGCTCACTCAAAATAGAGCTGCCCGACTCACTCTTCACTGCTCTATAAGGAATAGTGTGGAGGGAATGCATGCTAGACTGTCGTGGATGAGGGTGGACGAGAGACTAGCATGCAGTTTGATTCGGTTTTTAAAGAACATTTGTACCTTAGGTAAACCCACTCAATTGTATTCTATGCTTTTATCCACCAATGATAGACATGAGTCACATGACCATAATACCAGACATGCTTCAAGTAGTCGCTTTACCCTACCTCTGCCTAGAACCAACGCTCTAAAGAAAACTGCAATGTATAGAGCCTTAACATATTGGAATAGGATCCCATTACATATTATACGGACGGAAAACAAGGACAGTTTCAAAAAGAAACTTAAAGGAGCCATAATCCAGAAGGAAATCAATTTGGTCATGCATGAGTGTAGCTGCAGCCATGTTATCCAAACTTCTTCTGTTTACTTTGTGTTTATTTTTTTTAAAGGTATGGTGAAATAGATTCACCTATGACCTATTGTTTTATTTTCTATTGATTATGTATGTGATATATGAATGATTTACACTTAATGTTTTATATTTGTATGTGTATATCTGTGATACGGTGCGGCTCGGTGCGCGCAGTTGTTGGGGGGATGCGGACCGGAGAGGGACTTTCGTCTTGTTTACATCAGGGTCCCCATTTTCTATTTATGATACAGCACAGCTTGAATACATGCACACCCTGATAAATTGTTTTATTTGGTTCTAACTGGATTTTATCTCTTGTTTTTCATCTCCTGTTTTACATTTATTTTTATTCTATGATAGGCTACATGTTTTTTCTCTATTCTATGATTAATTTTCTTTGTGATATATGCTTTCTTATGTTCTATTGGTGTACAAACAGGTCCACTGACGACGCGGTCTCCCAGGTACTGCACAGCACTCTCTCCCACCTTGACCGTCAGAAGGGGGGCTATGTGAGACTGTTGTTCATTGACTACAGCTCAGCGTTCAACACCATAGTCCCCACCAGACTGGTGGACAAGCTGATCGAGCTAGGTCTGAGCTCCGCCCTGAGCGCCTGGGTACTGGACTTTCTGAGTGAAAGACCCCAGGCGGTCAGGGTGGGGGGTCAGACCTCCAACACCATCACCCCTGAGCATCGGGTCCCCCCAGGGCTGTGTTCTAAGCCCCCTGCTGTACTCACTCTACACACACGATTGTGTGGCCAAGTTCAGCTCCAACTCCATAGTAAAGTTCGCAGACGACACGGTGGTGGTGGGGCTGATCTCGGACAACGACGAGAAGGCCTACCGGGAGGAGGTTGAGGTACTGGAACGTTGGTGCCAGGACAACAGCCTGCTCCTGAACATTGGTAAAACCAAGGAGCTGATCGTGGATTATAGGAGAGGACAGCAGGAGACACACACACCACTGATGATCAACGGGGCTACCGTGGACAGGGTGAGCAGCTTCAAGTACCTGGGGGTCCACATCTCAGAGGATCTGACATGGTCAACACACATAGACACAGTAGTAAAGAAAGCGAAGCAGCGCCTCTACCACCTGAGACAGTTAAGGAAGTTCAGAGTATCGGGGAAGATACTCCAGTCCTTCTACTCAGGAGCTGTAGAGAGCATCTTGACCGGAAACATCACTGCCTGGTATGGGAACAGCACGGCACAGGACAAGAAGGCCCTACAGAGAGTGGTGCGCTCAGCCGAGCGTACCACGGGTATTGCGCTACCTCCCCTGCAGGCTCTATACAACAAGAGGTGCAAATCCAGAGCCTGCAGGATAATGAAAGACCCCCACCACCCCAATAACAGCCTGTTCCAGCTGCTGAGGTCAGGCAGACGCCTGCGAACCCCAGCTACTAGGACGGAGAGGCTTAGGCTAAGCTTCTTCCCCCAGGCCATCAGAGCCTTGAACAATGAACATTGAGAGACACAGAAACTGAACTATCCACACACAAGCACACACAAGCACACACACGACACGCACGCTGAGCACGCTCACACACTAGCAGCCACTTTAACACTCATGCCGCACACACGCACACTTATGGCCAGAGGAAAGGCCACTTTAAATTAGTAAAACAACAGGAACAGTGTATTGCACTACTAAAGCTACCTAGCATGTCCTATATGCTCTGTAAATACTATGTACAGATACCGAGATGGCACACCATGTTACCTGTTTATTGCACTGTTGTTTCTATTGGATTCTATTATATGCTGTACCACTGTATTTTTATTGGATTCTATTATATGTTGTACCACTGTATTGCACATCGTCGCGGGCAAGACCAGCCGCATTTCATTGTATACCTGTATGCCGTGACAATTAAAACTCTTGACTTGACTTGACTTGACTTGACTTGTTATCTTGTGTATATGTATGTTGTTGGACACCAGGAAGACTAGCTGCCGCTATGGCATCAGCTAATGGGGATCCATATAAATAAACAAATAAACAAATGCCAGCCCCGGAAGTTGTTTACTTCCGCATAGTGGTGATTAAACCAAAGAGTATAACATAGAAGAGGGCACTCAGCCGTGAAAATTAATAGGAAGCGATGTCCTCACTGAGAACTCAACGCATGTCATTCACGTCATTAGCGATAATTACTTGTGCAATTGTAATCAACTGCTTAAATATCAGGAATGTCAATGTTGATATTGTAATTGAAATGTTTTCTCAAAACTAGCCAAACCGTTAGCCTAGCTTACCCTCGTTGTTTGTAAATAGTCAAAAAAGGTGAAATACATCATCAGTTTGCACCCAAAATATAACAAAGATCCCTTTAAAAAAATCTGTGGAATGCCATTCCGTGATTAAATTATTTACATTTAGTCATTTAGCTGATGCATCCAAAACGACTTACTGTACAACATGTCACCGGGAGAGGTACATCTCTGGCAGTGGCATTGTTCGTCAAATAGTATCAAGCTTGAGTGTTACACTCTGAGTGCATAGTAGTATAGAAATATTAGCATGATAGCATGATGCTTTAAAAAAGTGAATATCAGGAAGGCAGCAGGACCGGACGGCATCCCCGGCCGCGTCCTAAAAGTCTGTGCCGACCAACTGGCCCCGGTATTCACTGACATCTTCAACCTGTCCTTGGAACAGGCTGTCATCCCCACCTGTCTGAAGAAGTCCACCATCATCCCTGTACCCAAAAAATCTACGCCCGCTTGCCTCAACGACTACCGCCCTGTAGCCCTCACCTCCATAGCCATGAAGTGCTTTGAGAAGCTAGTGAAGGGCTACATCTGTTCCTCCCTCCCCATCAACCTGGACCCTCTGCAATTTGCATATCGCCCCAACAGGTCCACGGAGGACGCCATAGCCCATGTGCTGCACACAGCAGCATCACACCTGGACAAGAGGCAGGGGAACTATGTGAGAATGCTGTTCATCGACTACAGCTCAGCATTCAATACCATAGTCCCCTCCAAACTCATAGCCAAGCTCAGGGACCTGGGCTTGAACTATGACCTGTGCCAGTGGGTCTTGGACTTCCTGACGGGCAGACCCCAGGTGGTAAGAGCCGGCAACTGCACCTCCTCATCCATCACGCTCAACATAGGGGCCCCCCAGGGCTGTGTTCTGAGCCCCCTCCTCTACTCCCTGTACACACATGACTGCGTAGCACAGCGGAACAACAACACCATCATCAAATTTGCTGATGACACAGTAGTGGTGGGCCTGATCTCTGCCAACGACGAAAGGGCTTACCTGGAAGAGGTAGAGAACCTGTCACAGTGGTGTCAGGAGAACTGCCTCTCCCTGAACGTCAGCAAAACAAAAGAGATGATTGTGGACTTCAGGAGGTCGGGGGTCAAGGACTACAGCCCCCTCAGCATCGACGGGGCACCGGTTGAGAGAGTGAACAGTTTCAAGTACCTCGGAGCCCACATATCCGAGGACTTGACATGGACCACACACATTGACAGTGTTGTGAAGAAGGCACGACAACGCCTCTACTTCCTCAGGCGCCTAAGGAAGTTCCAAGTCAGTCAGAAGATCCTTAGGAACTTCTACTCATGTACAATAGAGAGCATCCTGACCGGCAACATCACCTCCTGGTTTGGGAATAGCACTGCACAAGACCGTAGCAGACTACAAAGAGTGACACGTTCAGCCGAACGCACAATTGGAGGGGGGCTTCCCACCCTCCAGAACATTTACAACAAGCGGTGCAAGGGGAAGGCTAAGAGAATTATTAAGGACTCGAGCCACCCGAACAACTGCCTCTTTGAACTGCTGCGGTCAGGCAAGCGATACCGGAGTCTTAAGGCGAGCACAGAAAGACTCAGAAGAAGCTTCTATCCCCAGGCCATCAGGCTGCTAAACGAACAATAATCGCTAAACGAACAATAATCACTAGGCAACAACCATCAAATGCACACAGCACACACACCCACACGCACACACTCACTCAAACAAACAACACACTGCAGCACCCACTCTCCACACTTTAGATCACACAAACACACTTACACTTTATATTTATTGATAAAGGATTTGCACTACAACTCGTACACCTACTGTGAATTGTACCTAAATTGCACCTCGTCCCATTTCTCCATTTCTGCCTTGCACTATATAGTATTGTATATTAGTACACTGCACAGTATTGTATATTGTATGGTAACTACGTCTATTCTGCATCAAACATTGTACATATGTCTAAACTGAACACTGTGACCTCTTTTTTTTACTTCTAATTTTACTATGTTTTTATTTCATACTTATCTTGTCTTGCACAGTCTCTGGAGCGCAACAGTAAGAAGCATTTTGTACAAAAGTATTCTGTACTTCTGTATGACAACTATTAAAGAAACTTGAAACTTGAGTAGTATAGCCATGTTTCCAAGACCCTAAACATGGCAAATATGTTGCTCAATCAAATAAGCCTCCACTACTTTGACTGGTATAAGCAATTTTACGTCTCACTCCATTACTTTTGTCCGAGGTCTGCTTTTTCCCCCCAGACGGCACTATGACGGAAGTAGATACAGTATAGGGAGTTCCACGTCTCGGTTCCTCCTCGTCTCTGATTAAACTTTTGTGACATAGAAACGTTGGTTCGATGACCACTGGATTCTTGACTGTACCGCCGTCGTGCCCAGACCAGATCTTCAAAGAGCTCGTGCGGCGTGTTTGATCGTGTGAAAACATCATGCTATGCAGCAGGCAGTAGATATAAACAAAGCAATTAAGTCAGACAAGTACAGACATGTGCCTGATTTAGACTGCTATTTTCCATCTCCCCGTAATTAGAATATCAAGCCACAATGTGAAGGTACTCTTAATGAAGATGCTGGATGTGGGGGGAGAGCCTTGATGAATTGCCTCAAAGTGTGATACTGGCGGTTGCATTGATTGCTTTGAATTACAATCAATTGAATTACATTCTCCCAATGTAAAAAAAAAAATAATAAAATACTGTGTTCAAGGTGGCTGGGTGGCGTAGCGGAGATTGTGCTCGTCACCAATGCAAGAGACTCCGGTATCGAATCCCAGTCTCAGCATTGCCTTCGGCTTGGGCCGGCCGTCGTACTGGCTCATTTGGCAGAGTCAGCGGGTGGAAGTCGATGGGTGGGGATTGGCCGTTGTGGACAGCGACCCCTACAGGTCGGTTGGGAGACGCCTGCACAGCAGAGACAGGAAGTGGCGAGGGTAGTGTGAGCCTCCCATGCGTTACACCTCGCCAATGAGAGTCCGCGCTGGCAGGCGAAAAGATGTGACAGGCCGCCTCCTCGTGTGCCGGAGGGAACACATGATGCAAGGCTTCTATCCTCTCTACAACCGACCAGTGGGGGGCATAGTCGAGCAACGTTCAAGACAGGGGAGGGGAGAATTGGATACACGAAATTGGGATGGGAGAAAAATAGAAAATAAGTGGATAAAAAATAAATAAATACTGTGTTCAATGTATTGTAATGACCATGGATGCCTAGACTCGCAAGCCCTTGGCTAACAGGTCGGACCCTTATAGTTCACTGGTTAGCGCTGTCACCTGTGGTCTGGGCGATCTGGGTTCGATTCCCAGCTGCCCCCTAAATTTGCTACATTGGTGTCGGAAGTGGGATGGCGGGAGTGTGAGGCCATCGGAAGCATGGGTTCCCAGAGGCGTGAGACGCTTCCCAAAGGAGGGGGGTACTGTAACAACCACGGATGCCTAGACTCGCTAGCTTTTGTCTAACGAGTCAGACCCTTTAGTTGACTGGTTGGTGCTGTCGCAGTGTCTGCGTGATCTGGGTTTGATTCATGGCTGCCCCCTAAATTTGCTACTGTACATTTAATTAATTTACTGATTTCCCTTCCGACATTGGACCTCATTCTTGAACAGACTTACGAGAAAGTTACCAAGAAATTCCTTCGTAACTCGATTTATGAACTTCTTTGGCATTCTCGAACGGCTTATTTTTGTAAATTTGTTCGTAGGATTTACGAATGCGAAAAGGCAGTCGTAAGTTGGACTGACCGGTTTGCGTGTTTTTAACTGTTTAATTTGGGAGAAGTCCTTGGGGATTGTGGTAATTTCTATTCTTTCTACAGACATTCTCGGAATTAAATAATTATAATGATAATAAATACGACTATTTGTATTATTAACAATTATGTTTTACATTTATAGTGATGACTCAACAAATCATGTCCGAAAATAAATAAATAAGAACTAAACCCAATTGAAGCAGATATAGCTACTCTATAGTGGAATGTATTAATGCCATATACCATCTTGTTCTCTATGATATTATTTATTGTTGGTTTTATTTATTTCTATTGCTTAGTGCGCACATCGTAAGAGCCAGTGGAGAAACAGTTTAGTGAGGCAGTGTGTGTAATAAAACAAGTCATTAGAATAATAGAATGTACTGTTGCTCGAACGATTCATTACACATGTATACAGTACGTGTGTGTGTGTGTGTGTGTGTGTGTGTGTGTGTGTGTGTGTGTGTGTGTGTGTGTGTGTGTGTGTGTGTGTGTGTGTGTGTGTGTGTGTGTGTGTGTGTGTGTGTGTGTGTGTGTGTGTGTGTGTGTGTGTGTGTGTGTGTGTGTGTGTGTGTGCGCACGCACTGAACGCAGCTGCCTCACCAAGCTGTTTCTCCACTGGCTCTTAAGATGTGCGCACTAAGCACGATTGGGTTTAGTTCTTATTTATTTATTTTCTCAGAAATGAAGCCTTTAACCACCTGTGCATTGTATGTTACTATTGCACTTTACTGTTACATTTGTACTCTGGTTGGATGCCAAACTTATTTTCGTTGTATTGTCCTCACAGTATCCTGCAGCGGCTGCTGCATCGTTAATACGCTATAGATTTATATGGAATTGTTTAATCTATTGGTTAGTCTATTCCACTATATTCGCACGATTGGGTTTAGTTCTTATTTATTGAGTCATTTGCAGTGTGTGTGTATAATGCTCACAATGTCTCATTGAGTCATGACTATAAATGTAAAACGTACTGTAATTTTTAATGATACAAATATTGTCGTATTTATCTGTATTATAATTATTTAATTCCGAGGGTGTCTGTAGAATCGAAGTGAACGCAATCACCAACTATTTATCCCAAATGAAGCCTTTTACCAGTTTCATCACCTGTGCATTGTATGTTACTATTGCACTTTACTGTTACATTTGCACTCTGGTTGGATGTTGTATTGTACTTGTGCTGTATAATGACAATACATTTTAATCTAATCTAATCTAATTTTGAACAGTCACAAATTGCTTTTGCGCTACCTGTTGAATATTTCCCCCATAAGGGTATGCAAGGCAGATGCGCCAGATAGCCTCTCCTTATAAGGAGCTGGCAGGGTGTTTCTGTATACAAATTAACGTGTACGAGAACACGCTTCCAGTTTAAGAATGAGTGACGTTTTTCATTCATGGGAACCCAGCTGTGATGATTTTGGCCACTGTGAGACTGGCTATTTTTGCTAACACAGGGCAATTTTATTTGTGCTCACATGAGGAATGTCACCTGTTGAAGCAGGAGACAAGAGTCTGTGTTCAAAAACGAAGAACTGTCGAACTCAGCTGAATTCTAGACCATCCCTTAAGTCTGCTATTCTACATCTATCTTGTTTTAGTTTCTCTGCTACCATTTTCTGAAAAGCCATATCATTGGTTTAGAATTGAACAAAGCTGATAGCATGCCCGGTGACGATATATAAGACGCTTGTTTTCTCTATTCTGGGCAGTATGTCTTGGCGTCTCGAAGTATTCTGCCCGTTGCAATGTATTTTTTCCATTGAAACATATTATTTTTCCTGTTTGTTGCTTTGCTTGTTCACTTTTTAATAAACCTCTGAAAGATGAATTCTACCTTTCATGGGGCGCCCAAGTGGCGAACCATGTAACGCGCTGCGTCGCGGCACGGCCGACCCGGGTTCGATTCCCGGACCCGGCGTCATTTGCCGAATGTCTTCCCCCCACTCTGTCTCCCGCTCTTCCTCTCTCTCTCTCTCTCTACTGGACTGCCCAGTAGGGGAAAAAAGCGATAAATGCTATAAAAAAAAGAATTCTACCTTTCATTATTGAGATTCTCAAATAAACGCAACACACCACCTACGAAGACCGTTTCACACACTCAGGAATCCGGAGGAGGATTTTCTTAAATTTGTTAGTAAGAACTTTTTATGAAGATAGTTACAAAGATACTTACGAACATGTTCGAGAATGAGGTCCATTGTGTATAGAGCAGCGTCTACTCCCAACAGAGAAAATAGTAAATTTTGCTGTAATTACTGTACATAAGTCTGCAAAGGAGAAAAAGAAAGGGGCGACCAGCAACAAGCTGGACAACGACCATTAAAATGGAACTCCAGGAGGAACCGCCATTGTGGTAGAAGGAGAAAGCACAACAACACAACCTGGCTTCCGCCGGCAAACACAGAGGATTAAGTAAGTTCCCCTTTGAGAAATGAACTGCAACACAAAGTGAAGATAAAAGAGGAGACAGAATAACAAGGCCTGTTTGCTTATTCAGTGGGCTTAGTCATGTATTAAAAATCATAGCTTTAAGCTGCCTGACAGATGCTAATGAAGTGATGTTTACATTTTTGATTCGCTGCCTAAACAAAGATAAGACATGCTCTCTCGGAAAACGGCAAACCCCGCAATCCAAACACATCCATTGAGCCTGTCACCAACAGACATGACAGCTTTCTTCTCCAACTAAAAACAATGGACTACTCATTTCCATATTAATGAGAAGGAAGGGGGGGGGGGGGGGGGGGGGTCGAGGTTGGTGGGGACAATGTTGCTTCTTGTTGTCTTGGCACCTATTGACAAAGTCTTCAAATGGATTGTTAATGACCAGCACCAGACACACACAGCCTTTGGAGTAATCATATCGTGTGTGTGTGTGTGTGTGTGTGTGTGTGTGTGTGTGTGTGTGTGTGTGTGTGTGTGTGTGTGTGTGTGTGTGTGTGTGTGTGTGTGTGTGTGTGTGTGTGTGTGTGTGTGTGTGTGTGTGTGTGTGTGTGTGTGTGTGTGTGTGTGTGTGTGTGTGTGTGTGTGTGTGTGTGTTTGTGTGTGTCTGTATGCTTCCTTGGTGATGGTTGTTCTAGAGATGGTTGGGGCCTGCCTCCATGTTCACAAAAACACATGCACACACTTGTGCACACGTACACAGGTTAATGTCTTAAACAACATACACACACACACACACACATGCATGCATGCACATGCGCACACACAGAGTGGATAATGTCTTACACAATGTAGAGATATCTTCATCCCATAGGAAGCAGGCATCAGTAAGGGTAACTACACAATTAGCAGCTCCATGCTGCTCCAGGGCTAATCTAGGGGGACATACAACATCTGTTAGACCAACCAACAGCTTTACTCCCACAAACTCTACACCGTGTAACTGTTACTGTAACCTGCAACTCTAATTAGATCCCAGTACTCTAGATGTTGATTATAACAACAACAAAGGTTACATATTTGCAATTATTAAAATGTGTATCCTTATCAAAGTCCCAAAAATATGTATTTCCCTTCTCCAGCATATATATTTTCTGCGTGTAGAGATGTCGAGACTGTGTCTCGTGGCATTAGTCTAACACTTGACTCTGAGGAGCATCTTGTAGACATAATCTTCCGGCTCATAGTGCATGTCATTAGCCTCCTAAATTACAAACATCATTACTGGAATTGATTCAAGTTAGCCTCCTGGGGGGCAGGGGGGGGGGTTGCTTCAGTCTGCTGCTCCGCCGTGGCGGGAGCTCATTTGAGCGCAGTGTCAATCCTATTTCACAAGTTCAAGCGGGCTCAATGGGGGTCTCGTCCCGTACACCCTCTCTTTATCCAGCCGCACAGTGCACAGCCCTGCCTCTTCATTAGAGGGGGAAGAAGGCTGCATGTGTGCCAGCGTGCGTGTGTCTACGTACGTGCGCGTGGGCATGTGCACGCCTCTCTTCGGAGAGGCAGACTCACTGTGGCACACTGACCTCCTCCGCAACCCCCACACGCTGTGACATTATACAGGGCATCGCCGGGGCGAGCTGTGACAGAGTGCAACAGTGGAATGGAGTGAGAGGGACTTACAGTCATAACAGATAAAGTCTCTGATCTTTGAGTGCCCTAAAAAGTTGGACTGCATTTTAGACGTTACCCACACTTATGTGTGTTTTAGGTTTCAGCAGGACGATCTTGCTTGAAATATGTAAATGAGGTACTAATCGACCACAGGAACAAAGTTACATAATGTGCATTATGTTATTATATTATTTCAGGAAACGTTTAAGTTCCCCTGCTGGGGATCGAACCCTGACCTTAACCCTAACTTTATGTCTTAACCATAACCGTTAAGCGAATGTTAAAACTACTGTAACTAACCTTAACTATAATCATAGTTAGATAGTGGTGAGAGCACTTGCCCACAACTGCAATGATTGTTGGTTCAACTCCATGTTGCGGCGTTTGTTTTGAACTTTTGCTGATACCATACGTAAATATATTACTTATGGCTATGATATATGTACTTTTTTCCTGTGGTTGATTAGTACTTTATTTACGTTTTCTGATGAGACCCTGTTGGTTTTAGAGTTTAGGCTGACTCTAAAACTGGGTTATGCAGTTAACTACATGTAGTTCAATTAGCAGTTTAACTGCATTTTGCAGTAGTCTGGTGGTAGTTTAACTACATGACAATCTCTGTAGCTTCTTCAGTAGTTAACTACTTTGGGTCAGGTCGTTTAGGTAGTTAATTACTACATATTTTTCTAGAAACTTTGCATTTTTCTGATTCTAGCTCAACAACTGCTCCCTGCCCCCTCCTTAAAACACACCCTCAAGCTGCCTGAGGTTTTGAGTAGCCTCCAGCTGCAGCCTCTGAGATTGTTCCAGATTGGGCAACTTCCGCCCGCTCCCACGACATTTCTCCCGCTGACAGGACAATGCGCTGATTGGCGGAAAGTACGGAAGTATCTCGAAGTACGTCTGACGTATCTCGAATTACGTCTGACGTTTCTCTACGTTAGCGAACGTTAATTGAGCGTTGTATTCATAAGATAAGATAAATTCAGCAGCATGGGAGGGGGGAGGGGAGGTACAGGTCACATAATTATAGTACAGTGGAGAAGTAAAAATAGAATAAAAAGGCAGTGTAAACAATATACAATATTATTAACTCTGGAATATATATTTATTTATCGTATAAATAAAATGTATTATGTTGTCCTTTTGTATTGTTTCAGTGAGGTGGAGGAATTTGACCGGAGGATCAACAAGCAAATAAAGAAGGAAGGGAGATCATTTTTGACCATATAATAATACTGTAGTTGTGGTGAATGAGGTGTTGAAGGAATAGCATTATGTGTACAGTACGGCTCAATACACACAATTGTTAAGGGTTTGCAGACCAGAGAAAGACTTTCGTCTTGTTTACATCAGGGTCCCCCATTTTCAATTCATCGTAACATATGACATACACCACGACATACAGATAGACAGTACTGCTACATCTATACATTTATGACATACCAGATTTGCAAATACAGTATTGTTTGTGATACAAAAAGAGTCCAGAAAAGAGAGTATATACATTTGACGTAGAAACTGTACATTGGAGGAGGTTGGGTAGGTGGGGGGGGGGGGACTGTACATTGGAGGTGGTTGGGGGGGGGGGGGGGGACAGACACTGTACAACTGTACAAGCAAAACTGTACATTGGAATATTGACAAAACCATACTTGGTCATTTACTGTACATTGGAGGGGGTTGGGTTACAACACAGGAGCAGAGTATAAACAACAGTACAGGAATGAGAAACAGTCTAAATGGGCTTTAACATTTTAGTTTATTTCATGCGGATATGATCTGTAATACCTGATCGGTACAATATCTACTAACCTGATCAATACAAGCCCCCCCCCCCCTCTCATGGAACAAGGAACTCTTCAATCAATCACTCAACAACCGCACGTCAACGCAGACGTACTTAAGGGGAGACACTGCAGGTGAATAGGGTAAAATAATTAACTAATAGATATCACAATGAAACTTCCCCAGTTGATTACTTATATTAAGACAAGACTTTTTTGTATTACAAGTTTTCTGAAATTGTATGTTTAAATATGCAAATGAGGCATGATCTACTTAAATATGCACCAATTTGCATATAATTCCAGGACAGAAATCTGAACATTGGATAAAGCCATTTTCAAAATTATAGTTTCATTTTGTTGACATATTAGAGCCAAAGGTTATTACAGAGGGGATTTTGGATATCTCTTTTTATCACTCCATAAATCAGAAAATACTCCATTCAGTCCATTTTTATGGTAAAATTCCATATTTCGCCATGTTTTTAGGAATAAAATGTGATATAAATCAGGGTATGAATGCGATATCAACAAACCCTTCTGTAAATACCTTCAGAACATAGATATGAATAGAACTGGAAGGTTTGGTGTATGTGAGTGCTACTGAAGTGGAGATGTCTGGCTCAGAGTATGAGGAAAAACTCTTAAAACTCATTTTTGGGAAAACGCCTTCAAAGTTCTGTATTGTAAAATGCCATACTTTTTTTTTTTAAACAGATATTTACAAACACAATACCTAATCAAACCATTAGTAATAGACAACCTAAACACATGCCTGATAACTGAATAATAATAATAATGATGTTATTGAACTGAACAGAACTACACCCTCGGCCCTTACACCCTCTTCCTAGATGAATTTTCAACTTTCATCTCTGAGCTTGTTATGCGCTCAGATAACATTTTAATTGTTGGTGATTTTAACATTCATTCCAATAAAACTCTAGATCCCCTAAATAAGGCTTTTACCGACATCATTGACTCTGTCGGTCTCATTCAAATCGTTGACCAACCCACTCACAGTGGTGGGAACACCCTTGACCTAGTCCTAGCCCGCGGTCTCACTGTGTCAAATTTGACCGTCTCCCCCTATGTTCCTGCTCTCTCAGACCACTACCTCATCAAATTTCAAATTGATCTGACGGTTTCTCGCCCAGACAGTGTAGAATCCTACATGAGCCGTCGTATTAACGCCTCAACTGTCCCAATTCTAGTTAACTGCCTACCAGACACCCTCTCTCCCTTCCTCTCTTACTCTGGCCCCCTTGATCTCTTTACAGACAAACTTAATGCCGCCCTTCGTAGCACCCTCGACATTGTCGCTCCCCTTAAACCTAAAATTAAACGTGCTCCGCAAAAACTAACTCCCTGGTTTACGGAGGAAACGCGCTCCTTTAAAAAGGCTTGTCGCAAACTTGAACATAAATGGCGTTCGACCAAACTCGAAGTATTCCGCCTCGCCTGGAATGATAGTTTACGTAACTACAAAAAGGCACTCTCACTTGCCAAAACCTCTTATTTTTCCAGGCTCATAAATGAAAACAAAAACAACTCAAAGTTTCTGTTTGACACAGTTGCAAAACTTACGCAGAAACAACCAAGTGCCCTAAACCATGCGTTCTCGGCTAACGAATTCATGACATTTTTTACCAAGAAAATTGACCTCATTAGAGATGAAATTGTTGCTTTACTCAACAATCAGAGTCCCTCCCAACCTTTGACGGGCATTCCCCCTGACTTTGATTCCAGTCATACGCTATGCTGCCTTGAAAACGTCTCACTTAGTGCCCTCTCTAAACTGGTTGGCGCGGCTAAACCTTCAACCTGTCTGTTTGACCCTCTCCCAGCAACTCTCATCAAAAAACTCTTCCCAACTCTAGGCCCTGCCCTACTCAATATCTTCAACACCTCTTTGTCTACTGGCGTGGTGCCCCTGGCCTTTAAATCAGCCGTCATTAAACCATTACTTAAAAAACCGAACCTCGACCCTCTAATCTTGAAAAATTACAGACCTATCTCCAATCTCCCATTCCTATCCAAAGTGTTAGAACGGATCGTCGCAACGCAACTTACTGACCATTTATCAAACAATAATCTTAATGAATCATTTCAATCTGGCTTTAGAGCCTTACACTCCACCGAAACGGCGGTTACCAAAGTCACAAATGACTTACTGCTCTCTCTTGACTCAAACCTCACCTCTGTGCTCTTATTACTTGATCTCAGTGCAGCCTTTGACACTATCGATCACTCGATTCTTCTAGGTCGGCTTGAGAACCATGTTGGCATTCGGGGTCTCGCACTAGCTTGGTTTAAATCCTATTTAACTGATAGAACACACTGCGTGGTCTATAATGATTTAACATCTGAGACCCTCCCAGTGCAATGTGGTGTCCCACAAGGCTCTGTCCTGGGCCCTTTGCTATTTTCGATTTACATGCTACCCCTCGGCGATATCATACGCAAATTTGGCATAAACTTTCATTTTTACGCTGATGACACCCAATTATATATACCTATTAAGCCTAATGATTCCTCCCAACTACAAAACCTTGAGGCCTGCTTGCTTGCCGTCAAAAAATGGATGTCGCAAAACTTTCTACTCCTTAATGCAGATAAAACTGAGATGTTAATTGTTGGCCCCCCAAACCACAGAGGCCTGTTTCAGGACATCTCCCTCAACTTTGATACCTGTCATGTATCCCAGAGCTCCACCATAAAAAACCTCGGAGTCATTTTTGATTCCTCCCTCTCATTTAATGCACATATAAAAAACGTCACCAAAATTGCATTCTTCCATCTTCGTAATATCGCAAAAATACGCCCCATTTTAACTCTGGCTGATGCTGAAACCCTGATTCATGCTTTTGTCTCATCACGTCTGGACTACTGTAATGCACTTTTTTCAGGCTTACCTAATTCAAGCATCAAAAATCTTCAACTCGTGCAAAATGCGGCTGCACGGATACTAACTAGAACTAGAAAATTTGATCACATCACACCAGTTTTGTCCGCCCTACATTGGCTTCCTATCCAAGCCCGCTCTGACTTTAAAGTGCTACTCCTCACCTACAAAATTTTAAATGGGCTTGCACCGCTCTATCTATCTGATCTCATCTCCCGATACTCGCCCGCTCGTGCTCTGCGCTCACAAAATGCGGGGCTTCTATCGACCCCTAGGGTTAAAAAGAAATCCGCCGGCCACAGAGCCTTTGTCTACCGCGCTCCCTACCTGTGGAACAAATTACCTGCCGTCATCAGGGGCGCCTGCTCTGTCGAAGCTTTTAAATCCCTGCTTAAGACTCATCTTTTCTCTCTCTCCTTCAACCTACCTTGATCTCACCTGGTCGGGGACTGACCTTTAGATTAATCTGTGTAGTTTAGTTATGGTACAGGGTACTACATGGTACCACTGGGTAGTTTACTATAGGGTAGTTTAGTTAGGGTACAGGGTACTACATGGTACCACAGAGTACTACTTGGTACTGCATGGCATTACAGGGTACTACATGGCTTACACAGCTCTACATGGCACTACAGGGTACTACATGGCACCACAGGGTACTACATGGCACTACAGGGTACTACAGGATACTACGGGGTACTACATGGCACTATGGGGTACTATAGGGTACTACATGGCACTACGGGGTACTACATGGCACTACAGGGTACTACATGTCTGCTCCTTTGCAGCACCACAAACATGGGAACTCTCTAACTCTTCCCCCCCCCCCCCCCCCTCTCCCCCCCCCCCCCCCCCTCTCCCTCCCCCTTCTCTCTGAGTACCCGTCTCCTGGCGCTGACCAAGGTGATGGATGCCTCGGGGTCTTGGCCAAGCTTGTAGTGACTGCTCTACATGCACCTCCGAGGCATTGGATCAGTTATTCACCGCCGTCTGTCCGTGGTCCTGTCAACTGATTAACAGACTGTTAACAGATTAACAGTCAACGCGGTTTCATTGCTGGGTTAAGTACTTCTATTCTATTCACATAATACGCTTACTTCATATATCTACTCCATTCACATATATGCCTACCACTTGTATCTATTGCTATGTCCGCCTACTACAATCTCATGAGCTGTCTAACGCCTGTCCCGTCTCCCTGTCTTCCTATGACTTGCTGTCCTGGAGTGTTGACCGGAGTGTTGGACGTCCCGTGACGAAGGCCGGGAGACTGCGACCCCCTCTGCGTGCCCCCCTGTCTTCGGAGGTTTCGTAGTGGTGACCGGAGTGCCGGATGTCCCGCGATGATGCCGGGAGTTCGCGACCCTCTCTGTGCCACCCCCCCTTCCCCCTGTCTCCGGCTGTCCCTGAGCAACGACCGGAGTGCTGAATGTCCCGTGACTAAGACGGGGAGGACGTGACCCTTTTGCGCCGCCCCTGTGCTTCAAATAGATCCGCTATCAACTCTATCTTTAATTTTTCAAAATGTACAGTTGCTATTGCATGCACTCATCTGTGTTTCACTACACACATGAGTGCATGCTTACCAACTGTCCGTCTGCAACACTACTATCACCGACATCTAAGAAGGGAGATCCCCCCTTGAACGGCCCTTCTAAGGTTTCTCTCCTCCACATTGCCTGTGGAGCTTTTTTCCCTATTGTTAGGTTTTAGTGAGTTTTTCCTTACCTTCGCGTGGGGTATGTCTGGGAGTGCTTGCATTCTTTCATTTATTTGCATTCATCTAAAAAATGTTTGGACCCTATGGTGTTCTTGTTCTGTTCTTGACTTATTGTTATGTTGTCTTCTTGACTTGTTTAAAGAAGACCTGTACGGCCCATGGGGACATTAACGTGTGTTGTCGGGCCCTATAAATAAATTTGATTTGATTTGATTTACACACAGGCTACAAACAGTGTAGTACAGTGTAGTACCCCCTAATAGGCAAAAAAAAATTTAATAGATATCACTATGAAACTTTCCCAATTTGTTATGTACATATAAACTAAGAAAAAATATATTGCAAGTTTTCTGAAATTTATGTTTATATATGCAAATGAGGCACTTCCCCATTAAATATGTGCACATTTATGGATGCAATAAGGCAAAATGATGTAAAATAAACAACTAAATGTGTGTTATTGATGTTTTATTGTCACTAGTTTCATAGAAGACATGTTTAGGAAGCAAAATATAACAAAATCTCAAAATCAACAAAAAAAGTATATTTGACTATTCACCTGCAGTGTCTCGCCTTACACGTTCGCTAACGGACGTAGAGAAACGTCAGACGTACTTCGAGATACTTCCGTACTTTCCGCCAATCAGCTTATTGTCCTGTCAGCGGGAGAAATGTCGTGGGAGCGGGCGGAAGTTGCCCAATCTGGAACAATCTCCGGGGCTGCAGCTGGACCCTATTGGAGGTTTTGCCTGCCTTGGTCGCATCTATGCTTTAAGCAAGTGGCTTGTCCTTCCGCGTTCCCGTTTTGCGCTCTGATTGGCCACGCACGTTTCTGGTCATGTGACATGTGTGCCAATCGTGGGACGGCAAGTTCTGCGCCTATTTCCGGGTCTAACAGCCTACAAACTACCTAACGCCTAGTTTATCACTGGTTAAGCTTAGGCGACTCTTTCGCAGTTGGTTAAGGTTAGAGTTTGGAATCAGGGCAGGCGTTCTATTGCCCTGCTCTAAGACAAACTCTAACCTTAACCAACTTCGAAAGAGCGCCTAAGCTTAACCGTCCAAAAACTTGCCGTCCCACGATTGGCGCACATGTCACATGACCAGAAACGTGCGTGGCCAATCAGAGCGGAAGGACAAGCCACTTGCTTAAAGTATAGAAGCGCCTTGGTCACTAAATCAAACACACCCACATGTTACCCTGTCAGTTCAGGTGTACCTCTGTGTAACTATAAGATTCCAGACTCAGATTGTGATAATTTTCAGCAATGTAGTTTGGATGTAGTTTAACAACTTTTTTCAACATATTTTTTAATTTTTTTGAGCGGTTAAGATGTAGTTGAACTTCTTTTCGTTGTGAAGTACACAGTAAATTTCGCAGAGTAAAATTTACTCTGCGAAATTTTCTGTGTAGCTAGTAGTTTGGTAAACTACAATTCCCCAACACTGGTTATGTACTAGTACTGTGGCCGCCCAAGCAGAAAATGTGCCCTTGCAGAATTCTACCATTAACCATCATTTACATTTAGTCATTTAGCTGACACTTTTATCCAAAGCGACTTACAAGTTCTGTACAACAAGTCATCAGGAATGGCACAAATCTATCAGCTGAGTAACAATGTTCATCAAAGTGTTGAGTGCTACACTGTAGGTTAGTATATTAGGACAAGTGCATGACAATAAGGTTAGTTAGGGTTAGATTATTATTATAAATCTTTTTTTTAATTATGTTTTTGGTAGATATTTTATTGTTTTTTTCCGGGCAGTCCGGCAGAGAGAGGAAGTATGGGAGGATAGATGGGGGAAGACATTCGGCAAAGGTTGCCGGGTCCGGGAGTCGAACCTGGGATGGCTGTGTTACACCGCAGTGCTGTACGTGGTATTATTATTATTATTATTATTATTATTATTATTATTATTATTATTATTATTATTATTATTATTATTATTATTATTATTATTATTATTATTATTATTATTATTATTATTATTATTATTATTATTATTATTATTATTATTATTATTATTATTATTATTATTATTATTATTATTATTATTATTATTATTATTATTATTATTATTATTATTATTATTATTATTATTATTATTATTATTATTATTATATATTTTTTAGATAATGGTTGAAGAAGTGCGTCTTTAGTCGAAGGCGAAATATTGGACAGGTTTCGGCTGTCCTAACTGTGGTGGGCAGTTCGTTCCACCATTGTGGGGCAAGACCAGTTAAATTAACTATATTTGGGCCATTTGGGTTATTCGTGGGCCAAAGCAAAAAGAAAAAACATTGTTGCTTTTGGAATAGTTTTCATCATTACATACTGAGTGAGCATTTGAAAAATGACCAGGTACAAGTCAGGTAGGCCTAAGGATAACTTGAACTGCCTAAGGGGCAGCAAATGGGAAAAAGGTTTGGACGACGAGATGTCCATTGAATGGTAGTGTGGTGTCAAGGGAACGCATGAGTAGTGTTGCTGCAATTGACAAATGGGGGCGTAGTGGGGGTTGGGGGGGGTGAGTGGTCGGTGGTGGGCGGGAGGGGGGGGGGGGGTGCAGGGGACAGCAACTAGGCCTATGCCACTCACCACAGCCTGAGCGAAAACATAGACATTTCCAACAAATCCACGGCTGGAATTCCGAATTCAAAGTGGTCCATGTTGTATGCTCCGGGAGCGGCCACTAATTCGAGCGCATGTAAGAAACATGACGGGGGTTGCTGTGCCTTTCAATAATTCATCTGGAGATTGATAGAAGCGTGTCTCGGGGGACTCCAGCATTGATAGTATTTTGCTCGGCTGTCTCCACTGAGCCGCCATGTAAAGCCTGTCCGTGGAATCTGCGAGTATGGAGATCAGGGTCAGGAGGTCGAGATGAAAGGGTCTAACGTGGTGTTACATGGCACCCACACCTCCTCTAATAGGACAACATAAATCCTCCCCGTATACCTCGGGCTCCTCCCCGAGATACCATCCACTTATTCAGCCAGCGGTACCTGGCTTGTGGATTGCGTAGCGCGCAATGCTTAGTTTTTTTTTTTTGCATTTAGAAATGGCTGTTGACTTTGTGTTGTTTAGACAGGAAAGCGATTTGTATTCCATATGCTCTCTGTCTGCGACGTTGTACTGTGCCACCGTGTGTATTCAGGCTTGAATTGAAACAGAAGAAGGGGGGTATGCCTTAGTTGAGAATGATTAAAGCATTGGGTCATTCATTATTGTTGGCACTGGTTTGCCAGAGATGGTGGGGACTTAAGAAAACAGAGCATATTCTCCCTGAGCATATGAGCAGTGGGAGTGTCGGCCATGTCTACTTTGATTCCTTGGACAGATTACAAGAGAGCCTCTTTGCTATTTCTCCTTGTGCACACAGTGTATCTGAAAAGCCTGCAGAGAAACCATGCGAAATGTCATCTGGACACTTATAAGGCAGCATGTCTAGAATGGCACAACTTCATATTTGTGCGAACACAACAGGTGCAATCAAATAACCCCCCGACACACGCCACGCCAATAAGACCACAGAGGGCATGGAAACACCACACGATCAAATAATTTATAGCCAATCTCGCAGCCTATTACTTTTACGGATGCAAGAGGCACAAGTTCTAAATATATGCTCTCCGTTTTCACATTACATCTCAGTGCAGGAAAATGCATATCCATTGTCTGTGTGTGTATCGGGGAAAAAAAGCCGGATTTTTTTTTTACAATAAGCTGCAGCACACACCCCCACAAGAAACCAGCGTGCTGATGAGAGGTGGACAATGGTCGATGGGTAGATCAATACTGGAGCATATGGGGCCCAGGCACAGTATAGAAATGAAAAGTGGAAAATGGGATATAGATAATTGAACACACAGAGCACCCCTCCCTCCCAACGCACCCCCCACCCCGCCGACTGGCACTCTATGCACAATCTGCTGCCATTTATTTGACCCCACTGGGCAACAACAACAAAGTGGAGGGCTGTGAGAGTGGAGTGTTGCTGAGTCTGAAAAAGAAAGGGAGAACTGCAACAGCGCTTTGCTCGATAACGCTCGCTGCTGCTACTGGGCTGATCTGTTTGATCGTGTATACAGGGAGAAAATCCTACACGAATTAACAAAATGACGTGGCTTAATATGTCAGATCTTCGTGCAACAAGTGTAAAAAAAAAAAAAACAGAACAGAGTTAAATCAATTATGTGAAGTCATTAACCAGACTTCACAGAAGTCACTAAGAAAAAAACACCTCATGTGCAAAGCTTGAATGAATAGCACGTGTCATTCCAATATGAACACGGTCTGACAATATTTAGTTAGGCTGCTAAAATAATCAAACTGTCCTATATTGCTTGTAGAATAATGTTAATTGACATAAGGGGGGGGACGACTCATTAAATACTCATTACGCATAATCATCATCAGTATTATTATGCAGGTACAACAGTGTGTCAAGATTAACACATCCGTGTTATACTGTCAAGGGTGCTTCCTGAACATATCTTGGATCTATGTGAAGTACAGGCTATAGCCTTTAAAATGTGATGATCTCAGCTGTAGGCTATAATAGCTGCAAGGCAGTCACTATATTAATGTTATTGGACTGCTTTTATATGACCCTGTTTTGTGAATTGTATCACTGTAAACAATTGAATGAATGAATGGATGAATGAATGAAAACTTTATTTAACAGATTGCAGAATGGGTACAGTACAGTACAGCTCAATACATACAATTGTTAAGGGGATGCAGACCAGAGAAAGACGTTTGTCTTGTTTACATCAGGGTCCCCCATTTTTGACAGTCATCTTGACAGTCATCTAAGTATGGTGGCCAACTGGCCATATGTCTACTTTTGTTTGTGTAAAAAATAATAATAAAAAAAATGGGGGGGGGGGGGTAAAAATACCACAATTTGAATCTAAACTCAGTTATATATCTATACTAGATTCGGAGCCACGATTGTAGTGCATCATAGAGAGGGAGTAGTGTAGTAGTAGCACAGTGCCTGCTCACCCAGTGCTAATCCTGGGAGAATGGTTGTGTGTGGATAGAGTGGAGATACGTGTGGTGGGGGGCGAGGAGGCTGGCGCTTCTAGGTTTATGTCATTGGTTTAAAACGACCCCAGACCCCGCCTTGATAAAAACAGAGAGTTAGAGAGAGAGACAGTATGATGACTAGAGCAAAAGAGAGAGAGGGAGAGAGAAAGAGAAAAAAAGAAAACCACTGAAACAGTTAGAGACACCTACTCGGCGTCCGTCTACCCTCCGCGGCCGTGTCAGAAACAGGGGCACGTATTATTATAATAGCCGATATTTGTATTCTTATATTCTTCTCCTTATCGTTCATATATCGTCACGCGCGTCTTCATCTCGAAGCGGAGGAAGGAAGGATTATTAAGTTGAAAGGTGGACCACCATTATAGCCTATAATACTCCGAATCCAAGAGATGAAACATTGTTTCTTGAAGCGGATGATGATGCTGCCGATGTGTTGTGCCTAAAAAAGTCGGCTTCAGAACTTGCAAATAAACATCGTTTCTCCAGGTAAGGTTGGCGGCGTCAAGGAATATCCGAGAGACATTTCCATTCAGCTTGTCTCAAAATGTATTGAGAGTTGTTATTATTATGATGACTGGTTGCAATGTGTCTGTCAAGCTATTCGATTCCATGTCCGCATACACACACACGCGCACACTCACGCGCACGCACATACACACACGCACGCACACACATATACACACACATACACACATACATATATTATATATATACACACACACACGCGCACACATACATATTTACACACACATACATACACACACGCACACACACACATACATATACACACACACATACATATATATATTATATATACACACACACACACACAGCTCTGGCCATGTGTGTGTTCACCTTTACTGCGCCATGAAGACACGGAACGGTCGAGTGAATTGTACACCGAGGACATTTCTGACCACGTATAATAATAACAACCATATACCGTCCGGCATAACTGTCAACAAATATGAAGCCGATCCTCTGGCTTGTTGTCGCTCCCTCACCTAAGTCACCTTCACCAACAACAAGACATGTGGAGTCAGTGGACAGGCATGTCGCTCGAAGGAGACACGGGAGTGAGTGAGTGAGTGAGTGTTTGTGTTGTTGGTCAAAATGAAATAGGACGAAGTGCATTATTGTCGCGGTGGTGTGTGTGTGCTCCCGTGGGGGTGATGATACAACATGACTCGACACGGTGATCCTACACAGTTAAACAGGAGTTGATCACAAGGCGAGAGACAGTGTTGAGAAAGACGTTATTATGCCATTTGTAATCTTCCCAGCGCTGCTACCTGGGCTGCATCTTTTACATAAGTGATTATGTAGCACATCTGCTTATGATGAATTGGAAATGGGGGACCCTGATGTAAACAAGACGAAAGTCTTTCTCTGGTCTGCATCCCCTTAACAATTGTGTGTATTGAGCTGTACTGTATTGTACCCATTCTGCAATCTGTTAATAAAGTTTTCAACCAATCAATCAATCTGCCAAGCGCTGCACCATCAACCAATAACCTTTAACATTGATTCATTATTTTAACGATTGTGCTTGATACAGGAATGCATAATTTTTTTTGAACTTTAATAAGAATCATGAAAAGTGACGTGTCTTGTTGGGCATCTTATATTTAAAACCATGCCAATAGAAATAGAAATATGACGGGGAAGCTGATGTCTGCATGATGGATTGCTCCTTCCTCCTTTTTTGTAATTGGTGTCTTACCAGAGCAGTTTTATAATGAAAAGTTCTGTAAGAAAGGATAGCTGCTTCACAAAGGCAGTCAGGTGTATTGTCTTGAATTCGCGGTAATATAGGTCCTATTCCCAAAGGTTATGTGTAAATCTAAAAGTAAAGTTGTCATACGAAAATACAATATTGGCCAAAGAAGTTAATAATTTCATATACTGTTTTGTAACACTTATTTATATAATAGCAAGCACTGAATGAGTTGTTAATGACCTAATAATAACTTGGTAATTACACACACACGTTGAAATAGTTTCACACTTATTAGGCAGTAATCACCAGTAATGATACCAACAGCAACACGTGAAGTGTTAAACCTAATTCAGATAATAGATTATCATCAGTGGAATTGAATATCTTATCTGTGAAAGTCATGCATTAGACGTTCTCTCACTCATAGTAAGCGATAAAGACGCCTAGATATGAAATCATCAGTGGTACTTATTTCCGTGAGGTCTGCTGCAGTGTGGTCAAGTAGAAATCAGGAAGGTGGCATTGTTATGTTTGATTGATGTTTTGAAAGCTGAACAGGGACGACCTTGGAAAGTGGCTCTGTTTTGTGTGTGCGTTTGTGTGTTTGCTGGGAGGAGTGCATGCCTGGAGGAACAGGCCATTGCAGATGTTTGCAGCTCGGACATCTGCTCTGTTGTTGGCCATTGTCAAGGAAGCATTTAAGATGGTGGGCAGCTCAGCAACACAACAAAGCCCCCTTGTCAGAAAGCTCCATTAAGCTGGTCCAGACAGTCACAAGTGCTGCAGCAGCTCACCGCCGTGGCTCATAACTCCCTCTGAGCGTTACTCCCTTCCTCCCCGGTCAGGTACAGTTCTGCTCGAGAGACGCCGTCACGCAGATGACTCGGAACTATAGCTCCTTGATGTGCAATCTCCATGATGATGATGTCACAATGGCCCTATTGGCCACTCTGAAAGCTATTCAGTGGTAACATTTTAGATGGAATCCTGAGGAGACGTTCCAAAAACAACATACACCTGAAAGGGTTAACTATACACACACGGCTTTGGGATCCCGTGGTTCCTTTCGGTGGTCATCAGTTGCTCCTTACCACAAAAAGCATCTCCCTTGCCACTAGAGATGCACCGTTTGGTCGGCAGGTGACTGGAATTTGGCTGGTTCAGCTTGCTCCGCCATGACCGGTGAGTAGTCTCTCACAGTAACGTCACAGCCAAACACACACACACACACGTCACACACACAACATGTTGCCGGCATGGAAGTTCTTCACCGTGAGTGACGAAGACACAAAGCTCACAATCTGTAACACCTGAGGCCAAAATAGGCAGCTATGAGCAGAACTGGTTGAAGGCAACAAGTCGGTCTCTCTCCCCCTCCCACTCCTGTGTCTGTCTGTGTCTAAAAACATTAGCTTGTTGTTAGCTAACTATCTGACAAAGCAAACTTTTGGACATGACAGGTTTTTTAGACTGCAAGGTAAAATAGACTTATCATTGTGGCTCTTCAACTACAACTTCTCCAGGAGTTACTATAGATCCATTTTCGCCTTGATTAGTCCAGTAAACACTGCGTGCAAGAAAGGCAGCATGGCAGTATCAATTACACTAGTAGGCTGTCAATCAAAGCCATTGGCGCGTGACTAATCTCTTGAACTGGCCAGGCTTGAGGCACCACAGATGCCATAAACCTGGTTAACAATAAGTATCGTCTGTTATGTTTGTCGCATCAGGATTGAGATATAACATGTATTTTTGTAGCATCCTATTTTTCTCTCACCGCCTTCCCACGGTACTTTGTGTTGTCACTCAGCACAATGGACGAGGAGCCGTCCGGTCAGTGTTTTCAGAGAGGAAATTGAACAGACTTAGTTACTCAGCCCCTAGAAGAGGCCTGCCCTCTCTGCCGTCCTCTCTCCCATGGCGGTGCAGAGCAGCACCCTATCACTCAAGGCAGAGGGAGCAGCACCCTATCACTCAAGGCAATTGAACGTCTCTGAGGGGACCTCTGTTAGCCCCGTACAATATTTATTACCATCCATCACTCGGAGACTCTCGCTCTATGGGTGAATAACAGTGGCTCACTAAGCCCTGTGTTAAAAAGTTCTCTCGCCGGGCGACCATTAGAGGGGATTTATGGGCGCAGCCTCCCTGGAAGCCCCCTGTGTGGGCAGGACGGGGGGCATGTTTCAGAGCTGCCGTGGCCCTGTTTGGCCCTCCGGACCCACACAGGACAAAAGTTAAGAGCGAAAATACAGACTGGTTGTGCGCTGCTTGCCTGCTGTGCGCATTGTAGCTTTGTTTACATGACGAGTGGAAAGCAGAAAAGCCTTAGTTGTATTACAGTCTAACTACAAGATTAATACCTCGTGTAACGTGCTAATGCAACATTGCGACTACAAGATTAATACCTTGTGTAACATGCGAATGCAACGTTGCGACTACAAGATTAATACCTCATGTAATGTCGCTAGTCGACATAGAAAGCTAATTGCAATATTACCGTGTCTGCTGTGGAATCAAATTCATTGAGGTTCTACTCGTCTTAATTGCGGTGATTATAGATTCCTACATTACTGATCTAATGTATTGCCGTTCCTTTTTTAATATGGATTATCTGACGAATGCATGCTGTAGCCTTTTACGACTGCACGCTGGTGTATCAAGGCTCCTTGTTGTTTTAATGAGCGTCTAGCGCGCTCACGGTACCTCTCGACGTATTCTTGGTTGCGTGCACAGATGAGATACACGTCCCCTTTCATTCTATAGAGATTGGTTTTGTTTGCGAGAGTTGAAAACAACGGGGGATACATTTTATGGGAGTGGAGCTATCGGGGCAGGGCAGCGCCATCAATGAATGCCTGGCTGTGTTCCTTTTAGGTCAATTTGAATATGTGCTTTTAATTGGTCTCTGTAGGCTAAGACTTATCTTCCTCTTCTTCTCTCATTCTCTCTCCCTCTCTTTTTTGCCTTCCTCAAAAGTGTCTGCAGTGTGACTGTGTTCGCCTGGAAGCAGTGGCACTCATTTTAAAACTGGGCTTTACATGCTCATTATCTTCCACCAAAGGCAAGATTGATTTAGCCGAAAGCCGGGGGATAATTTTTAAAGCAGTGAGGCAAAAAACGACAACCTGTAAACTGATAAAGACAGAGTAGTCTCTCTCCTCTCCTCATTCCTGATGGGGGTTTCTCTCTCGGGTCAAAGTGAACCGGTATTATTAAGCGAAAGTACAAATGCACTACAATCAAACTCTGATGTCGTCTCCTCACTCTCAGCGAACCAAATACCCCGCCAGTCAGTCAGAGCTACTCTCCCACGACTTCAGAGCTCCACGAACCCTTTTTCTTTTTTAAATGTATTTATTTTTTATATTTAAATGGTATGGTGGAAAAATATCTCAGACACATTTTGTGTGCGTCGTTCCAGTTTCTTTCTTTCTTTCGTTTATTTATTAATTTTTTATTCTCCCCAGGCACTCGACATCTTAATTTTTCTATGGGTAGAGGAGGAGGAGGAGAAGGAGAAGAAGAAGGAGTGGTGGTGGGGGGGGGGGCTATCTCTTTCTCTTTCTCCTCTGACACCATTCACTCCTCCATTGATATTATTTCATTGACAGAGGCAGTGATTCTTCTCTCTGTGGCTCTGCGCCGAGCGGCCCGGGATAATTGGAGCCGTGGATGTCTTTTTCTTTGGGACCCGAGCTGAAGGAGAGTTCGTAATCAGGTGGAGAAGTGGAATCGTGGCGAGAGCTCGCGCTATTCTCTGCGTCGGACAATGAGGCGAGATGTGGCGATAGCAGGGGCTGGGCTAGAAAGAGATCTGTGGTATATTATTCTGTAAAGCCGCAAACGGATATGTTTTATTCAACGTGTTAGGCCCGCCTCACTTTGGCTTCTGGTTGTTAGCTAGGTGTGAATGTTGTGTGTATGTGTCCACTATCGGATCTAATAGTTACTCTGCATCTATCGCCTAATTAGTCGACTCATCGGCCATGTTCAAATATACTTTTATCAACACTTCTTTTGTTGACAAGTTATATATATATATTCCCCCTCCCCCTCACAAATGCTTTGATATTTTTGACCAGAATTACGTTTCATTTGCATGATTGTATATTCATTTACAAAGGACAACTGTGTGGGAGATGCAGTTTTACAGATTTTGACTATTATTTGATCAATCAACAAAATCCTATGACTCTTAGTCACCTAAAATTAAATCTTTTTAACATTTAATGTTCTTACCTACTACTAGGGTCCTGTTGTGTAACTCGATGGGTGCTTGGCAGTGTGCTGGTTGGGGCCCGGCCACCATACTGAAGGACGTATGCTTCATTCCACTGTAAATGCCCCTAACTCAGCGTCTGAAAATTTACCTGGGATTCCAATCGACGCCGATACCAATATATTTCGTCATTTTCGATACCAAATTTCGACACCGCAGCAGTTTTCAGTACTCGATGGCCCGATGGGTATTGAAGCAATTCGATTGATACCATGAAAGTATCGTATTTTGATACCCAGCCCTACTTTTGAGTAATACCAGTGCTAGAAAAGCG
>NC_140174.1:40407513-40446206 GCF_963971535.1 Notolepis coatsorum | reverse complement strand
TGGCACGTACAAATTCACCATCACCATCCCAGCTCCCGGTTTCATTACTGAATACAAATTCACTGGGTATCCCGCCGCTGCTGTGTGTAGTGTGGGAAAATTAGCTTTCCATCATACATACACATTCACACCCAACATGATCCACACACACACACACACACACACACACACACACACACACACACACACACACACACACACACACACACACACACACACACACACACACACACACACACACACACACACACACACACACAGGTGGGGGTGGTTCCAGGAAACATCAGAGTGCATCATTAATTCCAGGGCAGGCTATGGAGATGGAGATGGGGGGGGCGGGGGGGTGGGGGGGCACCACCACCACCACCACCACGGCGCAGACAACCAGAGATTGCTCACTGCACACAATCCACTGAAGAAAGCAGCCGCTGTATACACTCCACTTCATAGTGTACTTATCTGCAGCGTATCCATGCAGCGTATCCATGCATATCAGCACATCACTTAAGGTTAAGGAAGCCGCGTGCAGTGTTTTGTTTTTTTTCTTTTCTTTTTATTCTCAAGGATATTGTAAGCAATACTAATATTGGTCGGAGCCGTAGTCACTCCTCGCCAACGTCATTAAATATTCATATGTGTGAATAACTAGGAGGAAAACCTTGCTATATGTCATCCTTACAATATATGCAGAGGCAATAACGTCGGTGATTGAGGTGGACGGTGTGAACTGTGAGGTTGAGGCGGTGAGGGAGTGGATGTGAGCAGAAAACGTGTGTGTTGCGCTTGGACAGAGTTTTTCCCCCTCTCTGTCACTCTCTCTCTCTTCTGTCTCTCTCTCTGTATCTCTCTCTCTCTCTCTCTCCTCTCTCTCTCTCTCTCTCTGTATCTCTTCTGTCACTCTCTCTCTCTGTATCTCTCTCTCTGTCACTCTCTCTCTGTATCTCTCTCTCTGTCACTCTCTCTCTCTGTATCTCTGTATCTCTCTCTGTATCTCTCTGTCACTCTCTCTCTCTGTCACTCTCTCTCTCTCTCTCTCTCTCTCTCTCTCTCTCTCTCTCTCTCTCTCTCTCTCTCTGTATCTCTGTATCTCTCTGTCACTCTCTCTCTCTCTCTCTCTCTCTGTATCTCTGTATCTCTCTCTGTCACTCTCTCTCTCTCTTCTCTCTCTCTCTCTCTCTCTCTCTCTGTATCTCTGTCTCTGTTTCTCTCTCTCTCTCTCTCTCTCTCTCTCTCTCTCTCTCTCTCTCTCTCTCTCTCTCTCACCCTGCCTGCCTCCCCAGTAAAGCTTCATCTAGTTCCCCTCCCGTGAAAGCGACAGGGATGGAATTAATAACATGCAAATGCTCCCTCCAGGTGTCAGTTGCAATGCGCCTCGCTGCTCCCCGCGCCTCCTCTCTGGGTGTTCCCTGTGTGTCGTGTAGCTTGATGACCCAATCTCAACCTTCCCGCCATGCGGACGGCACACACGCACGGCAAACCACAATGGACCTCTTGCTTGTTATTATGGACTCTGTGCAACCAATGTGCATCAGGTTGCAATTCCTCATCCCCCTCTCCTCCTCCTACCCTCTCTTAGGGTAAAGCTGTGTTTTCATTCCGTCCGGCCTAACCTCCCCTTTCATCAGCTGAACCCCCCATTCCTTCTTTCCAGATTGCCTCCGCAATCTGATGCAGAGCCCACTAGAGCTGTTCCCTGCCTCCCTCCCAGCGTCAGCCCAAGTGATGGCCAGGGGTCCATGGATGTGTGCTCTCTCTCTCTTCTCTGGCTCAGTCTCCCTCTGTCTTTCTCCCTCTGCCCCTCCCCCGTCTCATTCTCGCTCTTTCTCTCTCCATCTATCTCCCTTCCTCTGTCTTTTCCTCTCTCTCTCTCTCTCTCTCTCTCTCTCTCTCTCTCTCTCTCTCTCTCTCTCTCTCTCTCTCTCTCTCTCTCTCTCTCTCTCTCTCTCTCTCTCTCTCTCTCTCTCGCGCCGTATGTGCGACGTGACGGAGCCCATTCCCCCAACACCCTGTGTACGTCTCATGCTTATGTAATGTCTCTAAACATTTGTGCAGCATTAGGGAGTCGGGCATGCCAAAACTGTGCAAAACGTCCTCTGTGCGCCCCCGTGGAGGTGGGACAGATGGCGACCCTCGTTCCCAGTCTTGTAACTGCCTGTGACAGTGGAGGAGGCAGGAGCACAGCTGAACCCGGGCATCGCTAACGACGGCTCGACACGGCAGCGGTGGACACGGTAGCGCGCGCGCCACACTCATCATCAATGCGGCGCGTATCATGGAGGCCGTTTAAGCGTCTCCATTTGGATCTGCCTTTTCGCCGTTTGTCAAATACGGTACGGATGTGGTTTATCGATTCGCAACGATTCGGTAACGCGACGGCGAGGCTGTAAACGTCCCCCCCTCCCCCCAGGCTACGCGGGGGTCGTAGCTCCGCTATAACAAAAGGCCATCGGATTCCGCCGCCGGATCATCCATCACGCCATTAAAGAAGGTGACCCGGATTGTTTCTTTAATTCAGTCGTTAATCACGCTCCGGCGTGGTGCTGTCGGGCCACTTTCACTTTGTTCCTCCTCTTAACAACTCTCGGGGCAGAGTCCATTACTGGGTAAACGGGGGGTGTGTGTGGAGCGGGGAGAGGAAATGAATGGAGATGCCCGGCAGATCCCCCCCCAGAGGTGAGATCAAGTGGCAGGCCGGGTGATGATGAGGAATGCTTATGGCTGCTACTCTATTAAGTGGAGGCTCTTCCCTGCTGGTGCCTAATGAACACCTACCTTTGCGGAATGGTTGTTCTGGAGCCTCGCCTTACTCTGAATTACTGGTCATTTTCAACAAATTGTGCTCTAATTGCTCCCAGCGGGGTTTGGGTTGGGGGGGGGGGGGGGGGGGGGGGGCAGCTGATGTTTGGGGCACATGGCAAGGTGACCGGCTCATAGCCGCCGCGCAGTCCGTGTCGTTTTGAACGAATCCCCCGAACTCCGTATTTCCCTCCTTTTTTTTCTTTCTCTCGCCATGTTAATGAAAGCCAGTGATGTCCTTGGAGAATGATATGTCAGGCCCTTAACTCCCGCCTCTCTCGGTACACAGCAACGCATCTTCCAGATGTCCCTCACTGCGGGAGACTGTGAGACACAAGCAAGAGGCTTAACTAGAGCCGCCGTCGCCGTTCTCCTCTCTCGGCCGCTCCACGCGCTCGGCTATAAAATAAGATCTTAACGGGAGGGACGCACACGGCAATTGTATTGTGTATTGTAAAATCGCTGACAAATAAGGGCAGTCTTGAGCGTTTGGGGAGAGAGAGAGAGAGAGAGAGGGAAGAGAACATCTCGGAAAAGAGTGTTTTCGGAAACCGACAGACAATGTACCATCTGCAGCCGGTGGGGCGTATGAGTGACACCGGCCGACTGCTGAGAGGAACTATTGCATTGTTATTAAATGGCTGCTGCCTCACTGGCAAGTGGCAACCATATTAAAGCGTCTCAGTTCCCAAGCCTGATGCGAGGGGATGATGAAGGAGGAGGAGGAGGAGGAGGAGGGAGGAGGAGGAGGAGAGGGAGAGGGGAGGAAAGAAAAAAGCCCCCCAATAAAAGCCTGGCCTTTTGGACGTACCGCTGACACCATGTGCAGAGCCTGCGATGGCACAGATTAGATGGCAATACAAACTTGTTCAAAATGAAAAGGCAGAAAAGCGGCTTTTTCTCTCCCCACTCCCTCTCTCTCTCTCTCTCTCTCTCTCTCTCTCTCTCTCTCTCCTCTCTCTCTCTCTCCTCCGCCCACCTCCTCTATTGGCAGCATGGGCATCAGCATCTTATGCAAGGTGCAGGGAGAGGACAGCTTTTTATGTACACTAGCTGTCTTAATTCTTTGAGCACCACAAGCTTTCCCCATCTGCACTGGCTAGCGCCAGCTTTTCTTGACCATTTTCACGATATTTCACGATCTTTGCGGAGCTATTATAGCTATGGAGACAATAGTATGGCTCATTTGACAGACACTATTTCTAATCCAACATGTAAAAAATAGTTTGTTTCTACACACTGTAGTTTGTAGTTTATTACACGCTAAACATCGGCCATTTCCAAAATAATACAGTCTTTTTCCATAGATCGCGAGATAAGACGCGTTATATGCATTATCGTTCTGGTTGATTCCCTGAAACCCCAAATACTCCCAAATCAAAGGTATATACCTATACCATGTACATATGTGCCTTCACAAGATCGGGGGGGTAGTCTTACCCCGAAAATGCGATCGTTACAAAACGCTTGGTTTAGGTCCGGTAAAATAAGACACTGATTGTTACAGAAACACGGTCAAATAGACTATAGAATATACCTTACCTTAGCCAAAAGGTACTCCAAAAATAATTATTCCAATGATCCCATTGGCGATTGCGATTACTCGTTTATATGTAATTACTCGTGTATACAGGAAACTATAGGTTTTGAGGCGAGCAGATCTCCTAGCGATTGCTCTGCAAGAGCTCCTCCCCCTCAGAGCGAGTCTTGACAGAAAGGGATCAGTAGAGACAATGTCTGAACTGGACTATCAGAGTTTAAAAGGTAGGCGATACTGCCACCTGGTGAAATTCGATCTGCATTGCAATTCCAACATAGGCAAATGAGCCAGGGACACCTAGAGTGATCCGGCTGACCGTTTAGAACAGGGATCAAAGGAAAAATATCAAAGGATCTAAAAACTACATATTACGTTTTTGGCGCTCAAGCGTTGGTGGTGAAACACAAGATATTACGTGTTTGGCCGTCAAAGAGTTAAGAAAGGCAGATTTAGCAGCTCAGTTGATACCAGACCTCATTCTGGGGGTCTGTTTTTTATTGTTTTTTTTTAAATTTTACACACACACACACACACACACACACACACACACACACACACACACACACACACACACACAATAACCTTTTTAAATGAGATTTATGCCCACGAAATGTTCATCATCCTTTTGTATAGCATCCCCGAAATGAATATTCTCCAAGATACAGTATGTTCTTAATTATCGCTGTAGAAAGGTCTTGTTATTCCACTTCCATGGTAGTAATATCCGAGTCTCAGTTGCACAAATAGTGGCATGAAATACCACGAAGGAACGAGAGTTGAGATCTATTCTTACTCTTATTCACTCAGGCTTGAGGCGGAGAAATGGCTCTTGAGATTGCGTGTTCTGCTAAACAGTTTCTTGTTAACTTTCACTTTGCCAGAAGTTATTGTAGATTATGCAAATCCAAACAATGGATAGTTATTGCACGGCTGTTGCACATCTCTTACCAACCACTCTGTGCAGTTTCTGCTTGTATTGAAAGAAGTGTGACACGGGTAGGCATTAGGGTACATCCTTGTCTGGAGCCCCAGAGTCCTCTCGTCCTTGTACAAACTTCATGCTCTGTAACCATAGGTTATTGTTCCTCCATGTACTCCAGCTCAGCCCAGTCTCTCCTCTGTGTCGCCCCTCAGTCCACAGGGCCTGACTGAGTGTGTGTGAGGGGGTCCACTGGCCCTCCGAGAGCAGCCCTGTCCATTACCAAACAAACCGGGCATTGTCAGGGCAGCTGGGTGCTGGGTGCCAAGGGGATGCTCTGCCCATAGCCTGTTGGCACACTGTTGACACCATGGCTCCAGACCGAACAAGGCTTTAGCAGAACCGGTTGGGTGTGGAGGTCGCTTCAATAGCATGTCCAGGCAGTGTTGGGTAAAGAGGACTTACTACTTTTAAAGAGGTCCCACTGCATGATTAGTATGTGGCAAACACAATTTCACAGATTTGTTGATTTGTCATTGATTGGTGGAGAAAGTCCTACTCCTATCCTATGACTATTGGTTGACTAAGCATTTCTTTAGTTGAGGACAGGCAGCCCTGCTTTTAACATGCAGATTGCTTAGCTGCTCAGAGGAAATCTGACCGATGCTCTTAGTGGGGAAACAATTTATACAGCCTTATATCGCAATATTTTGCATGCTAATACTATGTCAATACACTGACGGCAAGTATCGATATTACATTTTTTACAATTATCTTTGACATTCACATTGAAATAGAAATTCAAATCCGGAGGAGGAAGTGGAAGTGGATAGGTCACACACTCAGAAGAAAGAAATCAATCACAAAGCGGGCACTGACATGGAACCCACAGGGCAGGAGGAAGAGAGGCAAACCAAAAACCACCTGGAGAAGAACCACAGAACAGGAGATGAAGAAAGAAGGGCTGTCCTGGCAAGATCTGGAGCGGAGGGCACAAGACCGAATAGGATGGAGGAGCTTCGTCGATGGCCTATGTTCCTTTGGGAATTTAAAGGCCTAAGTAAGTAAGTAAGTAAGTAAGTTATATCGCAATATTTTGCATGCTAATACTATGTCAATACACTGACGGCAAGTATCGATATTACATTTTTTACAATTATCTTTGACATTCACATTTAGCTGCAATAAGAATTATTGGAGTGAGGTGAACAGACTGAAAACCTTATAAAAACGTATACAGTAATAATAATAAATAATAAATCGCAATATAAACCGCAATATTTGCAATACATCGCAACATCGCGATATTGTATCGTGACTCTAGTATCGCGGTAACATGGTATCGGGGGGGCCCCTCTGGTGATTCCCACCCTGGCGCCCTCCCGCCCAGCAGTGCTAACTGATTAACGAAAGATAAACAAACAGCTGGCGCCGGTGCTCATAAAAGTCAGAGAGGCAAGTGTCTCTGTCAGATCAGTGGCTCAGTCGGTCCTCTCTCTCTCTCCCCCGACTCCGGGAAGAACAACCGTGTGAAGGGTGTCGGCGAAACACCCATAAATATGCATGCGGCGTTCAATCTCCTCCTGTTCTCCCGACAAAAAGTTTCAGAGGGGCCCTGCTTTTGAGGAAGCCCCGTCATCCCGTGCCTGACGGAACCTGACATTTGGAAAGGTCTGTGAGGAGGATTTGTTTGTGACAGCTTCAAATTACAGTGTGGGAGGGAGGGAGGATGGGAAAAGGGGGAGGATGGGAGGGATTGTGGAAGGAAATGGCTCCTGCCTATTTAAATGTCACTCCGGTGAGGTGAATGTGTTGGCTTTTTATTTTTATTCTTTTTATAAAGCATTACATGCCACAGGCATTTCTTACAATGGAGGAATATTTCCTGCACCCCCCCCCCCCTCTCTTGCTGTGTTGATGATTTTAGGCTTTTGTACAGAACTGCCAGCATCTTTATACAATCCAGATGAGGGGGGGGGGATGCCACTTAATATCTGTCTTTATTGTGAAAATTACTATGATAAAGGCAATATCTGCAATTTGTGTACATCTTGAATGGTTTTCCTGATCTAACAATAGAGCTTTCCAGCAAAGCTTGTTATTTCCTCTGAGCACTCAATGTCCTGATGATGCTGTGATGATGCAAATTGCAGTGACATTTCTACAGATGAGGAGAGATGGGCAGGGCTGTATATACAGACAGTAGGTTTCCCTATAGTAATGGCAGTCAAAATGTAGGAATGTGAGGGATTTCAGCCGAAGGTCTAACGTTCTCCGGTAGGGAATGAGGAGGTGAAAAGCCCTGTAGCTTTCATTTTCCTCCGACAAGTGTCTGATGACACTGTGTTGGATTATGTCTTCACAACAGATGCCAGCCGCTGGAATCGGATGACAAGTACTTACACGTCCATGTGTCTTAATCTGTCGCCGGCACTTTCAGTCGCACTGTATATAGCGGGAGGAATATTTCATCGCGAAGACGGCGCCTGCAAACGCATTATATAAATATAAATAAATTATAGGACTGAAGTGATGCCTGGTCTCAACAACTGGGTTTTTCTGGAAGGCGTTTGCCCTTTCGCCCACTTTTTTCATTTCACCGTCTGCCGCAATGTACTTAATTGAAGAGCCGCTGCAGTTATAACACAAGGAGACGCGGCTCTCGCCAAGACGAGCCGACGGCACGGCTTCAGAACTGCAGCGGGGCAAAAGTTCCCACAACTGCACACGGAGAAACTTTAAACTTCCGCTGCTGCTGCGATGCAAACAGAGCATCTGTTTTAAACAAGAGGCCCTTCCCAATGATTAAACTTAATGCATAGGGGAGAGTATGCCGGGGATAGTTCCTCTGATTAATGGAGCAATTACATAATCCATTACACTAAATTATGAATGCGCCGATGATGAGCTCATGTTGTGGGTAATGACTCTGCGAGTTTGCTTGTGTGAAATATGAAAGACGACGGAAGAGGAAGAAGAGAATCGTCTCTTGTTTGCGGATGTTCCTCTAATCGCCCACGAGGTCAAGTTGAGAGACATGGCGTTGAGATATTGCAAGATGTGTTGAGATATCGCAAGATGTGTTGTCCCTATGTAAACACAGATAGGTGTGTTGAAAAACAAGTTAAACAACACAACATTATGTGTTGATAGCAACACAATTGACCTATCAAAACCCTGCCCTATTTTCTTGATACTCCAATCACAACTCTTGCTTCCCCTCTGACAAACTTTGTGATTGGAGCATCAAGGAAAGAGTTAAGCCAGGCTGTGTAATTTTGAACACATCAGTGTGTTTTTAATTAGGGACAACAACACTTGTGCAATTTCAACAAATTCTTTTAAAGAGTTTAGAAAGTTAATGCCAGTTCCTCACCAGGGGTTACTGCTAGCAAGATGGTCTCCTACTGCTGCTAGTACTTAAAGGTGCTATTAGATAACATTCAGCCACTAGATATCACACTAGAGCACCAGCATATAAGATTACTCTACATTAAAAAATATGTTTTTACTTTGTATAATGCAGAGGCTGAATGTGTTCTGCTCAGGTAGTATAGACAGTATAGACACTAATCTCGTACAAATATCATATATATATATATATTAAGGCTGTCAAAGTTAACACGGTATTAACGCGTTATCGCCCGATTCTATTAACGCCACTATCTTTTTTAACTCACGATTTTTTTATACTTCACTCAGGTGTATTATTGATACTCTCATTGATACTATGTTTGTTTCTGAAGTGTGTGTGTGTGTGCGTGTGTGCGTGCGTGTGTGTGTGAGATATAGAGAGAGAGGGGGGTGAGAGAGATGAGGAAGGGGCAAGAGAGAAAGAGAGCTGGGAGAGTGTGTGTGTGAGAGAGAGAGGGGGGGGGTGATTACTCAGCCCTTGTGTGGGTGAATGTAACAAGTTCCTAACGTTTTCTTTCCCCTATTATTTCATGCACACTTTATTCATTGTTTTAAATTATTATTTTCTTTTAAGTTATTTTGTGCATCACTCTGTTTTGAATTTGATGCAAATTTGCAATGCATGAGGGTCATCCTTTTGTGTTAAATGGCTGCATAAAGCAAGCATTTGTTGACTCGCATGTTGATATGAGTATTACAACTTGGAACTTGAAAAAGATCTGTTTAAGGTAGAAAAACTCGCGATTAATCGTGAGTTAACTATGGACAATCATGCGATTAATCGAGTTAAATATTTTAATCGATTGACAGCACTAATATATATATCGGTGGTTACTGTACTGTTCTTCCTTCCAACCCACTGATTGGTTTGTCTAAATGTCTTATTTAAGTACATGATGATGGACTTTTTTTGTGCTCATAAAAGTATTACCCATTGCGTATTCTAGTCCTGAGATTGAATTAAAATAGATCCTCCTGAGATAGATTGATCATATCTTCCAATTGCCTGCCCATTGCAAACAGCAGGCAACTGCTGCCAAATTCTTTGTGAAAACAAGATAATCACCAGTTATCTAAAAGGAAGCAGGTTGATGGAAATGAAAAAGAAAACCTCTGAACAAGGTTGTTGCAAAACATACTGTACCTAGCCAATAGACTACCTTTCATGAATAGAATACAATTTAAAGGAGAACAATTGTTAACGCTTATTTATTTGCCTTTGTGTGATTTGATTGTTCATTTTAATTGAGCACAAGGTATTTTGGCTGTTGTGCCTGTGCCCCTTGACTATTCTTCTCAAGTTGCGTGCTCCTAACTCTGTGGGCACGGTGGAAGCAAACTGCTGACACTTAAGCCTTGACCTTTGTAAGTAGCATAAATTAAATACAGACACACTGCAAGTACAGTAGCTTCAGCATTTTAGTAGCTCTGCTGAACACGATGAGAGCTGCCTGGAGTATTGTGTGCGTGCTGCACACAGCGGAGAAAGAGAGGTTTGTGCTTCATGCATTCATGTCAATTTGTATATGTGAGTTATTGTTGTTCTTACCACAAACATTTCCTTTTGTGAAAGAATGTTTTCCTTTTGGTGTTTTATGCATCCCCTACATAGGGCTTGGTGATATGGTCACGATACTCTTCTAACTTTTGGCCGTTTAACGTTATCCGTCAATATTAGATTTTTCCAGTGCAAATTACAGTGATTGACTTCTTATTGTGATGGTGCTTCAAACAAATAAGTATATATTTCCCAGCTCTACCTCTGCTCCACTGTTGTAATACTATGCTGTGACTTTATGCAGGAACAGATGGATTCCCTTGTATGTCTACGCAGTAAGGAGACATTGTGCATCTCACTTTGAACGCTGCATTGTGAGAGCGCTGCCTGTGGTGTAAAAGTGCTGAAAACGCACTATTTCTCCCACGTAAAAAGGCCCACCTCTTGAGTTCTCGCAGAGTTCGTCCGCTGCCAGCCGGGCTCCCTTAGGCTTGAATAGCGCTTTACATATAGCCTGGGTTTATTTTTGGTCCAGATCAGACCCTGATGGAGGAAGCTGTACAGAGAACTTTCCAGTCCTGCTGTTGGTCAACTATTTAGAGACACCGCTGTGCCCGTCATGGCTGTTTACAGGCGTTCTGACAGTTTGGGGACGCAGGACTGAGAAGTCCTCACAACTATTGTGAATAGAGAAAAGTTATCTGTATGTACTTGGGTACTGCAGATACATGTCTTATTGAAACTGTTTTGGCTTGGTGTTATTATTATTCCACGGCATGCATCAAACACAACTTTCAGTGATAGTTTTCAGTGATGATGATGATGATGATGAGGTTTGATTGTGTCTCTGGAACTGATTGGAAAGTGGCCGACCAGTATGGGTTTTTCAATGGCAGATATTTAGAAGACAGGGCGGGCGATGTAGCCTAATAAGATTTGAGCCCTAATTACCCCATTTTCTACATAAGCTAGCATGAAGTGAGTGGTATCGACAGTTTAGTTTCATACGAGACCATCATTATCACTCTAGCTATAATCCTCTGCCCCCCCCTCTCACACACCTCTTCTTCTCTGTCACAGCCAGTTGTTGATATTGCAGCCTGATGTACTCAAATCTGCCCACACGCCACAGACCACAGAGTGCAACCTTGTAACATGGTGTATTCTGATAATACTATGCTACAATAACAAATGAATGTCATACAAATCATACCATAAAAGCTGTTAAAGCTGTGTGTGTGTATGTACGCAAATGTGTGTGTGCACGCCTGCATAGGTATCTGGGTTATTTGAGAAAACTTTAATTGGGTTCAGGCTGGTGAAAATCGCCTGAGGCGTGGGTTTAACCGGGACCCATTCAGGCTCACGCTGGACTGAACTCGGAAGCTTTTTGTCTGATCAAAAGCTCTAAAGGGGCAAGTTGGGCTCGGGCTAGTTTATATACTGGACACACACTGACTTCTTTTTCAAGCGGGATGATCGATGTCCATTACTCTCCTACATGTACTGTACCTGTAGGGCTCCGCAGGGGTGGTGCTGTGTACCGCGCTGCGCTGTACTGTGTGGGTGAATCACAGTTGGAGCCAGTTCGTTTGAAGTTCAGCATGTGAAAGCATTTTCTTGGGTAAACAAACCAGCCCGGCTCCCAACTCCCAGCTGAGGACACTTGTCTCTTTATCTCGGATATAAATTTCTCTGTCAGAGATGTAGCCTCATGGTGTAGGATTTCTCTCCCGGGCACTCTCTCTAGTGCTCTCTCTAGTGCTCTCTCTAGTTCTCTCTCTAGTTCTCTCTCTCTCTCTCTCTCTCTCTCTCTCTCTCTCTCTCTCTCTCTCTCTCTCTCTCTCTCTCTCTCTCTCTCTCTCTCTCTCTCTCTCTCTCTCTCTCTCTCTCTCTCTTGTCTGTCTCGCTCTCACTGTCTCTTGATCTTGCTCTCTCTCTGTTTCGCTGTCTCTGTCATTATTTATGTCTTGCCCCCCCCTCTCTCTGTCTCCCTCTTGCTATCTCTTACTCTCTCTCTCTCTCATTCTCTATTGCTCTCTTGCTCTCTTTTTGTCTTTCTCTCTCATTGAAGTGTTGTTGCTTTTCTTTTGACAGAGGGCTACGCCGTTTATTTGGCAGGAATAAAAGACCTCATACACTTGGCTTGTAAAAAGAATGTTATAACCTCAGTTTATTGGGGTAACGGTTGTTCCGAGTGGAGAGGAGAAACACGTCTTTTGTTTCAGACGAAGTGGCAAACTTGTGTTATTGGTGGAAAAGCATGACTCCTCTCCAGGTAGAGGCCGGCCGCGCTGTTTTTACCAGCCTGTTTTTACTAGTAAAGGCTGCTAAATGTGGGCCAAAAGAACCTACTGGACTTTATGAGTTTTGCATGGGCGTGTGTCCAAGTGTGGATACCGGTGTGTGTGTGTGTGTGTGTGTGTGTGTGTGTGTGTGTGTCACACCTGTACATCACCTGTATTGTGCATCCCTAGGGTGAGTGTGTAAGTGCGTGCATGTGTGTTTGTTTGCGTGTAAATGCTCTGTGTGAGCAAACACGTGCACACTATGCTCACAAATCCATCAATATAGTATGTGTGTGTGTGTGTGTGTGATTGATGTAGTGTACGAGTTCATGCCAAGCATCTTTCCTCTGCTCTCAAGTGCTCCAGACAGCGTAGCGCTCAGTGGGGCTTAGGACGTCTGTGAACCTCTGGGCCTCAGGCTCTGCTCTGCTGCCTGGGCTGTAGCCTTGTTGTGAAATGTGAGCAGTCAGCTCCATTAGGGGGCCAGGACCGGGGGTGACGTTGGGAGAAGCCCAATCCCTGGCAGTACCACCCAGGAGCTGATTTCTGGGGACCAGGCCAGAGCAGAGAGGTCGTGCCACTGGGAACATGGACAACATTCTGACCTTCGAATCTTTTTTGGCATTCGAAGCTTCGGGGCCGAGATTCGATTTAAAAAAAAGAATATTACATTTTATTTATTCTTAAATAAAAATTAAAAATGTATGTTGTGGGACTTGTACAGCACTTTGTTCAACTTTGTCAGTGCTGTAAAGTTTAAACCTTTTAAAATCTTAGACAATGAAACACTTTGCTTTTTTTATTGTAAGCCGTCATTTGAGGCTTTATAAAAGCAGCACAATGAACACAAATCTGTCAGTGCCGAGTCCAGGCATGCGTTGTTCATGGGACGGGGTAGCACGGTGTGCAAGCTCACTCGCTATTTGCATATCAATAGCGCCGGTCGTCAGGTGTGTTAAATACGTTCTCAGACACATTCACACCTAACTTGTTGTGAAGACGTGTTACATTCCATTCGTATTGATTGATTGATTGAATTGATTGAAAAGTTTATTAACAGATTGCAGAATGGGTACAGTACAGTACAGCTCATAGAGGCTCGTAGAGGCAATTAGGCACTGTCTTTAGTCTGTGCCCAAGCGAGGGGACATTAAATGCACATTCGCGGGAGCGCGCGCACGCGCCGGGAGCGCGCGTGCACGTGGTGCGTGTCACCCCAGATAATTTCAATAACGCACCACTGGCCGAGTCCGACCTCATCTTATATAACAAACAGCATTGAGAGGCAGAGTTGATTTGCACAAAAGAAAAAAATTATAATAATAAAGTTTATTTTTTAAATATATTCGAATCCCCCCCCCCCCCCCCCCATTCGAATCCCATACCCATCGAACGAAGCTTCGAAGTATTTAAGACCGCCCTAGACAACATGCTCTCTTGTTGTAGTATGATGGCCTTGTTTACCAAGCTCTTTCAAGCTAATTTTATACGTTATATGGAATAGATGTATATGCTAGATAGCAATGTATTACCCACGCCTCACATTAGCATATTCATCATTATTATTATCGTCATTCGTAAGCCTATACAAATTGCGATATCGCACTTTAATGTCCACTGTTTTGGCTCTTCTCTGATTCCTTCCCGGTTTTCCAGCGGCATACTCGTACTAAACGGTGATATTTTAGAAACCAGGGCGATATCGTGGCCCAGCAGTGTATTTATTATTGATACTGAAGTGCTGTCTTATAACAGCCGCTCTCAGACTTGTTGTTTTGCAGCGCGGTTCTCGGGACTCACTCCCACCATCGATTGGCCAGCTCAGCGGGGGCTGCACCACGGCTGCTCCACAGACTTCCTGCTCTCCAGTCGCTCCCCAGACGAGGTGACTACAGTGTAGGCAGAGACGTCGTAGGCGTTCTGACTGTAAAGTGGGCCAGCGGTTCCGCTCAGATAATTATCAACAACTCGTTGTGCGCTGGAGTTGGTATTATGTTATTCTACTGTATGTGTGTGTGTGTGGGGGGGGGGGGTAATTAGAAGTGTCCTTTGTGTCCATCATAAGTAAGGCTGAGACGATATGCCATTTGGAAGAATCGATAAATATCTTATTTTTTTTTAAATGATTATGATAAATGATGTGCAAAAAAAATTTAACTGTCGTTTTTTGCGATGCTGTAGTTGGCCCACGACACACACAAACTAACATTAAATAATTTCTTCTTTTTTTTTAAAGATTTTTTATTAAAATTTTTTTTACAAATCAATAAACCACTCACTTTCAATTTCAATAAAAATTTCACACAGTTCCAGTTATCGATAAATCGATAAGTGGTCTGTGGTCTCAGCCTTAATCATAAGTGACAACATGTCAACAACGTGACTCAGCCTGCCTAACCCTTCAAAAATAATATAGTTGCCTGTGAAGTGAACTCGGGACAGTGTGAATGTTGCAGACCTAACTATTGGACTCTGTTGATGAGCAGTTGCCCCCAACTTGGTATCAGATTTTAGTATCGGGGACAGTGTTTCCCACAGGATTTTCAGAGACTATGGGGGGTGAACCTCCGACTAGGCTTGGGCGGTATCATCTTTTTCATACCGTCACACCTGGATGACCTAATACCCCGGTATACGGTATATGACGGTATGACTTTCATTTTCATCACTTTCACCATACATAACGCTTGCTTATATTGAAACACGTTGAGATTAGGGCCGTTCTTTCAACCTGAAAGTGCACTTTCTTCAACCTCGAAGTAAACAAATCACAGAAGGTAGCCCACTGCCGCCTGCCGGCACCATCCAGGTATCGACGTGAGCTAACGGTAGCTAGTTAGCCGGCAGCCCGGCACCAACGTATCAACGTGAGCCAGTTGCATTAGGATTAAAAAATGTCAACACTCACTCACCCCGTTTTATATTACATTCCCATTTTTTTTTTTTATCTTTCTTCCCCTCCTTTTTCCCGATTTTTCTCCCATCCCACCCTTCCTGGTTGTTGCATACTTTCCCCTACTGTTGGTCCGGGAGACCGGAGACTGTCACATGCTTAACTCCGACGCATGTGCAGCCTGGGGCAGGCCAACCTGGCCGCGCAGGTTCTCACCGGGGAGAGTGTAGCGTGTGGGAGGCCACACTATCTCTCCTTAGTTCCAACCCTTGCTGAGCAGGCGCCCCGACCGAACTGTAGGGGTCGCTGTCCATAACGCCCAGGACCCACCCTTCAGCTTTCCCACCCCCTGATACAGCCAATTGTATCAGTGTGAGAGGCCAGCCAAGCTGATAGCAACGCCGGGAGCTGGATTCGAACAGGCGAATCCAGTGTCTCCCGGTGTTGGTGACGAACATAATCTCCGTGCGCCACCTGCCCCCCCCCGGAGTGACGGTGGTTAACTTCGACGCTTCATCGTTCAATGGTAACGTATTATTATTATTGCTTTAGCAGTCTGCTCAGAGATAGAGGAAATGCATACAGGTTAGTGTGACGCACCTCTGTGTTCTCCTCACGTGACTCACAATAGCCAATGCTGCCACCATCTTGCTCAGCTCAGCTCTGTGCAGGAAATACGGACCGCCTCCCCTGCCCTCTGCTGGCCGTGCTGTGTGTGTGTGCACTACAACCAATGCAGTCCCTGTCGAAACTCCGTTTCAGTGTAAATAGAAACTGAACCCCAACTGTGATTTTGACGGTATTGATTTTCAATACCGTCGGTATCTCTAAATACCCCGGTATACCGTAATACCGTCATACCGCCCAAGCCTACCGCCGACCCTCTAGGGGGGTCCGGGGGCATGCCCCCCGGAACTTTTATTTTTTTTGTACATTTTAAAGTTAAATGCATCAATCTGGTGCACTTTGAGAGCAAAATAAAGCGGCTAGATCTATGATGAACTTTGTGCTCAAAACACAAAATCGACTAGAGCAGTGCTTCCCAAACCTCTCCTCGAAGCACCCCAGCCGTTCAATGTATTTGTTAAATTCCACCACCAGCACACCTGATTCAACTTAACTAGCCCTTTATTAGTTGAATCTGGTGTGCTGGTGGTGGAATTTAACAAATACATGGAACGGCTGGGGTGTCTCGAGGAGAGGTTTGGGAACCACTGGACTAGAGCATACATTTGAGCCATCAAAGAAATGAAGCAAAAGTGGTTACCTGTGTTGAACAGGTTTATTTTTTAGAAAAAAAATATATATAGTGGATTACTATTACGACTACTACCACTGCCAATACTACTGATACATCCCTATTGGCAAACTTTATATTTAAAGTCTAGGTAATTAATGGGAAACCCTGGGGGAAATTCTCAGATAACGATATTCTATTTGAACCTGGTATCAGAACCAGTATCGGTGCATCCCTACTGATAACCTGTCCTCTCCAGTGCTGGCTGCTTCTTCTTCTTCACTTGTTTCAACGGGAAAATGTGAACACTATGGACACGCTGCCTAACTGTCTCCTGTGGACACGCTGCCTAACTGTCTCCTATGGACACGCTGTCTAACTGTCTCCTATGGACAGACACGCTGTCTAACTGTCTCCTATGGACACGCTGTCTAACTGTCTCCTATGGACACGCTGCCTAACTGTCTCCTATGGACACGCTGCCTAACTGTCTCCTATGGACACGCTGCCTAACTGTCTCCTGTGGACACGCTGCCTAACTGTCTCCTGTGGACACGCTGTCTAACTGTCTCCTGTGGACACGCTGCCTAACTGTCTCCTATGGACACGCTGCCTAACTGTCTCCTGTGGACACGCTGCCTAACTGTCTCCTGTGGACACGCTGCCTAACTGTCTCCTATGGACACGCTGCCTAACTGTCTCCTGTGGACATGCTGTCTAACTGTCTCCTGTGGACATGCTGTCTAACTGTCTCCTATGGACACGCTGCCTAACTGTCTCCTATGGACACGCTGCCTAACTGTCTCCTGTGGACACGCTGTCTAACTGTCTCCTGTGGACACGCTGCCGAACTGTCTCCTGTGGACACGCTGCCTAACTGTCTCCTATGGACACGCTGTCTAACTGTCTCCTGTGGACACGCTGCCTAACTGTCTCCTGTGGACACGCTGCCTAACTGTCTCCTGTGGACACGCTGCCTAACTGTCTCCTGTGGACACGCTGCCTAACTGTCTCCTATGGACACGCTGCCTAACTGTCTCCTGTGGACACGCTGCCTAACTGTCTCCTGTGGACACGCTGCCTAACTGTCTCCTGTGGACACGCTGCCTAACTGTCTCCTATGGACACGCTGCCTAACTGTCTCCTATGGACACGCTGCCTAACTGTCTCCTATGGACACGCTGCCTAACTGTCTCCTGTGGACACGCTGCCTAACTGTCTCCTGTGGACACGCTGTCTAACTGTCTCCTATGGACACGCTGCCTAACTGTCTCCTGTGGACACGCTGCCTAACTGTCTCCTATGGACACGCTGTCTAACTGTCTCCTATGGACACGCTGTCTAACTGTCTCCTGTGGACACGCTGTCTAACTGTCTCCTATGGACACGCTGCCTAACTGTCTCCTATGGACACGCTGTCTAACTGTCTCCTATGGACAGTTAGGACACGCTGCCTAACTGTCTCCTGTTCCAGGATCAGTGAGACTCTCTGCAGCTCCAGCCCGGCTTCCTTCCCCCACATCTGTTATTAATCCTCAGCTCCCGCGCCGCGTCCAGCCCCCCATCCTGCAGGTTGTTATTGTTTCTCCTAAGCAATTTACAGCTGGGAAATTGATTTGTTTGTCGGGTGCACAATGCAAGAACTCTGTTCATGAAAAATGGATAAATGTCAGCGCAGCAAGCCTCCTGTACCGATAAGGACAACATACAAAGGGTGCATCTGGAGCGGCCCGGGCCAGATCTGCATCACGTTTATCGGACTGAGTCGGCGGGCACAGGGGGTGGGGGGTGACGTCGACGTGGGGAGATAACGACAACTACCACCGCGATGCGATGGAACAGAGGGAAATTGTATATAGATGCAATCTGCTGTCAAAGGTTGTGAGAGGCAGGGAGACTGTGTGGCTAGAGCAGCGCGGACTGCCGCAGAGTCTAACAACCACACAAGTTTAACGGAGAGAAGGAGCCTTACTCCTGCTGTTTCACGGCCATTTCCTTCCGTACACCTAAGATGGCTAGTATAGTATAGTTTTGATGGTGTAGTCATGAGGTGTAATCCGATCTCCATTCTAAGCACTCTCTATAAAGCATGAGCCAGAACATGCATGCGGAGGGTAGACTGTGTACTGTTTCATTACTGTGTGCTACCTGGTATGCACACTGGCCAGGCTACCTGGCGCTGTGCAATAATGGCGTAAAATAACAACACATTACGGATTAATTGCACAAGCTAACAGATTTGGAATAATAACGCGAGAATAAACAAACGTCCTGCCTTCTGATTCTACACACTTGTGAGAACGGGGACGCCGAGCCTGGAAGTATGGAGAATTGATTACAGCTGTGGAAATGAGCCTTTGTTTTTATATGTGGACGGTAAAGACATTTACAGTGTGGAGTTCACAACTCGGCCCAGTCACAGACGAATCACATGTTGTGATCTAAATGATTGAACGTCGGTTTAACCCATTAATGTCCACAGTGTAATTTTATAATTTCCTTTACAGCACTTAAAGTACTAGCTAGGGATTTGCATAACGGTTATTTTGAGTCATTAACCGGATGAAAACTGGATAGCCGAAACAGCCCACAAAACAGCCATGGAGCCATCTGTCTTTTTTTGCTTCATAACGTTATTCCCAGGGTCTTTGTTCTTTTCATAATCGCCAGCCTGTTGATTCTTCTGACTTTGGCCCCCCTCGTTTGACGGGCTCAGTCTTTTTTTTCTTTCTTTTTTTATACCTCACCAGTCTTCTACCGTGTTGCCTACTTCACACACAGTTTCCAGTAGGCTAACGTTACTTCACGCAGTTTCCAGTAGGCTAATGTTACTTCAGGCAGTTTACACTAGGCTAATGTTACTTCACACAGTTTCCAGTAGGCTAACGTTACTTCACACAGTTTCCAGTAGGCTAACGTTACTTCACACAGTTTCCAGTAGGCTAACGTTACTTCACACAGTTTCCAGTAGGCTAATGTTACTTCACACAGTTTACAGTAGGCTAACGTTACTTCACACAGTTTACAGTAGGCTAATGTTACTTCACACAGTTTACAGTAGGCTAATGTTACTTTAGGTGCGCTCAATTCATCTTCCCCATTGACAGTCTAATACACAGGCCGAAACTAAAGCCCGCCGCCCGCCAGGGGCGGTCTGTTTTTACCTTTGGCGCATGACACTTAGAGGGCTGCCCGCCGTGTGGCGTGTAGACGTGTAGTTCATAACGATACTCTTGTGCGAGTACAGATTATAGCCGCTCTCGTCTTTTTTTTCTCCGCCGCAAGATCGTTAAAAAACTACAAGTCCCACATTGCACTCAAGTCAACGGTCCAATCACAGTAGAGTGACGTGACTGGTTTCATGAGAAAAAAAAGCAAATGACCAATCGGAAGCTCCCATTTGGCTTGTTTACTTCCGTCTGCTCTAGTCTATATCGGACCTCCATGAGCTAACGTTACTGTTTAAACAATGACCCAGTCAACTATTCACTTTTAGTTTAATACATGACGAGGCATTGTCTAACGGTATCTAGCTGGCTAGCTACTGATAGCTGCTGATATCAACAAATGCTCCAGCAATAGTCTACTCGAGTGCATAATACCTCCGTTCCCTCGTTAGCTAGCTTAGCTAGCTCACGTTAGATCCACCTGTCCCAGTAAACTAAATTGTCTTAACGTTATCTACCGGGCTAGCAGTAGCTACAGATAGCTCCTGATATCAATGTCTTATAACATTGATTGAATGCGTATTCTAGCTGAGGGCATGTTGAATGTGATTTGACAAAAGAACCGTAACGTTAAATAGGGTCCAGCTGCATCGCCGGAGAATCCTTGCATGCTGAATGTAGGGTCTAGCTGAATATAGGGTCTAGCTGCAGGGCCGGAGAATCCTTGCTGGAGCTGGAGGCTACTCAAGTATACACACAGACAGTGGAGCTGTTTGCAGATAGCAAGCATTTTGACTTATTGCGTGGTGGCGATGTCTCGCAGATAATACAACTACAAGTATGATTATATAATATATATTTTATTTAAAAAATGTTTTTTTATATAAAATATATATTTTTTTTGTTTTTTAATCAAAAAAAATTTGGCAGGTAAGAAATATGCTTGGCGGGTAGACTCTTCCCATCTACCCGCCACTGGCCGGTGAGTCAAAAAGTTAATTTCGCTCCCTGCACAGGCACATGCTGTTGGAACTCAACTCAAGTAACTGAGGCACGCACATGCCCAGTGTAGTGAAAGGTCTTGAGATATGTGTTTTCAGGAGCTAGTAGATGGAAATCTTTTCTGGGGCGACGATAAAAATGCTTGTTTAGATCATTTACTGTCTCATGTGTTCACTTTATATATTTTTTTTATGAATTCACCCTATAAAATGAATACAAAATAATATATAAATAATATGAATGAACCATTTAACCGGTTAATTTAAAACGCTAACCGGATATCCCTCCACATCCCTAGTACTAGCTGATTTGACCACAAATCAGTTGAAATGTTTCAAATCAGTCAACACATGAGGCTACAGCACAGGTTTCCTTTTCCTATATCAGTTTGTATGTGTTCAATCCCATGTATTTAGTATGTTAAGGAAAAAGCCCCACAAAATAATTTCTGTTGGGTAGAAACACTAAATCTGCTGTGCAAACTGTCAAGACACATAAATATTACGGTTTAGGAGACCCGGTCACAGCTGCGTAAGTAGAATTGGATGTGGCAAGTTATCGGGCACAACGTTATGGTTTTATAAACCGAGACGTCCCGGCAATGCCTCAGCGATTTGAAAGTGGGAGGACACGTGCAGACAGAGTGGAGGTAAATTCTGGTGAAGAGTCTCGCTCCATTCACGGCAGGAATAAAATGTAGGCCCATAATATATACACTTTCATATAAGGTGTACATAGCTGACGTTACCCAGACGGGGGATAGCAGCTCTTGCAGGCTCTTCCATTCACGCGGTGTTGGCATCTCTTTGTGTAGAGTGCCTTTCTACTTATATAGATTATTCTCCGTTAGAGAGATCTAACATGCTTCTGTGGTCAAAATGGAGCAAATCAAGTCACTTTGCTTTAATTTGCAGCTTGTTCCTCATTTCTTGGTATGGGATTCTAGTTAAATTCTCTTGATACCCTATTTTAGCCTGGTTTCGGACGGATATCCTATACCAGCAGGGGTATCTGTGCATCCCTAGTCAATCACACTCTTGAGTCTGCTACACCAAACCGACACTGACTCGACCACATTATCGAACATTCTACGGCAGCCATTCTAAAGTGTACCGTAGGCCAAATGACCATTCGGGAATTTAGATTGGAACGGGGCCCCGGCTGTTCTACCAATCCAATTCCTATGCTAACCACGCTCCCTCCACTGCTCCGCCGCAGTGCTAGCTAGCAGCTACCTGTCTACTTTGCATAAAATCAACTTGGCCGCCTGTCAGCGTGTTGCTCTGTAATTAACCTGCGGAGGCCCAAAACGAGCGCCCTCTGAAAGGCTTCATTAACCTGTGCCGGAGAGAGGCAGCCATTGTCCTCCACCCCTTCCGTGACCCGACGCATACACTCACTCGCCCACCAAAACGCCCCCCCCCCCCCTGTTTCACTCCCCCCCTCACCCTGCAGCTTTATATAGGCGAGCCACACACACCGCTGTCGGACGAGTTGTCCTTTTTGCTTCTTAAGTTGAGGAGCACCAGGCAGCGCAGCGGTGTAGATTTGTCAGGTAAGGACACCTCGTTTCATGACTACAACCCCCCCCCCCCCCCCCCCCCCCCCCCCAAGCTTCTCCAAAACCAAGCTTTCTACCTGTTTAGTCAGCTGAGTCGTTTTCACACAGTCAGCATGAACTCCTGAAAAGCCTGGTCCCAGGGGAGGGGGGCTGTGTGTTCGCGCGAGTGTGTCTGTAATACACGTGTGTATGTGTGCACCCGTGTGTGAACGGAACCTGTGTGTGTGTGTGTGTGTGCATGTCTGTACACATGTGCAATGCATACAGATATATAATAAAGCTCTTTGGTGTGTAAGCCCATGTGTGAACCTTTGTGTTTGTGAGTGTATACATAAGAGAGAGTGTACACATAAACATAAAGGTGTGTGTGCACTGTGCAGGCACGCACTGTGTGAACGTGTATGAACCAAATCAATTGTATTCTATGCGTGTGCGTATGCGTGCGCGCGTGTGTGTGTGTGTCACACACACACACACACACACACACACACACACACACACACACACACACACACACACACACACACACACACACACACACACACACACACACACACACACACACACACACACACACACACAGGGCTCCAAATTGCTGCTTCTCTCCAGGCCAGCTGTTCAGCTGTTGTAGTAACCAGTATCTCTCTGTCTCTGTCTCTCTCTCTCTCAATTCAAATGGCTTTATTGGCAGCATGACGTAACATGTACATGTTGCCAAAACAAATGATTAACATTAATTATAAAACGCCGGATACATGTACAATGTCATCAAAACACAACAATCATTGAACTAGCTGATTTCCAGTTGATTATTGGGTCAGATATGAATTATGTTTTGGATCATACCTGGGATAAATCTAAAGCAGTTAATCATAATGCTCGCTCGACAAACGCTTTAAAGCACTTGCTATCTGACTTTAATCTTATTGATATTTGGCGGGTTCATAATCCGGGCAACAGGGAGTATACCTTTTTCTCTAATAGACATCTATCATTTTCCCGTATTGATTTAGTTTTAATATCAGCATCCTTATTTTCAGACAAAAAAATTGAAATCCGACCTATGAGTTTATCAGATCACCATGCCTATTTCTGTCAATTTCAATTCAGCCAGACTAAGAAAAAGGCCACAAGATGGCGCTTTAACTGCTCTTTATTGGATAATCCAGCATTCTGTGAGCAATTTCAGTCTGAGCTAGCCCAATTTGTTTTGATTAATAATAACTCAGTGGATGATTTTAGGATACTTTGGGACGCCACTAAAGGCTTTGTCAGAAATAATGCTATTACTTTCTCTGCAAGTCTTAATAAATCTCAGCTAAAACGAATATCGGAATTAGAAACCATGCTGTCTACCTTGGACCTATCTCAACAGAGGCATTACTCTCAGAAGACTGCCGCTACACTAGCCAATGTTAAGAGTGAACTAAACGATCTTATCAGGAAAAGAGCCGAATCCTCCATCCATAAAGGTAGAGTAAATCAATACTTTCATGGTAGTCGACCGAGTCAAATACTGGCCAACAAACTACGCAATAGTGATCTTGTAGGAAATATTACTACTGTTACATCAGAAAATGGTGAGCTGCTTACAGATCCAAAATTAATCAATACAAGATTTGCTAAATTTTATAATTATTTATATACTACAGAAGGCGAGCGCTCCTCTGAAGAGATTGAATCTTTTTTAAGTGGCCTTAACCTCTGTTTTGTCACCAGTTGAATCAAGTTTAATGGGTGCTCCTATATCATTACAAGAACTCAAAACATCTCTGGAAACTATGAATAAAGGCAAGTCTCCAGGGTGGGATGGCATTCCCCCTGAATTTTATTTGCGGTTCTGGGAAGTTTTAGGCCCACTACTACTTGAAATTATTAATATATCCATATCTAAAGGCTCCTTAGGGAGAGACGTGAATATGTCCCTAATCTCTCTTTTATAAAAAAAGGGTAAAGATCCAAACCAGTGTTCTAATTGGCGCCCTATTTTTTTTATTAATACAGATTCCAAACTATTTTCTAAAGTATTATCTTGCCGTCTTGAAAAGTTTTTACCTAAACTGATTCACCCAGATCAAAGTGGTTTTGTTAAAAAAATACTTTTGCGACGTCTCCTTCACATTGTCAACTCCGCCTCTCATGCTAAGGTGTCGTCAGCTGTTCTCTCTGTTGACGCAGAAAAGGCCTTTGACCGTCTGGAGTGGACCTATCTTTGGGCTGTACTGAAACATATGGGACTAGGTCAAAATTTTATAAATATGGTAAAAATAATATTTTTTAATCCATCAGCCAGTGTTATAACCGGAAATATTAGTTCTCCTCCTTTCAAAATCACTCGTGGAAGTAGGCAAGGGGATCCGATTTCTGCAAGCTTGTTTATTTTATCCCTTGAACCTTTAGCCCAAGCTATACGGCAATCAGAAAACATTAAGCCAATCTCTGTAAATTCTACTGATCATCATATTTCGCTCTATGCGGATGACATCTTGTTATATATGGAGAATGTATCTCAGTCTCTCTCAAGCCTCCTGAACATTTAAAAAAAATTCAGTTCAATTTCAAGTTATAAAATAAACTGGACCAAATCAGCACTAATGTACCTAGTAAGAACCACTCCTAACTCTGTGCTTGACCATGAGATCCCGGTTGTAACCCAATTTAAATATCTTGGTATTGATATATTTCCTTCAATTGAAAAAATTGTGTCTGTAAACTACAATAGAACCATTATTTAGGTCAATCATAGACAATCTCAATCGATGGTGTAATATACCTGTCTCCCTTTCCGGAAGAGTCTCTATTATCAAAATGAACATATTACCTCGAGTAAACTTATGTAGTTCCATGATTCCTATTGCCCCACCTGTTGCTCATTGGAAAAATTTACATAGAGCAGTCTCAAAATGTATATGGCGAGGCAAGCGAGCTCGGGTTAAACTTACTACCTTACAAAATGAGCGGCAATCTGGCGGTTTAACTGTACCAAATTTTAAGTTATATTTTCAAGTGTTATCATTTCGTCCTCTGTTGAGTTGGTTTAATTAAAATTCTGAGGACCCCTGGCTTAATATTGAAAAACATATTGTGGCACCGATTCGTTTACAAGACATCGTCTTCACAGATATTTCACTAAAGCAGTGTAGATTACCTGTTAATACCTGTTATCCAATCGTGGAGCACATAATTGGGATTAGAACACCATCAATCTATCAATTGGACCAGAGTTTGGGGAAATATTATTATGGCATCACGAAACCCAAATCATCAGCAGATTCATTTCAATTTTGTCCATAAAACATATTTAACCCCCCAGAAAGCTTATAGAATGAGACGTGCTATTTCACCAAACTGTACACTTTGTTCTCTAAATACTACTGGACTTTTACACATATGATGTGGGAATGCCCCACAGTCAAAAGTTTCTGGGAACAGATAACTAATTATCTATCTAAAGTATTACAAAAACATATTCCCTGTTGTCCCAAATTACTGCTCCTTAATGATGATGATGATTCTTTAGCTTTAAGTATTGTTCAGAGATGATTTTGGCTGGCAGGAAGTACTGCTGCAAAAAAGAATTTGGCGCTGCGATGGCAAGCTCCACATTCTCTGCCCTTTAATAACTGGAAACAGTTATTAGCTGATGTTGTAACAATGGAGCTTTCTACAGCTAGATTAAATGGTGCAAACTATCAAACAATAGATAGCTGAAACCATATTCTCTATCAAGTTAGGACCTCTATTATATAACTAGCAGGACATAACTAATTATATCTGTATAATTCCCTTTATTTTTTTTGGTCTTTGTTGAAATCTTTGCTCAATTCTTTTTCTTCTCAGGCCTATGACGGGTGGGTTGGGGGAGGGTTATTATTATTATTAATTTTTTTGTCAACAGTGGTTGGTGCAGGGGTTAGGGGGTAGGATTTCTTTTTTATTTTAAATGAGGCAAGGGGCAAGCCAATGCATGTAGTTGGCAAATAATTTCAATTATGTTTTATGTGCATTGTATGCCTGTACCTGTGCCTTTCATCCAAAAATGAAATAAAAATATATGAAAAAAAAGAAAAACACAACAATCATCAAATATTACAGCATAAACGTGTGTCAAGTGACTGTCACTCACTGTCCCTTAGTTTATGGCAGGCAGCAACACAGACTGCTGCTAGCTCCCCTAGTAGTCAAGTCAAGTCAAGTCAAGAGTTTTATTTGTCACGGCATACAAGTATACAATGAAATGCGGGGGGTCTTGCCCGCAACGATGTGCATAATACAATAGTAATATATAATAAGAATCCAATAGAACGACATTGTGCAATAAAACAAGTAAACAAAGTAGGGCATATCGGTATATGTACATGAGTTATTTACAGAGCATGGTAGGACATGCTAGGTCCTGTGGTAGTGCAATACACTGTTAGCTACGGATGAGGCACTGGGTCTTTATACACTGTACACTGTTAAATAACATCTTACAAGACCAGTACCACCCAGCACACCATCTTTTTAAACTGCTGCCCTCTGGTCGAAGGTATAGGTCCATCCAGTCCGGAACCAGCAGACTGACCAACAGCCTCTATCCACGGGCTGTCAGGCTGCTCAACGATCAACATCAACTTGCCCCCCCCCCCCCCCCCCCCCCCGTCCCCGCATCCCACCCCCCCCGCAAACCCCCGTCCCCAACCCCCGGTGACATAACTCCCACTTACAACAATAACTGTGAACCGGACTTGCATTGCTGCACTATACACTATTTCATCCATTGCAAGTCAACGCCCCCCCCCCCTCCTTCCATTAACTCACTGGACTCTCACTGAAATATTTATATTTATATTTATTTATTTGCACTAGCACTAAATGCACTTGGGACAATGATGGTATGTTATTATTATTGAGGACATTGGGACATTGATACTTTATTATTATATTACTATTATTATTGACATTATTATTTTGCACATGCTATATCTTATGTTTGTATGCCAGTGGTGATGTTCCTAACAAATTTTCGTTGTACCAACAATGACAAATAAATATCTATTCTATTCTATTCTATTATACAATGCTATATTATACAATCTCAAGTTATACTATACTATTCTTAAAGTGACCTTTCCTTTTGTAAAGTGACCATAAGTGTGAGCGTGTGCAGCATGAGTGTGTGTGTACTCATGTTAAAGTGGCTGCTAGTAGGACTCTGTATCTGATAGTTTAAGAAAACCTTTTGTTATTAATAAAAAAAAAAGAAAATTCAATAGTGTGAACTGTGCTCTGTATTTTGTCGAGGTTATTTTTAGTAGTTCAGTCACCATGCTCTAATAATCTGCTATGGTGTACTGTCGATTTAGAGCCAGATAGCACTGCATTTTGCTCTGTTCTTTGTGTTTTCCAATAGGTGCTGTAGTTTTGTTTTAACTGTACATAGTAATTATATTGATTCTGATTGGATTCTGTTACTGAAGCAGGTTTCTGGACTCAGCCTCAGGACCAGCTGGGTAAGGGGGTTCCTAATTCTCCTCAGCTTTTGGCACTGCAGGGCTTGATAATGCTACGAGAGGGGGTCACTTTGTTTTAGGTGTGTCCAAAAGTGAATTGCTCTTTTTAGCATTTTTTGTATTAGTGGGTATCGGCCTAATTCTGCCCTGCATGCATTGTTTGTAGTTTTCCTCTGGACATGTAGGATAATCTTACATAACTCTGCATGCAGGGTCTCAATGGGGTGTTTATCCCATTGAGTAAAGTCTTGTTTTGTAAGTGGACCCCACACCTCACTGCCATAGAGTGCAATTGATTCAATAACACATTCAATAAATTGTAACCAAAGATTTTAACCACATCTAGAAAGCGTTCAGTTTACTTTGCTACTGTGGAACCCTTTGCTGTGGCCTAATAATACGCTCCTGTCTGTATGGAGTTCAAGTTCAAGTTTAAAGTTTTTATTTGTCAGAACAAAATACAGCATACTTTATAATGAAATGCTTGTTTCTTATGAGAGTGTGCTACATACAGTAAAGAGAAAGTAAGTAGAAAATGAAGAAGTAAAAAGTAGGTAAAGTCAATATACATATACAATACAGAGTAAAATGAGTACCAGTGAGGTAGAATGCAAATGAGGTATGAATGGTGCAAATCTCTTTAATAATAAATACATATAAAGTGTGTTAAAGTGAATAAAGTGAGTGGTAAGGTAAGTGTTTGTTTAAAGTGAGTGTGTACATGTGGATGTGTGTGCAGTGTGTAGATGATGGGTTGTTACATAGTGTCATTGTCATTGAGCATTCTGATGGCCTGGGGATAGAAGCTCCTTCTGAGTCTCTCTGTACTGGCCATGAGGCTCCGGTAGTGCTTGCCTCACCGCAGCAGTTCAAAGAGGCAGTTGTTTGGGTGACTAGAGTCTTTGATTATTCTCTTAGCCTTGGCCCTGCAACGCTCGTTATAAACGTCCTGGAGAGTGGGAAGCCCACCTCCGATTGTGCGCTTGGCTGAACGGGCCACTCTCTGTAGTCTGCTGCGGTCTTGTGCGGTGCTATTCCCAAACCAGGAGGTGATGTTACCAGTCAGGATGCTCTCTATTGTGCACGAGAAGAAGTTCTTGAGGACCTTCTGACTAATTTTGAACTTCCCTAGGCGCCTAAGGAAGTAGAGGCGTTGTCGTGCCTTTTTCACTACACTGTCAATGTGTGTGGTCCATGTCAAGTCCTCGGATATGTGGACTCCGAGGTACTTAAAACTTCTCACTCTCTCGACCAGTGCCCCGTCGATGCTGAGGGGGCTGTAGTCCCTGGCCCCCGACCTCCTAAAGTCCACAATTATCTCTTTCGTTTTGCTGACGTTCAGGGAGAGGCTGTTCTCCTGACACCATTGCGCCAGGTCCTCTACCTCTTCCAGGTAGGCTCTCTCGTCGTTTGCAGAGATCAGGCCCACCACGACTGTGTCGTCAGCAAACTTGATAATTGTTTTGTTGTTCCCCTGTGCCACACAGTCATGTGTGTACAGCGAGTAGAGGAGGGGGCTCAGAACACAGCCCTGGGGGGCCCCTGTGTTGAGAGTGATGGATGAGGAGATGCAGTTGCCTGCTCTCACCACCTGGGGTCTTCCTGTCAGGAAGTCCAAGACCCACTGGCAGAGGTGATAGTTCAAGCCCAGGTCCCTGAGCTTGGCTACGAGTTTGGAGGGGACTATGGTATTGAATGCTGAGCTCACATAGTTCCCCTGCCTTTTGTCCAGGTGTGATGCTGCTGTGTGCCGCTATGGCGTCCTCCGTGGACCTGTTGGGGCGATATGCAAATTTCAGGGGGTCCAGGGTGTTGGGGAGGGAGGAACAGATGTAGCCCTTCACTAGCTTCTCAAAGCACTTCATGGCTATGGCGGTGAGAGCTACAGGGCGATAGTCGCTGAGGCAAGTGGGCGTGAATTTTTTGGGTACAGGGATAATGGTGGACTTTTTCAGACAGGGCCTAACAAAATTAATTGTTTGGTTGCTTTTGGTTGTCAGTTAAGGCCATGGGTAGGTAGAGAATTTATTTTATTTTATATTTAATTTTTTCCCACGGCGACTATGCATAGGGAATTTCTTTATTTAATTAAAATGTTCACGACAACATGGATGCATGTACTCTGCCAGCATGTTTAATATCCATAATACTAAAGGTTAAAATACAAAGACACTGTACTACAAAAGTACAATGTACAAAGGTAGTAGTATTAAAAATGCCACCCCTAAATACTACTTACTAAATATAAAGAGTACTTGCTTTTTATATATTCTCATTATTGACATGGACTGCACTTTTTGACTAAGATTTAAGTAAACTTTATTGTAACAAAAAAAAATTAAATAAAAAACTCATAAAATAATTTGGGTCGCACCTAAATCGGCAGGGTCGGTTGGCAACCGGAACCAAACAATTTTTTTTGTTAGGCCCAGGTGGGGATGACAGCCTGTTCTAAGGACAGGTTGAATCAGTGAATACCGGGGCCAGTTGGTCGGCACAGACTTTTAGGACGCGACTGGGGATACCGTCCGGTCCTGCTGCCTTCCTGATATTCACTTTCTTAAAGGTCCTCCTCACCTCATGTTCTGTTATCCTGAACACTGAGTCTCCACCGGCAGTGGCTCCCCTTTCTATTTCAGTGGTCTGTAGGCTGGTGTTGTTATTCACAGCCTCAAACCTGGCATAGAAGGTATTGAGATCATCCGCCAGGGCGATATCATTGTTCAGCTTGTGGGAGGTGCCTTTGTAATCTGTAATCTGTCATCGTTTTGAGGCCCTGCCGGCTGCCACATACCTCTGGAATCAGCCTGTTCAAATTGAAGTTCAACCTTATCCCTGTATCGCCTTTTTGCCTCTATTACTGTTACGTTGTATTTCGCTGCCTTGTTCTCATTCATGTTGCCTGTCACAAGCCCAGCGTTGTAGGCTGAGGTGCGCGCTTTCAGAGCCTCACAGACGGATTTATCTACCCAGGGATTTTGGTTTGGGAAAACTCTAATTGTGGTAGAGGGGATGGTTTTTCTACCAGGGTACCAACAAAGTCTAGCACTGTTTCAGTGTAATCGTTTATATGATCTGTGTTCTCACGGAACACGCTCCAGTCTGTGCACGTGAGTGCCTCTTGCAGCGTGTTCTCCGATTCCACAGACCAACGCTTCGCTTCTCGCGTTACTACGGGAACACGCTTGAGACTTTGTCTGTACTCTGGCATGGAGTGCTTTTGTTTGTATAACTGGTAGGGCTGTACCGAATGCTTCGAAGCTTCGATCATAATGTTGACATTCGAATTCTAAATCAACATTCGAATCTTTTATTTTTAATTAAAAAGAAAAATTTGTCTATTCAATCTGTTTAAACCAATGGGGGTTTTCTTCACAGTTGCAGTTAAAGATTAGGCTACACTAATATTATAATATTATACTATAAGACATCACCATCACTTTCATACCAACCGTGCCCTTATTGGATTATTTATGTTGACGAAACTGATGAGTTATATTCATTAAAGAAAGTTGATTTAATAAAAGAAAAAGACTAATTTAATCAGATTAATCACTTTATTCAAATTGAGGATTTAGTTTAAAAAAATTAAAATAAAATAAAAAGAAGATTAAAAAAAATATATTTAAGTACATTTTTTTTAGACATTCGAAGCTTCGTTCGAATACTTCAATCGAAGCTTCGAATGTTAAAAAATGACATTCGCTACAGCCCTAATAACTGGCCACTGCTTATTTCCATTTACTTAGACTAAGAATATGGAATACTAATTCAGTTAACATTAGTTAACCCACTGCATTTAAATCCAAAACCGAGCGGGACCATTTAGTTTGTCCAGGCGAGGTGGTGAGTGCAGCTGTGTGTCGGTCTGTCTGGGAAATGACTATTAGTCTCCTGGTAAAGTGGACAAAACATATATCACATAATATTCTCCAGCATTGTTTACGTCTGCTGTTTGGGTGCCTTACAGATTTAGTTTAGAAAGATCATTAGAATAGACTCTTCAAGGACAATAACATCTGTTAACATCTGAGCTGAGGTTTCTGTTTAGAGAAATAAAACCATGCTTTTCCTTGTAAGGTATTTCACGTTGTCGAAGTGTCGAATTCTTACGGAGGTGGGGAAGTATTATGGTTTACGGATTGCACTAACGGGGGGGAGATAAGGATCTTATCTACCAGTATCGGAGACGTCAGGACCATTAAAAGTACACAACGCAGAGGAATTGGATGGAGGGCCAAACAGACGAAGACGTGATACTGGCCAGTTTGATCAGAATCTTACAGTTGGTTAAGTTTAATTAGACTTTTAGAAGTTTAAGTTTGTTAGATGTTCCGATAATCCCAGTGAGTGATGGATAGACGATAGTGTCCTGCGTTGTGTACTTTTTTAATGATCCCTCTGGTGTGCTCACGGAAACATCTGATAATCCCAGGCAGAATGAACACCTCACACGATTCAGTTGACAATCATCAAGGAGAACTTTATTCAACCAGACAGGGTAGTTTTACAGGAATAAAGTGGTCTTCCTTGACATACGCAGCTTGTGATAAGGTCCAGTGATTTAAAGTTCATTTGATAAAGTCCGTTAATAAAAGTCCAATTGATCAGCTCCTCATAATCCTCTCTCTCTCTCTCTCTGTAAGATTCTGATCAAACTGGCCAGTATCACGTCTTCGTCTGTTTGGCCCTCCATCCAATTCCTCTGCGTTGTGTACTTTTAATGGTCCTGACGTCTCCGATACTGGTAGATAAAATCCTTATCTTCCCCCGTTAGTGCAATCCATAAACCATAATACTTCTCCACTTCCGTAAGAATTCGACACTTCGACAATGTGAGATACCTTATGAGGAGAAGCGTTGTTTTATTGCTATAAACAGAACCTCATAATCAGATGTTATCAGATGTTATCAAATTGTATCGTCCTTGAAGAGTCTATTCTAATGATCTCTCGGTGTGTTCAGAATTGTCCTTTTGTTATTCAGTCCAATAGTGGTCAGGCCTAGTCGTTAGCCTGAACCCTCCTCGTGTTAGCCGAAGCTAATGATGTCGTGGCATTCTTCCTCCTTCCCCCCCCCCCCCCCTCTCTCGTGATAAGAGGAGAGAGAGAGTCCTCTGTGTGATCTCAGTCCTACTCGCTCTCGGTCAGATTATCGTCTGAGTCAGATTCTAGTCTGCTCAACACCCGGAAACACCGTTCGACTTATCGATGTTCGTCGTCGCAACGACGGCCCCGCCTTCTGGTTGTCATGCGACGTGTTGTCATGACAACTGCATAACCTTTAACACTAATAAACTCACGTTTCATTAAGATGAACCTCTCTCCCTCCTGTCCTGGGAGACAGTACACTCTAATCTCAGATGTTCTTCTAAGGAATTCATAACAAAACCCTCGCTGACGCGGCTTGTGCCTGTGAAACCACTGGTTCCACCACCGTTCTATCACCGTCTCCTGCTTCCATGCACATTTCGATCTACCATTTTAGCTGTGGTCATCTCTCCCCAATCTATACATCACATACATTGAAAAAGCACCGTTTTCTCTCAATCCCCCCTTGATTCTTATCACCCCTCAGAATCATAAGACTACTTGGTTTTTCAATTAATTATACACAAAAATAGACTCATAACAATTAGGGCCCCGCCGTCTGCTGTTTTCCTTTTGTTTTCCATTACCCGCATCACACCCAAACCAGAAAGGATAAACAACGGTCATGGAGGAGAGAGAGAGAGAGACAGAGAAAAACACAGATTGCAACTTTTCAAACGACACACCTAAACCCTTCGGCCCCCCTATCAGGTACCCCACGTCCAAATCAGAGCGCTCCCTTCCCTCTCTTACAGTACACCTCCCATCTCGGGCCGGTCCCGTCTTCTAGGCAAGGGCCCCTTTCAGTGACGGCTCCTTTCCTGAGCTGGTCCCCCTCCCAGGGCGCGGTCCCCTAGGCAAAAATGTCTCCCCTGGTCTGCTACTGCTCAGTGTCTCTGGCTGTCCTCTCCACATCTGCTCCTCCACCGCCGCCGTCTCCTCTCTCTCGTCGTGGATGATCTGTGTACCAGGCGGTGCCTGGCCCCTGCGGCTTCCTCCTCCTCCAGTCTGTCCTCCTGGTCATCTCCATCGCTGTCGGTGTCTCCCCCCTTTGAAAGCAGAAACACAACACCGGCAGTGTCTGTACATTCGACTTCCCTTGTTTTGCTATTAGTCTACCATGGCTTTGGGCCTGCAGCTCGTTCTCTATATATTTTTTTCCTCTGCAAGCCCCTATTTGTTCTCTATTAGTCCCCCACCTTCTCAACACCCATATCTAATCCTACAGGGCTGTTCCCTGTTTTGTTGTCTTCCAGCGTGACACCAGCAGCTAAACGATACCCACTCGGCGCTCTACGTTTGTCCCACGGTTGACCCCCAGCGCGCGCCAGTTCTTTCTGGTGACGTGTCCCCTCAAGACTCTGCCTATTTATTAGGTGTGAGAAGGCCCCACTGGAATTCAAACTCCCTCTTTAATTCTAATTAACCCATTCAAATAACTGCACCATCTTTCTGTGCAATTCTTATTTAATCATTGTCTAATTAAACTCTATATCTAATATTATTATTATAATAATAATCCACTCTCTGTGCTAAATATTCCCCTATGGGTAATGAAAACTCCCCAGCACTACCCCCCCCTCCACCACTAGGTGGCGACCTACTCCTCCTCTATGGTGGTTTAGTTGACGTGTCACTTCCTGATTCTAAACCCCTCGTGGCTCTGCGGCCATTTTGACTCGGTGCAAATGGCTACTCTCTCAACAAACGGCCGCTGCCCTTCCTTCCAAGGCCTGAAAACACCGCTGTTTTTCCTCTCTTTCCTATCCATTATCAGGGGACGCTTTCTCAGACTAATACTCTTGCCTGATCGGACATAATACACACTGGTACAATCTCCTTTCGACTTTCCTTCTGTTATGAAAACAGTCCCGCCATAACAATTTTTCGATCTGATTCAAGCGTTCCCCCCCCCCCTTTCCTCATCTCGCATTTACCCTCCTTAAACCAAAACTGTGCAGCCTGCCTCGTTTGCTTTTCATTCTCTGTAGATAACACCCTCGATTTTCACCATGGCTCTCTGCTCATATTATTACAGCTGGCATTCTCTCTGTCGAACTAGAAATGTTTACGTTTACGGATTCACTATCTGTTCGTTTTTATTTGGCTTAAAAGATCAAAACAACCGTGTGCACAGTGAACTCACATTTTTTATCGGAGCGCTGTTTCCCCTACAGCGCTGGTTCGCCTCCAGACCGCTCGACTCGCCGCTCTCTCCCAGGGCTGGCCGGCCTTGCTTCGATCATGATTCTCCCACACATTGATGACTGTTGTCCACTGTCGCCCCATTATTGAAAAAGTCTTTATCCGTTGTTCTTATCTCTTGCAAATCCGGCTGTCATCAACAACCAACTGTTCCCGTTGTTTTAATCTCTTGCAAATCCGGGTCCCAACGGCATCAACTGTAAGATAGATAGAGATGATTAAACAGTGACTGAGTGTGAGTGTTGTGTACTCTCTCTCTCTCTCTCTCTCTCTCTCGCTCTCTCTCTCTCTCTCTCTCTTCTCTCTCTCTCTCTCTCTCTCTCTCTCTCTCCTCAGCTGTAGTAGTAAACAGTATGTCTGTCTCTCTCAGTCCAATCAGCTGTACAGTAGTAGTAGATTCAGATTTAATTTGCCATAATGCAACAAGTACAATGGAATTGTTCCACAGCATCAAGGAATAAAAAGCAACAATTTACAGAATAAAATAGCAGGTATTTATATACAATAAATCAACTGTCTGCGGTATGTGCAATAAAAACAAGTACAACTCAAATAAAAATACGTACACAGACAAGCAAGAATTATTGCACATTATATTGATGCACAAGGGTGCAGTAAAGTGGCTGAGCATTGTAGCAGTATTTGAGTCCAGTAACGGAACGTAGGCCAAGTGCGTCCACATTTTTATAGGATTCTATCACATTTTCATAACAATAGCACCCTGCGCAGTTTTCATTGAGGTTTCTTACAAATTAACGATGCTTTATCTTGTCCTTTATATTGCCGATTATCATTAGAATCTTAAATTGTACCATATGTCCCCCCTTTAGACAACATATGTAATGCTACCAGCGCACTTTTGTTAAGATAATTAGTTGGCCATTCGCGGTCGCTATACCGAGGTTGCAGTAATAAGTTTAACGCTGTTCAGATCACGTCGGAGAATATAGACCCATCCCAGTGACCTGCGACCTGTGCTAACGCTCTTGGGAAATGCAGTGTTGTAGTTCTCAACATTTTCAGCCTTTAATTTTAAACCAATGCTGCCATCTACTGACAACAAAAAAGTGTTGTCTAATCGTCACCTTGAGAGCTACTTCCGTATACAGCGCCGCCCCAAACCCATTCTAGAGATTCCCACTTTTTGCTGGGAGTGGGGCGTGGCCGTATTTGGTCCCAGACAATAAGAGTGGCTGCAATTGGTCACCGTGACGTTAAGTGGCGGATTAACTGTTCATCAGGCGTACTGCCTGTGGGTAGAAACTGTTCTTGTACCGGTTTGTATTAGTTCGTATGCCGCGGTACCGGCGACCGGATCGCAGGGGGGAGAACAGCTGGTGTCCCCGGGTGGTTGTGCTGATCCCAATGATCTTTTCTGCCGTCCTCACGAGTCACGACCCTCTGGATGGCTTTCTTATCCTGAGTGGTGGTGTTAATACATACCACAGGGTGATACAGCTTGTCAGTACGCTCTCTTATGGTGCCTCGGTAGCTTAGGCACCGCACGGGGTAGTAGAGGCGCTGGTGGGCCTTCTTGAGCATGGCCTCCGTGTCATAGGTCCACCTTAGGTCATCGGAGATCTGGAGTCCTAGGAACCGGAGGCAGTTGACGACCTCCACTGGTGTCCCATTCAGGCTGATGCGGAGTGGTTGCTCTGATGTCTCCTGAAGTCCACGATGAGCTCCTTAGTCCTGCTGGCATTCAGTGCCAGGCTGGTGTCATTGCACCAACACGTCAGCTGGACCAGCTCATCTCTGTACTCCGTCTCACCAGTGTTGAGGATCAGAGTGGATAAGATCCAGTTGCAGGTGGGGGTGTACTGTCCAGCCCTAGGTCCTTCAGCTTCAGGACCAGTTTGGCAGCCAGGCACGATGGTGTTAAACGCCGAGCTGTAGTCGATAAACAGCAGTCTGACGTAGGTGTCTCCTCGTCCAGGTGTTCAGGGCGATGTGTAGTGCCAGGGAGAGGGCGTCCATCTACAGACCTGTTTGGTCTATTAGTAACCAGTATGTCTCTCTCTCTCTCTCTCTCTCTCTCTCTCTCTCTCTCTCTCCTCTCTCTCTCTCTCTCTCTCTCTCTCTCTCTCTCTCTCTCTCTCTCTCTCTCTCTCTCTCTCTCTCTCTCTCTCTCAATACAGTCAACTAGTAGTAAACAATGTCTCTCCCTCTGTCTCTCTCAGTCCAGCTGTAATAGTAAACAGTATCTCTCTCTCTCTCTCTCTCTCTCTCTTCTCTCTCTCTCTCTGTCTCTCTCTCTCCCGCTCTCTCTCACTCTCTCTCTCATCTCTCTCTCATCTCTCTCTCTCTCTCTCTCTCTTCTCTCTCTCTCTCTCTCTCTCTCTCTCCCTCTCTCTCTTTACGTCTGCTGTTTGGGTGCCTTACAGATTTAGTTTAGTCTACGATAGAGATGATTAAACAGTGACTGAGTGTGAGTGTTGTGTACTCTCTCTCTCTCTCTCTCTCTCTCTCTCTCTCTCTCTCTCTCTCTCTCTCTCGCTCTCTCTCTCTCTCTCTCTCTCTCTCTCCAGTCAGCTGTAGTTAAACCAGCAGTCTCTGGTTGTCACCGCGACACTACTACCTAGGGCTGGGCGATATGGCCTAAATATGATATCACAATATTTTCTGACCTTTCGGCGATACACGATACACATCACAATGTTTTTCTTTTTTACCCCAAACAATTCATTAGGAGGCTTACCAAGACAGTATTTGAGTTTGCAAGCTAACATTAAAGACAAAATAAAATACCCATGCATTTAGCATTTTTATATTATATATTAGATTTAGATTATTGGATTATTAGATTATATATTGCATATATTTAGCAATGAGATATTATATGATTTAGATATGAAATATGATGAATTGAAAATGGGGGACCCTGATGTAAACAAGACAAAAGTCTTTCTCTGGTCTTCATCCCCTTAACAATTGTATGTATTGAGCTGTACTGTACCCATTCTGCAATATGTTAATAAAGTTTTAAATCAATCAATCAATCAATCAATCAATCAATAGCATTTTAGCATTTTTATGAAACTACTGTATATTTGTATGTCTCTAAATGTTTGATGAATTGAAAATGGAGGACCCTTATGTAAAAAAGCCTAAAGTCTTTTTCTGGTCTTCATCCTCCAGTCCACTGTTGTATTGAGCTGTACTGCATTGTACCCATTCTGCAATCTGTTAATAAAGTTTTCATTCATTCATTCTGACGGAAAACAGAATAATTTTGATTGACAGTCGAGTCTGCCAATTACGTCACACCGCTTGCACCCGCCCTGCTGTTCTTAGCACCAATCGGCAAGTGCTATTCGTTTTTGACTTCCTGAATGTCCTCTATTGATTTTGACGAGTGCTGACAACAACAAAGCTACTAACATTAGCTCCCCGCGGCCGACGAGTAGGAGACCAGTGCTCCGCAGGATGACAAAACGAGGCATAATGATTTTACTGCAACGAATGTTATAATAAAAGCCTTCCATACATCTGTCTGATTGAAAACTTTATTAACAGACCGCAGAATGGGCATATCTCAGCACGGGCTGAGATATGAACGAGTAACGTGTGGACCAGATTGACGCGACA